>NC_085137.1:271295526-271657546 GCF_035046485.1 Aedes albopictus
ACGCAGTGTACCAGCTCAGAGCTGCACCATCGAACAAGTGGATCGCCGAGTCGAACAAATCATCGCCAGACGCATGTTCGGATATGGCAAGTTGTTAGACGTGTGAAAGAAAGTCATTTAGTCCCTGCCCTTGATCGTTTCCAGAATATCTTTTGATTGTCCACTGAGAAGCTGGCGTTACTCTCCGTTGTGCAGCTACCGAGTACGGTTGTGGAACAAATTGAATGATAGGAGCTGCTCTAGTCGGCTCGGTTTGGCTTGGAATGATCTCGCCAACCGTAGACGTGAACGAGAGATCGTCGAGCCATTGTTGAAAAGAACTATTTAGGGCTTCTGCACCCACCAACGTCGATTCCGGAAAAGTAGCACTTCGCTTAAATGGTAGATTAGGTACCGAGGCTGGTCTTGCACCACTCTCAAAGTCGGCCCAATTTACTCGAGGAGCTGAAGGAGCTACCTCTGGTTGTTCCGGCGGTTCAACAAACGGATTCGTGCTGTTGAGCTTCGGAGCCACGGTTGGGGTACCGGATTTCTTGATTTCCTCTTTAAGACCACTGATCTGTGTGGACAAAGCCTTGAACAAGCTACCAATATCTGTCATGGCTTGGTTGAATTTCTCCTCAGTCACGTATTTGACCTGTTCGGTTTGTTTAGGATTCGCCCCTGTAGGCCTGCTTGTTCCTGAAGCGGATGAAGTTGGCTCTACAGTTCCACCAGCTGCTTCATCCAAGAGGCCAGACCCATCGTCGGTATCTGGGTCAGATGTTGCAAAAATACATCATCTGACCAAAAATGCTCTGAAAAGAGGTCGAGAACACATCGAATTGCTTCGCCGGCTTGTAAGCGTAGCTCACCGGTCGAATGATTTTTAATGACGGCGAGGCGATGACCCAAATGCAACAATCGGGCTTGGAAAACATTTTTCGCTTGGGTAGCCAAAGGTTGTGAAAGATTCTGCTCCATGTTTCTGAAAAGGTGCTTGCATGCGTCAAGATCACCTTCTCGTTCATCTTTGAGGATTTGTTACAATCTCCTCCGGCGCTTACATCGCGATTCGTCATCCGCGATTACGACATTACGAAGAAACAGCTCGTAATCGAGCTCCCCGGGAGACAGGTGGTCTACCCGCATACCACGATAAAGGACGCTAAAGTCCGGACCTGATACGGAAACGCGCGGCGGCATTTTATCGGTTAACGCAGTGGACTTACGACAAGTGTGTGAAGTGAGTGGATCAATTGAACAAATCGTACAAAAATATTCTACGGCTTCAAACTCCCACGGACTCAAGAATGTTGGAAAATGATTTATCGTATCTTGCTAGTGAAAGTGACTAATTTGTGTCACTACTCGCGTTGTTTTTCGCAAAAGATTCGCTTTGTTTCGAGCTTCACCAGAGTGGAATAGAAAGAAAGCTAATTCTTGAAAACCCCCCCAACGCTTGTGAGGAAAAATTTTCTGTGCAGAAAATTTTTCCCTCCTAGGAACCACTAATGGTTTTTTAAACGTTGGGCGCCAGTGAAACTATGACTGGCCCCGGGAGTTTTATGTGCCGTCCCAGACGGGGACGGCCCAAAGCCCCAAGCTGCTGGTTCATCCAACGGCAGCTTCCGGGGTGGGCTCAAAAGGCCTCTTTCGAATTCCGGGTCCCAGGGCGTATGAGAAGGGAGAGCTTTCGGTGTGGCGGACCTAATATACAAAAGTAGTTACCTGATCGACGTTTACAGCGGCTTGGCGGAATGGTACACAACGGATCGAACTCTGTGGCACACCGGCTGGTGTAGGAGGGTTGCACCGGTGGCGGATTGGTGATGGTGCACTGGACAGCGTGGAGCGACGGCTGTCTCTGCGAGCGGCGGGCATAAGGGTCCAGCGGACCGGGGGATTCAAACGAAGTTTGGTCCGGTAATTTCACGTGGCGGGACAGCTGGTGCCCCCGCGGCTTAGCGCAAGGCATAATTCCCCACACCAAACAAAATCTAGTTACCGTTCGGTAACAACTTGGTGGTCCAAAATAAAGTCAGGTGGACCAAAATAAAAGCCCGAGATCCTTCAGGAACTCTGATATTTCTTGTATTTACTACAACAATTTTGAGTTCTGTTTGGCCTTTTCCGACAGAAAACATGTTGCTCTACGTAATACCTACTGAAATTATCCATATTTCGAAGTGGGGTTCTATAACATTTACCCGAAAACCATTTACCCGAAAGACATTTACCCGAAAACAATTTACCCGAATGTAACATATACCCGAATGCCAAATACCCGAATGCGACAATTACCCGAATGCGACATTTACCCGAATACGACATTTACCCGAATGGGACACTTACCCGAATACGACATTTACCCGAGTAATGTTTTACTCTGCACAAATCATGATTTTGTGAATAAAGTTAATTTATTTTGTTCAATGTAAAAATTACATGTATTTTTTGTATTGCGGCTTTTAAGAATTTGAATGTCAAGTTCATCAAGAACACATTTTAATAAATTTTCTCTGAGATGATGCGCGATAGGAATTCACAGGGCAAATACCTGAATAAAACTAATCACTGCAGCTTACTATTGTTTGTGTAAACGCTGTAAGTATTCTCTCTAGAGATTTACCCTTCTTTGATTCATAAGCTGTTCTTTCGACCAGCAAAGAACAGTTTATGATTTAAAGAAGGGGAAATCTCTGTTCGTAGGTTTAATGATCATTAGACCAAATAGATTAGAGAACAGCCCTAGGAAAACCAACATATCATTAGAAAAAAATCTTTAATCAAAAAGTTTGATGTTTGTTCACCAAACAGAACATCCTGTTATTAAAAGAAGGAAACAATCTTAGATGTAGATTTGGAATCCATCAGTTTATCTTGTAAGAGTGTAATTTAAAAGAACACCCTATAATCGAAAGAAGGGCAAAACTATACAGTAAGTAGTTCGAACGCCAATAAAATATGCAGCAGTAAAATTCGAAAGAACAGCCATTGAAGAGAAGAAGGAAAAATTTCCGAAGGATTGGTAATCGTTTGGCCACCAAACAACTCAGTGAGGGTCACAACGAAGTAACCATATGGCACTTTTATCCGCCTTGCGTACTAATACAGTGGTAGTGTGCAACTGACCTGCTGTATATTGGCCGTATAATAGCCCTGTAAGGCTAACAAGGCGAAATATAGTGCTAAAGGTTACTTGGGTACTATTTTTATATAAGAAACTCTATCCCATTACCCCGAATGCCAAGACCTGAAAGCCATAACCCCGAATAGGCCATTATTCCAAGAAGGACAAATCTCCCATGGAATTACAAGTTTGTCTGAAAATAAACCATATAAAATCTAATTCGGAATAGTAGCCTCTAATGAAAAGAAGGAAGAAATTAGCAGTTTGACCGACCAACTCAGCAACAGTACACGGTTGGACGCTGCGAATTCGAAAGAACAGCCAATTTTAAAAAAAAAGGAAAATATTATAAAAAGTTTGGAAAGCTTGCAGTATGGATGCCAGTTTGTGACCGTGTATATAAGTGCCTATAAGTAGCTCAAAGCAGCCTGTGTTGAGAAAATGTTATAGCTTGGTAATGAAAAAGTCAACATATTCGCTCAGTTTATACCAAACCGCTTGGTAACAATTAAGCATTCATCCTCATGACTTTCGGCCTGAATGGTTTGTGGCCGAATGGCTGGACGTTTCATCGGTCATTCTCACTCATCAAAAAGGCAGTTAGTTGACAAGGTCGGGGGAAGTACTCGATACCAAATGAATTATGATGAAAACGAACTTTGTAGGGGTATAGTTATTTGTCTATTTGAAAGAACAGTCATCATTTGAAAGAAGGGAACATTTCAGATTAAACTGCTTATGGCTTCCATAATAACTACGAAAGAACAGTCATAGCTTGAAAGAAGGGGAAAACTTCAAAACCTAAATTCAACAGCATTTTACTGCTCCAGAGAACAGCCAATGATAAAGAGGATTCTGTCACATTCGCCCGAATGACAAATGCCTGAATTCCATTCGCCCGAATAGACCGTTCGCCCGAATAGACCATTTGCCTGAAAGACCATTCGCCCGAAAGTCATACGCCAGAACGATTCCTTGCAATTTCTTAGAACAAGTGTTTTTCTGGTTTGCCATGATGAAAGTTTAAGGACAGACGCATGGTGTATTCAGTATCCGACCAATCGCGAGAACAGCTGGACTAACGCCAATAATATTCATATTAGCTTAGTTTTAAAGAACGGCCTATGTTTTGAAGAAGGCCTAATTGTTTGTGAAAATATTACATAATAATAGGACATTAACTGTTGTAGCATTGTTAATCGAAAGGATAAAGGGAGCATCCATTAAGTACGTCACGCTAAAATTAGGAATTTTCGACCCCCCTCCCCCCTTCGTACGGGTTTTTCCTATACTTAAAACATTGCTTGTCACACTTTCACAAACCCCCCCTCCCCTCTAAGACCGTGACGTACTTAATGGATGACCCCAAAGACAAAACTTCAGCACAGAGTAGTCAACACTTTTAAGTTAATAGTGTTCACGACTGATCTACTCGGAATAACTACGTTTCGTTAAACGAACAATAGTTGATAAAAATCGAAACGTGTGCGCTAACCGATGCAGAAAAAACACCAAAATCGCGAGAATTCGCCATTCTTATTTGAACAAGCTGTTCTTTTGAAACCATGTTTGGAATCCAGAAGTTGTAAAGTTGTAAAGTGTAAGGTTCGCCATAACAGAACAACTTAAAAGAACAGCTCATGATTGAAAGAAGGGCAAATTTTTAGTGAAAAATGACATCTAATTGAATTTAATTTCCTTGGAGGTGAAACAAGAAAGAAAAGCCTATTAACAGAAGAAAGGACAATCCCAATCAATTGGAATCCACAGCTGTATTGCCGAAAATGTCTGTAACAGAATAAGTCCTTAATCAGACTGTGCTCAAAGAAAGCAAAACCGAAGACTACTTTATCAAGAAGACTTGCAACTCTGTTGTTTTCCCGTACTAACGGCATGCCCGCAGCAGCCTGTTGAGCTAAGGTGGTACCTTTGTATAAAAGTGTAAAAGTGTATTGGTGCGAGTATGAAGATTTAAACACACTACCATAAATGCTTCCACCTTAATCCATGCTGGCGCTGCTAACAGTGACTCCCGATTTTGAGCAGTGCTGCAAGTCTTCTTAATAAAGTAGTCTTCGGAAAAACCCTCCGACGAAAATGGTTGCAGTTACTTTTAGTTGATAATGGCGTTCAGCCACACGCGAGGATGACGCCTAACTTGATTTCAGAAAATTGTTTTCAAGATTATTATGGTTTTCGGGGCCCATATAGCCGAGGCGGTAAACGCACGGGTATTCAGCATGACCATGCTGAGGGTGACGGGTTCGATTCCCGGTCGGTCCAGGATCTTTTCGTAAAGGAAATTTCCTTGACTTCCTTGGGCATAGAGTATCTTCGTGCCTGCCACACGATATACACATGCAAAATGGTCATTGGCAGAGGAAGCTCTCAGTTAATAACTGTGGAAGTGCTCATAGAACACTAAGCTGAGAAGCAGGCTTTGTCCCAGGAGGACGTTACGCCAAGAAGAGAGAGAGAGATGGTTTTCGGGCGAATGGTCTTTTCGGGCGAATTACTTTCGGGCGTTTGTTACATTCGAACGTTTCTCATTCGGGCGAATGGTTGTCGGGGCCCATATAGCCGAGGCGGTAAACGCACGGGTATTCAGCATGACCATGCTGAGGGTGACGGGTTCGATTCCCGGTCAGTCCAGGATCTTTTCGTAATGGAAATTTCCTTGACTTCCTTGGATATAGAGTATCTTCGTGCCTGCCACACGATATACACATGCAAAATGGTCATTGGCAGAGGAAGCTCTCAGTTAAAAACTGTGGAAGTGCTCATAGAACACTAAGCTGAGAAGCAGGCTTTGTCCCAATGAGGACGTTACGCCAAGAAGAGGAGAGAGGAGGAGGTTGTCGGGCGAATGTGACAGAACCGATAAAGAGAAGGGAAAATAATTATTGAAATATGATTTGAGATTCAAGCAACTTTTAAAAGAACACCTGAGTTTCAAAAAGGCCGATTAGATAAGCATACTCAACTCTACAGAATACATATTTGAATAGACACGTAAGTACGTCTTCGGCCATCCGAAATGCACACTGAATATCAGGCAAATTGTTTGAATCTGCAGCTTCTTCTTTCGTCACAGTCTTTTTAAATGCATTGCATTTCGTTACGTTTCCGCGAACCTTTCTTGTTCATAAAACACAACGTTTTTTTTGTGTATTTTAACTAATTGCTAATTCTACACTAAAGAAACACAACGTTGTTACAGATTATCCCAAGGATTACATTTTTCTAACTAATTAAGTTCCATCTACTTCTAATAAATTGTCCCCTGTGAACACTTCTTGGGTGATCTCCTGAATGATTCGGGTTAGTGTTAGTGAACAAAATATTTAAATAATCCTCTGATTAAAATTGCATTCTGACCATCAGTTAGTCCTCCACCAGAGTGCTTGATGATCACTCAGCATGACGATTATTAGGTCTAACGAAAGCCGGCTGAATGACACCGGGCCTCAATATATTTATTATTGACAAGTCATATGGTGATCAAGTCCACCCTTTTTTCATTTTTCGGGTAAGTGTCGCATTCGGGTAAGTGTCGTATTCGGGTAAATGTCGCATTCGGGTAAATGTCGCATTCGGGTATCTGTTGCATTCGGGTAAATGACGTTCGGGTAAATGTCATTCGGGTAAATGTCTTTCGGGTAAATGGTTTTCGGGTAAATGTTATAGAACCTCGAAGTGGGAACCTTCTTTTTTCGCTGGATTGTTCATCCACTTCCTAAAGGGGTCCAAAATACCTTCCTTACCATACTAAGCTTGCCGGGACGATTCGTATTCAATAAAATTTTAAGGATAGCCATGATCGAATTGAGGAAAACTTATGGGCATTGTAGGAGGCGAAAATTAAAGCGGAGGTGGGGCGAAGATTGAATTTTGGGGGGCGAAAAATAAATCACAAATCAATATTGAAAATTGTTATTTTAATGTATTAAATCTTCATTTAATGGTACTTTTGAGCTACATTATCACTGATTGAAGGATAATTTGCAAGAACCACCAAAGAAACATAGATATTATCGGAATTACATGTTGAAACTCGATATTTTGGATAGTTCAATTCTTTAGGGGGGCGAAATCTAGTGCTTTTACCCTATAAGGGATATCTGTGCATGGTGTGGTAAGCATAGTAAGGAATCCATTTATCCCAGTCGGTCTGAGATTTATTAACGAGCTGCCTCAAATATTCATTTAAACAGCGATGATTCCGTTCTAAGTTTCCGATAGTTTGGGGATGGTATGGAGTTGAAAAGATATGTGTATATTGTTAGATTGGGTACTTGAGTACCGTGATTTCGGGTGAAATTGATCACTTTTCACAGTTTTTGGCTTCTTATTTTTGAATAGTTATCGATATGGTCAAACTCAATGCTTTAAAACAAGTACGACCACGGGTTTCATCAGTCAACGAGGTTGAAACTTTCACTGCAAATCATTTTATAGCAGTAAATATCATGTATAATAAAAAATCAGAAATTTTAGTTTCGGGGTGAAAATGATCAGTCAGTGAAATGTCTTTGTAAGTGCTGGAAATAAATTTTCCATCTGAATTATCCACTCCAGAATGCGAAAAGTTTTGTAAAACCTATACAAGTCTAGTAAATTCTTAATTATTTAAATTAAAAGTTTAATAAATCTAACGAAAACGCCTGAAAGTATGCAATTTCCATACTAGTCAAGTCATTACTTTAGAAAAAGTACAATTATGCCTAAAAATATCAATATTTATAGAACTTTTGATGACGAAATCGGGTTTAGCGAACACTTGGCAGCTATAAACATTAATTCGAATATTTATTCCATGTGCGATACAGCTACGGTAACAAAAGTTTGAAAATCGCCAAACACGCAGTTTCGGAAAATATTGAATTTAATGCAGAAATATGTGACTATTTTTTTTTGTAAAACATGTAAACTCATCATTCAATAACGCTTGAGCGAGATCATGATCATTTTCTACAAATTGTTTTATGTTCAAAGCTTTATTTTTGACAAATAAAAATTGCCCTCACGTCGATCAATTTCACCCCACTGATCAATTTCACCCGAAATCACTGTACTTGACTCTCTCATTCCCTGTTTTGCATTTGGACGAGTCGGACGTGTGCTCCGTATCTCACCACGCGATTGACCTCGTGGAAGTAGAGTTTTTTCCCCCGCAATTGCGCAAGGTTTTTTTTTATCGTGCGTTCTCCTGCTTGTGCGAAGTGTAGTGTCGCAAGGTGGTAACGCGGAAGCGAGATGCTTGCATCATCGTTCATCAAGGTCAAGGAATAATCGCATCCAGAAGTCATCATTATCGCCATCATCAGCGTCAACAAAGAGAACGGCGGCGGCGGGTGCGAAGACGACGGACAGCTTTACCATCAGCCTGATGAATATATATTTTTTTTGTCTGTATTAACGAGATTTTTAACCCTAGGCTAGTTCATCTCGGGACTCACGATTTACTTCCCTTCCGAAGGAATAACCCACATTTTGTGAGTATGTCGAGAGTGGGATTCGATCCCAGGTCCTCGGCGTGATAGTCAAGTGTTCTAACCACCACACCAGGTCCGCTCCACAACCTGATAAATATCTACCTGCTGCGGTCAGATAAGTATCACTCTTACGATACACTCTTTTGTCCGCCCAATTTGTTTTGATCGCTTTTGTCTATTGTATTCCCAGTCCACATTCGACCACGTGTTTTTTTTCTGACATCCATAACAGTGGTTCCCAAACTACTGTATACGGATAAGGGTGTACTGTAAATAACAGAACTTTTTTTTTGTTTCTTTTTTATTAGTTTTTTTCTTTTCTTTCGCAATACCGTTTATTCTTGCATCCTACAGGGTGCGCTAATATAAACATAAAAATTGTGTTCGTATATTAGTACAATTTTTTTTATTGCTTTGTTTTTTTTCTATATATTATTAACATTGTTTGTTTAACAAACCAAACAGTTGTCGTCCTAAAGAAGAAAGTGCACTGTAAATACTTTAAGGTTTTTCTCTTCCTCTTTTGCACATTTGACTTATTTTCCATATATCCGTTTCCACATGGACGATTCGATTGGAGGCGAAACGCCTCCCAATGATATCATTGCTCGTACGCGGTTTTATCAGCCATCTCCGCCTGGGCCTTGGGTTGTCTCTATCCGGCGCAAAGGCAAACCATTGAATATGCTTTTGATTTCTCGAGAGCTGACACGTAAGTAAGTTCCTTTCTGGCAGCACTGCTGTATTGTTGATACGTGCTTTTTTGCATACTATTTTCCGTTAAATTATAGAGTGTAAACTTTCACATTAATTATATATCTGGGTAACTCTCGCTGAGACCGTCCCACTATTTACACCATGTCTTCAAAAATGTTTAAGGTGGCGATTTTCTGAAAGTCCTCCCCAAAAAAGTAAGGAAAATGCATTTGGTTAATCAAATTGGTGGACCCCCCGTTAGTTAGAGCCACAAGCATTTTAGTGAACCCCTCGATTTTGGTCAATTGTTGGCTCATTTAAACCGTTATAACTCGAAAGTTTCGCCAGAAACCACCTAAAAACTATAGGTTGTTGAAAAGAGAGAAGGTAGGGCTGCTATTTACAGTTGTAAAAAGTTGGGTCGGCCATATTGATTTTGGCCGCCATCTTGGATTTTTATACCAAAACTGTTTTTTCACCATGTTGGCAACCACCGATTTTCAAAATTTTTGGGTCAATCGAAAGCGGGGACATTTTTACACAACATATCAAAAATTTAGAGATGTATCTTTTTCCTATCAAAAGTTATCTGCACTTTTGTGAATCATGCCACTTTTGCGCACTGGGCCAGGTGCCGATTGTTTACATAAATGCAGCGTTATTTCACAGTGTTTACGAACATTTATTCTAAATCTGAATCCACTAATGAAAAGTTGAAAGTTTCAGCTTTTCAAAACACCAAAAAAGTTTAAAAAGCAATGCCCGCATCGTTGAGAAACAGTTAAAAATGAGAACGAACCTCCGATTTGCCCTAATTTTGCTGCAGGTGCGTTTGTGTATACAAGCAGGCGCCAACTTTGATGCTGTTGCGTGTCATTGCCGGTGCCGGTGGAAATGTATGGAGAAAACGTGTCATGATTTACAAAAGTGCAGATAACTTTTGATAGGAAAAAGATACATCTCTAAATTTTCGATATGTTGTGTAAAAATGTCCCAGCTTTCGATTGACGCAAGAAATTTGAAAATCGGTGGTTGCCAACATGGTGAAAAAAATGTTTTTGTAGATAAATTCAAGATGGCGGCCGAAATCAATATGGCCGACCAAACTTTTTATAACTGCAAAGAGTACCTCTATCTTTTCTCTTTCCAACAACCTATAGTTTTTAAGTGGTTTCTGGCGAAACTTCCGAGTTATAACGGTTTAAATGAGCCAACAATTGACCAAAATCGAGGGGTTCACCAAAATGCTTGTGGCTCTAACTAACGGAGGGTCCACCAATTTGATTAACCAAATGCATTTTCCTTACTTTTTTGGGGAGGACTTTCAGAAAATCGCCACCTTAAACATTTTTGAAGACATGGTGTAAATAGTGGGACGGTCTCAGCGAGAGTTACCCATCTTCATTTGTTCAAACCGTGAGTAGTGTCTTTTTGCTCGTTTATAAATCAGTATAGAAGATTTTGCGTCAAAAATTGATAAATTGGCCTCGTAATTTAAACCGTGTGATATGCCATCAGAAGATGCCATAGCTTAGATAGCGCTGGTGATGCTGTGCTTGTATTGTTGACTGCTGCTGTTGTTGTTGCTGTATTGTTGGTCGTATGCTCTGTAGCCCGCAATTAATTTAAAGTTGGTGTATGGGTGATTTTGACTTCCATTCAAATAGGGCGTGCAAAGTGGTTCTAGCTTTTGAACAGGAGAGAAATATATGTGGAGTATTCTGTTACAGATTTAGCGAAAATCTAACGAACGGGCGTCTTACACAATCTTGCCGTTGGTTCGCGCTTGGTGTACTGGTGCTGAAGTAGTTGGATTAGTAGCACACACTGTGGTTCTGTTATGGATGAAACGCATGTTTGAGTATCTCTAGTTCAGTAGTTAGATTTGGCGAAATTCTACGAACGGGCGTCGTACACAATCTTGCCGTTGGTTCGTGCTTGGTGTATGGGTGCTGAAGTAGTCAGAATAGTAGCACACTGAGTGCTTCTGTTGCCTTTAGTAAGAGAGATCGGCTGCATGTTATCTTGCGTACAAGTTTGAGTGACCCTTGCTAGGTGTAACGAGATTGAATAACTGGCAACATTGTCACATCTGGTGAAGTCTCCCTTCTGGAGCTTTAGTTAGTTCGTGCTAGGCAGTAAGCCAAGAAGGTTGTACAAATAAATTACTTCGTGTAACCGCTAAATTCCGTGTTTTATTCGTACGGTTGTACCACTTCTTACATGGTGTCAGAAGTGGCGGGCGCGGAATCGCGGAATAGTGTCGTGAAAATCGTCGTGAGTTGTTTGAAAAGCGGAGTTTTGTTAATTCGCAATCTTTGCGAAAAAGTGCAAACTTGAGCTGACAGGTTCGAGAACGATCAAGTTGCCGGCGTATATATTAGTGCCGTGCTGTGGAGTGCACGAAAAGCTTTGCACAGATAATTGACAGTAAACTGCACGAAAAGCGCCGATCTCGATGTTGACAGTTTGGGAGGCGTAAACAAACGGAGCCGGAGTAAAAATTCGCTACAGGCATGGATCAACGATTGCCGCAACCATTGGACTGCTCAAACTTGGCCAGGGAGTGGCCTAAATGGAAACAGCAGTTCTACATCTATATGATCGCCAGTAACAAAAACGCGGATGTGGAGCGCAATAAAATTGCAACTTTCTTGTGGCTCATTGGCGAGCGCGGAGTGGAAATATACAACACACTGTTTCCAAACTCTGGCGATGTTGACAGTATGTTTGGAGTGGCGACCGCTAGTAATGTTGCTGCTGGGGCTGGAGCTGCTGCTGTGGGTGCTGCTGGAGGTGCGTCTGCTGCTGGTATTTCAACAGGAAATGTGAGTGCGGCTGGAAGTGGTGGGCAAAATGTACAACGTACGCTGGCGAATGTTATCACAGCGTTCGACGCCTACTGCCTTCCGCGGAAGAATGTTGCCATGGAGGCATTCAAGTTCAATATGATAGTCCAGAAAGAAAAGCAGACGTTTGCGGATTTTGAAACAGCACTCCGAACTCAACTTGCGTACTGTGAATTCGAATGCTCTGCATGTCATGCGTCGTATGCTGATCGAATGCTACGTGATCGGATCATTATTGGCGTTCAGGACAAGAAGCTTCAACTGAAGTTACTGGACGGGAAGGACGAACCTTTGCGAAACGTGGTGGAGACATGCAAGATATATGAAGCGGCGGCTGAGAACAAGCAAATTCTGGATAACAAGGGACACAGTGAACTGCACGTCGTTGTGGAAGAACAAGTAAAGGAAGAAAAGGAAGCGGTGACAGTCATCAAGAGTGCGGCATGTTACAACTGCGGTCAGAGTTACAACGAAAGACATCGCCTTGTCTGTCCGGCGAGGAACGTGAACTGCGACGCCTGTGGACGACGCGGTCATTTCAAACGATGCTGTAGAATGACGAAAACAGAACGAGGAGGAAACCGAGACGTCCGTAAACTGGTCGACAAGCGTAAGCCGAGCAAAGAGCTTGTGCATACTCTCAACTGGCGTGAATCAGGTAAAAGTAGATTAAGTGAGATTAGCTCAGCTGAATCTAAGGTAACATCACACTGTACGTCTAATTTGCTTTATAGAATGAGTTCGAATTGTGGCATCGCTAGAGTATCACGCGTCAGGTGGACAAAGCGGTATTTGGTTGAAGACTACCCAGTGGATTTTAAGCTGGACACAGGAGCTGATGTGAATTGTATTCCGATGAAGTGCGTGAAACGGTTGAATGTCCCCTTCGTGAATGATGCCTCTGTGCCTAATGTCGTTGATTATAGTTCGAATAAAGTAAATATCCTTGGTCGTATTTCTCTACCTTGTGTTGATCCTGATAAGAACGTTTCTCACACTGCAAGCTTTTTGGTGGTTGATGATTCTTTTGAACCCATACTGGGTCTTGAGACATGCGTGGCTTTTGGTTTGATCGAGCGTCTGAACGCAGTTAGGTTTTTTGCAGAGCTCCCCGAAAGTAAAACAGAGTTTGTGCAGCAAAATGAAACAGTTTTTGAAGGTCTTGGTAAATTTCCAGGAACATGCTCCATTGTCCTAAAAGAAAACTCGGTACCAACACTGCACTACAAGAAACGAATCCCCATGAGTCTTCACGAGCGTTTGAAGGTTGAACTAACGTCTATGGTTGAACAAGAAGTCATTTGTCCAGTGGATTATCCGACAGATTGGGTTAACAATATGCAAATCGTTGAAAAGCCAAACGGTTCTCTTCGGATCTGTCTTGATCCAAAACCGCTAAACGCTTGCATTAAAAGGGAACACTTTTTGATTCCGAAAATCGAAGATATACTCAGCCGCTTGAATGGAAAGCAGGTTTTCACGGTATTGGATCTACGTAATGGTTTTTGGCAGATGGAACTAGATTCTCAAAGCTCAGATTTGACTACATTCATGACTCCGTTCGGTCGTTTTCGTTGGAGGCGGGTTCCATTTGGCATCAGCAGCGCGCCTGAGATGTTCCAAAAACGAATGGTTCAGTTGTTTGGGGATATTGAGGGTGTCGAAGTATACTTTGATGATATGTTAATTGCGGGAAAGGATTTCAAAGAACACGATGAAATCTTGTCGAAAGTTCTTCAGCGAGCTCGGGATAACAACATTAGGTTCAATCCATCAAAAATTCAGTATCGCACAAATGAAGTTAAATTTATGGGCCACATTACATCCAACGGTACAGTTTCGCCAGATTCGGCGTACATACAAGCAATTATCGACATGCCTAAGCCTTGTTGTAAATCAGATGTTCTCCGTATCCTCGGGCTTTTGAAATACCTAAGCAAGTTTATCCCGAATTTCTCACAGCGCACTGCGAACCTGCGTAACCTAACCAGAAATGATGTTGAGTGGAATTGGACGAATGATCACGATCATGAGCTAAATGATCTTCTCGTTTCCATAACAAAATCACCTGTCTTGACACTATTTGATGCCAATAAGGAAGTCGTTGTACAAACCGATAGCTCAAAGGATGGTCTGGGTAGCGTCATTATGCAAGATGGGAAACCAATCGCGTTCGCGTCTCGAACGTTGTCTAAAAGTGAACAGAAATGGGCTCAAATCGAGAAAGAGTTGTTAGCCATAGTCTTTGCTTGTGAGAAGTTTCATCACTATTTGCATGGCCGTCGATTTGTAGTACAATCAGACCATAAGCCATTGGAGGCTCTAGTGAAAAGGGATATAGATGACGTAACCCCTCGACTTCAGCGTATGTTTTTGCATCTGCTGAAATATCCGGGCATGGAAGTAGTTTACACTCCGGGGAAAAACTTGCTTGTTGCTGACTGTCTATCCAGGGCGCCTCTTCCAGATGATGCTGATTTTTGCGAAGAATTAAGCGGCATGATTCACACGGTCTCTCAACAGGTATGTTTCTCGGCTGATAATTACCATTATTATGTCGAGAAATTTGACAGTGACGAAAGGTACCGTCGTATTGCATATTATGTAGAAAATGGGTGGCCTGCCTATCATCAACTAGACGACTTGGGCCAGCTTTTCTATAAGCACCGGGACTTGCTACACTATGAAAATGGGTTACTATTCAAGGAACATCGGTTGGTCATCCCTACTGTGATGCAGAAGTGCATTTCTAACTGGCTGCATGCGCCGCATTTGGGTATTGAAAAAACACTAGCTCGAGCTCGATCGCAGTTTTTCTGGCCAGGTATGACAGCTGATTTGACTGAACTTGTTAAAAGTTGTCGCATATGTGAAAAGTTCACAAGGAATTTGCAGAAGGAGTCCTTAGTTCAACCATCGCTGCCAGAGTATCCATTTCATCGCATAGGAGTAGACCTGTATGAATATGGGGGACGTGATTATGTGGCTATTATTGATGCGTACTCCGGGTATGTATTTTCCGAAAAGCTTCGTGAAAAATCTGCTCCACATGTTATTGAGGTTCTCGATCGCATCTTTTGCACGTATGGTTATCCGACTCAGGTTCGCTGTGACAATGTCCCATTCAATTCTGCCGCATTTGACTTGTATGCGAATAAGTGCAATATCGAGTTCAAATTCTCTAGTCCTCGGTATCCTCAGAGTAACGGATTGGCAGAGAAAGGTGTTGCTATTGTCAAAAACATTCTAAAACGTTGCCTTGAGCTAGGAGAGGTTGGACTGTTTCAATATCGTTTATTGGAATACAATACTACTCCTGTTTCGAGCATGGGTCTTTCTCCAGCGCAATTGTTCTTTGGTCGGCAACTCAAATCTCGTCTTCCAATAGCAAAGGGATTGCTTGTTCATGCTGGCTTCAACAACAAAGAGATTAGGAGTAAGCTAGTCAATAAGCGTTCAAAGCAAAAATACTACTATGACAGATCGTCAAGAGATGTACCAGCGTTGAACAGGGGTGAAAAGGTGTTATTCAAGAAGAACGGTAAGGAGTGGCATTATGGTGAAATCGTACGAAATGCCAATGAAAGATCGTATGTGCTGAAGGATTCTTTCGGTAATCACTTCCATCGCAATCGACGTTTCATCACTCGAACGACAAATGAAGGTTTTAATCCAAGCGACGTTTTGTACGAAGAAGATGCACACAAATCGGGAAGTTATTCTAAAAATCAACCTTTTCCTGTGCGGGTAGATCCAGCAACTCCTGTGTCCCAGCAAAATGAGGCAAGCACTCCCCCTCGTTGTATTCCACCACATGAACCCATTTTGTCAGATTGTGAATCTTCTGATTCATCGTGCTATCATGACACTCGTCAGGATAGCTTCGCAAGCGATTCTGATGTTGATGTCTCGGACGCCTCTTATCCAATAGATGGCAACCAATCCGCCTGTTCACAAACGCGTGATACTTCTCAGAGGTTTTATCAAACTCGAAGCGGTAGAACTGTTCGACCACCGCGTAGATATGATTAGTTAGGATTCCTATCCCAAAAATCCTTTCCTATAATTTTTGTATCCAACTAACCCCGAGTCGCCGCGGGTGTTCGGCTACCACGTAACATAGTGTTAGGAAAATTTTGAATAATGATTATATAAATAATGCTGAATAATTAAAAAAAAAAAGAAGAAAGCGTGTAACGAGATTGAATAACTGGCAACATTGTCACATCTGGTGAAGTCTCCCTTCTGGAGCTTTAGTTAGTTCGTGCTAGGCAGTAAGCCAAGAAGGTTGTACAAATAAATTACTTCGTGTAACCGCTAAATTCCGTGTTTTATTCGTACGGTTGTACCACTTCTTACACTAGGTATGCAGATGAAGCAATGTTTGAATGAATGAGAATATCACTCTGTATATGTACATGTTCAGTCCATGCAGGTGCAACAAAAAGTCTTGCGAACTATCATACAGTCGCCTCATACGTAGCATGTTAGCAGCAATACATTTGATTATCAATTGGCTATGAATGGTTATTGGCTCTCTGATATCATATATTTTCAATAATTCAGCCCTTGCATAAACATCGTTTAGCCAAATTTGGACGCTGAACTGATTTGTGAACTTTGTTTTCAAAGTCATTTGATTTGGTGTGTGTGTAATTGTTCATTTCTAATTTACAGCAGTGCATAACTTTGGGGATTGATTTTTGGATCTGTTTTCTGTTTTCTGTAGAATTAAATTCGTACCAATGGAAGGCGAAGGTAGCATTTGCGTCGAGTGCAAAAAGGTCGAAAAAGATGCCAGCAAAATGATAGCATGCATGTATTGTCTTACTGAGGCGCATTTCAAATGCCGTTAATTGCTTTGTCAAGCGGTGTGACGTTTGAAAGATAAAATGTACTTTTGTTCACACAACTGTTCTAGCATATACCAACGAATCACTGAAATGCAAAATCATAAGTCTTCCATAGTTGAAGCGCTTGCGGCGGAGCTTAAAGGGGCGGTTTCCAGTGCTGTCTCCAAAGAGATGAAAACTGTTAGGACTGACGTACATCAGATCACAACTGCGATAGAGAGATCACAACAGTTTTTGTCCGACAAGTTTGAGTCTATAGTAATAGATTTTCAAGAGCTAAAAAAGGAAAATGAGGGTTTGAAGCAGGAAATCAATAGACTGAAGCATACGCAACATACATTGTCAACTACCGTTCACAAACTCGAACACACAGTAGACAAAAGTGCTCGTCAAGCAAATTGTAATAACGCTGTAGTTCTCGGGGTTCCATTCTGTCCTGGGAAAGATACACTAGAAATCACTCGTAACATTATTGAATGCTATGGTTCGAATGTCGGCACTGATACAATTGTGTCAGCCGATAGGCTTGGTGGGAAAAACAAACCCAAAAATGCACTCATCCCTATTCGCGTCTCGTTCAAGGACGGTAATTCGAAAGGAACGGTGTTTAGTAAAAAGAAGGAATACGGAAAATTACTTTCTTCTGCGGTCGATAGTAGCTATTTTGTGAATGGTAAACCAACTTCGATTACAATCCGTGATGAGTTGACTCCGTTGTCATTAGAGTTGTTAAGTCAAATGCGCGAATATCAAGAAAAACTTAAAATCAAGTATGTGTGGACTAGCAGAGGTGGTAATGTTTTAGTTAAAAAGACTGAGCACTCAAAACCGGAAATGATTAAAACAAGGGATGATTTGTGTTTTAGAGTGTGAAATAATACGACTGCTCTGTACAGGTAGTAACGGATAACTGGTGTATTCAATTCAAATGACTACTACGATTAATACTACAACATCTCCTCCTCTATGATTGTTAACACTCCCGGCCCCAAGATCAAAAATTTGTTGTAACTAAATTTTTAATTGGCTATATCTCAGCAATGGCTCAACCGATTTTCAAAATTTTTTATCAATCTCATGTCCGAATCCTAAAACTTCAGATGATTGAACAGAAATTATTCTAGGGGTGCTCAAAATTCCTCTAGAACAGTGCAACCGATACAAATTTTTTTCGACATGCTTATTTAATTGTAAACGAGCAAAATATTTCAGTAAACATCATAAATCTGCGTGGTTCACATGAATATAGTATAAAATAGCTGGATGCATATCGTAAATACAATTGAAAAATATTTTGAACATCCCTAGCGCTCTCGGCAGTGGCTAGTTGTAAATAAATTTTCTATTGACTATATCTCAGCAACGGCTCAACCGATTTTCAAAATTCTTTTACCAATCTCTTCTCCGAATCCTAAAGTTTCAGTTAATTGAACAGAAATTATTTTAGGGGTGTTCAAATTTCCTCTAGAACCGTGCAACCGATATATATATTTTTAAATGTTTACCTAATTGGAAGCGGTCTGAAAATTACTGTACGCATAATGGATGTGCGTGGTATAGTATAAGATAAAATATTTTGAACATCCCTAGTGCTCCCGGCACAGTGGCTAGTTGTAATTAAATTTTCAATTGACTATATCTCAGCAACGGCTCAACCGATTTTCAAAATTCTTTTACCAATCTCTTCTCCGAATCCTAAAGTTTCAGATAATTGAACATAAATTTTTCTAGGGGTGTTCAAATTTCCTCTAGAACAGTGCAACCGATATAATTTTTTTTTTTCAAAATGTTTACCTAATAGGAAGGGGTCTGAAAATTACTGTACGCATAATGGATGTGTGGGGTACAGTATAAGATAAAATATTTTGAACATTCCTAGTGCTCCCAGCACGATGATCGAAAATTTGTTGAAACTAAATTTTAAATCAGCTATATCTCAGCGATGACTTAACCGATTTTCAAAATTATTTTCCTTACATGTTGTCCTAATCTTCTAGTTTCAGATAATTGAATAAAAAATATTCTAGGGGTGGTCCAATTTTTTCCATATCAGTGCAGAAGATACGATATTTTTCAGCCATTTTTTCTTCATTGAGGACGTTTAAAATATTTCCTTGAACATCATAAACCTACATTATTCAAACGAGAATAGTATAAGATCTATCTGGATACATGCAGTAAACCTCATCTGGATACATGCAGTAAACCTCAATTAAAAAGTTGTTGCTCCTTGAATTATGACCGAAGCTTGACTGTAATTAAATTTTCAATCGCTTATATCTCAGCGATTGCTCAACCGATTTTCAAAATTATTTTACCAATCTCTTGTACGAATCTTCAAATTACAGAAGTTTGAAAAAAACCCTTCTAGGGGTGTTCAAATTGCCTTTTGAACAGTTCAACTTGTTTCAAAATATTTATATCATTGTAAAAGTTCTAAATATTTCGGTAAACATCATAAATCTTCGTGATTCTAATGAGAATAGCATAAGATCACTTGATACATATTGTGAACTACATAGTAAATTGAACATCCCTAGCACTACCGGCATTGTGATCGAAATTCGGCTGTAACTATATTTTCAATGGGCTATATGTCAGCGATGACTTGACCGATTTGCCATATTATTTTACTTATCTCTTGTCAGAATTTTGTTTTGTGTTCAAATTTCCTCAAGAGCTCTGCATCCGGTGTATTTTTTTCGACTTGTTTACTTCATTGTGAAGGTTCTAAATATTTTCACAAGCATGAGAAATCTGCGAGATTCTTATTAGAACAGTATAACATAAAAGGATACATATTGTGAATCACATAAAAACACACTCGGTGATTGAAATTAAACTATAAATAAATTTTCAATTGGCTATATCTCGCAAAATAACTCAACTGGTTTTTTATATTCTTTTACTTATCGAATCTTCAAGTTTCAGACAATTGAACAAAAATCATTCTAGAGATGTTAAAATTTCCCCTGAACCAGATAACCGATACAATTTTTTTCCGACATGTTTACCTAATTGTAAACGTTCTGAAACTGTCACAGAAAAAAATATTGGGACATCCCTAGCGCTCCTATAACGATGACTAAATTTTCAATCTGCAATATCGCAGCAATAGCACAACTAATTTTCAAAGTTATTTTGCTAATATGTTGTTCAAGTCTTCGAACTTCAAACAAATGAACAAAATACGTTCTAGGGGTGTTCAAACTTCCTTCAGAACAGTGCAACCGACACACATTTTTCAGTCATTTTCACTTCATTGTAAGCGTTATGAAAAAAATCCGCAAACATCATCAATTTGCTGGCTTCAAATGAGAAAAGTGTAAAAATGCCGGAAACATGTAGTTAGCCTCACAGAAACAGGTTTTGAACATCCCCAGCCCTCCCGGCACTATGATTTTTAATTGGCTTCATCTCAGCGATGGCTCGCCCGATTTTCAAAATTCTTTTACTAATCTCTTGTCTGAAACTTCATGTTTGGAACCATTGAACAAAACTTATTCTAGTGGTGTTGAATTTTTTTTTCCAGCACAGTTTTAAAAATTTCATTGTAAAAGTTTTAAATATTTCCGTGAACATCATACATCTAGGTGATTCATAAGAGAATTGTATCAAATTCTATATAGAGCGGCATGTATTTTCTACATGTGCGGCATGTATTTGCAAAACACATAGAGCAAAAGTGTTCCATAAATATTGCGAGAATTGTTCCAATTGACACAGATTTGAATTGTTGATTTTTTTTTATTTTGATGAACATTTGGTTTACACTGAATTAGTGTGAATGAGTCATGAATATTTTCACTACATCAATGTTTCAAAAACCGTCAAGCCGTTTCGTTGAATTTCGTAATGAAAAAAGAGAAATTAAACTGGTACAAAACTGATTTTTATGATGGAAGGAAAAAACTTCGTGTAAAAAACTTTGACTACTACTAAAGAGAATCTTTGTGGCCTTCGTGGCCGTGCGGTTAGAGGCGTCAGTCGTCTAGGCGTTTCGTAAGCCTCGCAGTTTGGGTTCGATTTCTGCTCCAGTCGGTGAAAACTTTTCGTGAAACGGAAAATTCATCACTGGACGACTACTGGGTTTTTCGTGTGTTGTCCGTTGTCTCATATTTGTGATCGTTCAGTCTGTACAACCTCTGGTTGAAGACGGTGTAGTCTAGTAAAGACAACTCTTAGCTACGAACTGTGGAACTTAAGAATTTAACGTACTGGGAGTGCTAGTATGCGAAATATTCAGAATGATTACAATGAGGCAAATATGTTGAAAAATATTTTTTTAGGTTGCACTGTTGCTGTTGTTGTTACACAGCAACCATAGAATGATTTTTGTTAAACTGTCTGAAAATTGAAGGTTTGCGCAACATATTTTTAAAACAAACCCTGAAAACCGGCTGAGATATGCATGCAGTAATCTTATACAATTTTCATTTGAACCACGTAGATTTATGTATGATGTTTGGGGTAAAATTTTGAACTTTTGCAATGAATGAGCAAATTGAAAAAATGTAATGGTAGTAATGGTTTGAAGGAAATTTGAACGCCCTCATAATGATTTTTTTCAATTGTTTGAATCTTGAATAACTGCAGAACATGTTACTAGATGAATTTTGAAAATCGGTTAAGCCATCGCAGAGATACAGCTGATTAAAAATTGTGTTTAAACTAATTCGATCACCGTGCCTGGAGCGCTAGGGATGTTCAAAATATTTATTCTTATGCTATTCTAATATAAACCACACACATAGATTATGCCTACGGAAATTTATAGAACGTTTAAATTGGTAAAAATATCGAAAAAAAAATATATCGGTTGCACAGAGGAAATTTTAACACCCCTATAATGTTGAATTGTTTGAACCTTGAAGATTATGATAAGAGAGTTCTTAAAGCATTTTGAGCCATCGCTGAGATATGTAAGATTTAAATTTTGGTTGCAGCTAAAATTTGATCTCAATTTCGGGAGCTCAAGAGATGTTCAATATATTTTTCTGTGAGATTCACTATAAGCATTCGGTTATCTAATACTATTCTCATTTGAATCACATAGATGTTTGATATTTACGGAAATATTTGGAAGGTTCACAATGAAGAAAAACTGGTCGCAAAAAATCGTATCTGCTGCACTGGTATGGAGAAAATTTGACCAGCCCTAGATTATTTTTCATTCATTTATCTGAAACTAGAAGATTAGGACAACATATTAGTAAAAAAATAATTGAAAATCGGTTAAGCAATCGCAGAAATATAGCTGATTTAAAATGAAGCTTCAACTAATTTTCGACCATCGTGCCTGGAGCACTAGGGATGTTCAAAATATTTTATTGAATACGATTCCCATTTGAACCATACAAATTAATCATGTCTACGGAAGCGCTTGTATCGTTTACAATTAGGTAAACATGTCGAACAAATTATATCGATTTGCACTGTTCTAGAGAAATTTGAACATCCCTAGAATGATTATTGTTCATTTGTTTGAAACTTGAATATTCGAACAAGAGATTGGTAAAATAATTTTGAAAATCGGTTGAGCCATCGCTGTGAAAAATCAATTGCAACTAATCACTGTGCCGGGAGCGCTAGGGATGTTCAAAATATTTTTCTGTTAGATTAACGATATGTATCGTTATCTTATACTATTTTCATTTGAACACCTCAGATTTATGATGTTTACTAAAATATTTGGAACTGATCTAGAGAAAATTTGAACACCCCTATAATAATTTCTGTTCAATTATCGGAAACTTTAGGATTCGGACAAGAGATTGGTAAAAGAATTTTGAAAATCGGTTGAGCCATTGCTGAGATATAGTCAATTGAAAATTTAATAGCAACTAGCCACTGTGCCGGGAGCGCTAGGGATGTACAAAATATGTTTCTGTTAGATTAACGATATGGATCCAGTTACTTCTACTATTTTCATTTGAACACCGCAAATCGGTCAAGTCATCGCTGACATTTACCCCTTTGGAAATATAGTTACAGCCGAATTTCGATCACAATGCCAGTAGTGCTAGGGATGTTCAATTTACTATGTAGTTCACAATATGTATCAAGTGATCTTATGCTATTCTCATTAGAATCACAAAGATTTATGATGTTTACCGAAATATTTAGAACTTTTACAATGACATAAATATTTTGAAAAAAGTTGAACTGTTCAAGAGGCAATTTGAACACCCCTAGAAGGTTTTTTTTTTATTCAAACTTTTGTAATTTGAAGATTCGTACAAGAGATTGGTAAAATAATTTTGAAAATCGGTTGAGCCATCGCTGAGATATAAGCGATTGAAAATTTAGTTACAGTCAAGCTTCGGTCACAATTCAAGGAGCACTAGGGATGTTCAACATCTTTTTAATTGAGGTTTACTGCATGTATCCAGATAGATCTTATACTATTCTCGTTTGAATAATGTAGGTTTATGAAGTTCAAAGAAATATTTTGAACGTCCTCAATGAAGAAAAAATGGCTGAATCGTATCTTCTGCAGTGATATGGAGAAAATTGGACCACCCCTAGAATATTTTTTATTCAATTATCTGAAACTAGAAGATTAGGACAACATGTAAGGAAAATAATTTTGAAAATCGGTTAAGCCATCGCTGAGATACAACTGATTTAAAATTTAGTTTCAACAAATTTTCGATTATCGTGCCGGGAGCGCTAGGGATGTTCAAAATATTTTATCTTATACTATACCACACACATCCATTATGCGTACAGTAATTTTCAGACCGCTTCCAATTAGGTAAACATTTTTAAAAAATATATCGGTTGCACTGTTCTAGAGGAAATTTGAACACCCCTAGAATAATTTCTGTTCAATTATCTGAAACTTTAGGATTCGGAGAAGAGATTGGTAAAAGAATTTTGAAAATCGGTTGAGCCGTTGCTGAGATATAGTCAATTGAAAATTTAATTGCAACTAGCCACTGTGCCGGGAGCGCTAGGGATGTTCAAAATATGTTTCTGTTAGATTAACGATATGCATCCAGTTATCTTCTACTATTTTCATTTGAATACCTCAGATTTATGATGTTTTCTGAAATATTTGGAACGTTTACAGCCAGATAAGCATGACGAAACAAAATTTGTATCGGTTGCACTGTTCTAGAGGGAATTTGAACACCCCTAGAACAATTTCTGTTCAAGCATCTGAAATTTTAAGATTCGGACATGAGATTGATAAAAAAAATTTGAAAATCGGTTGAGCCATTGCTGAGATATAGCCAATTAAAAATTTAGTTACAACAAATTTTCGATCCCGGTGCTCCGCGTAACTTTTTTGATCTCGGTGCTCCTAGTGTTAACGTAAACTGAAGAACTCTCTTAATCTATTTCTCAAAGGATATCTGGAGGTAGATGAAGATTCTTCAGGATCAGGTGTCAATGATGATTCTGCCAGTTCAGGTGAAGAGCTTATTGGCGATTGCATCGGAACAGGTACCTCCTTTTCTTGGGAAGTCGTCTCTTCATCTGAAGCGGGTATTTCTTCTTCCATGACGGACATCTCTCCTTCTGTGTTATTAGGAATCAATTCATTTCTTGAAAGTTCATCGGATTCTTCTTCGTCAAGCAATGTGAAATTATAATTTGATGTATCATCATGAGGTATGTTGTTCTGATCGGATATTGGAGTCTTGGCATTTTCGTCATGTAATACTTGTTTTTCTCTGTGGATCTCCTCTTCATTAGTGGGGTCACCTGGATCAGGTATATTTTTTTCCGGTTCATTAGTTGGCATCTGATTTTGGCAAACTTCTTTTGGTGCTTGCTTTGGTTCGTCGTAGATATAGTCAAAATGGTTGTTTTCATCCGATTGTGAGGGTAAACATCCTTGTACGTCATTTTCAAAGTTCTGCCTTGTCGAAATTGTTGCTGCTGGATTTTGTTGGATGTTCCTTGCTGGCCTGATAAAAATGCGATTTCTTAAGTATACACGATTTTCGTCTGTAATTATCCAATACGATCTTTCGTCTCGTCGGTACAGTATTCTACCACTTGTCCATTTGCTTTTGTTTGGATATATTTTCACAAAAACTGTTTCATCATTTTGAAGATCTCTCAGATTTACGGTCCCCTTATTGTAATGATGTGCTGCTTTGAATCTGCGATCCGCAATTTTTGTGCTAACATTTTCTTCAATTTTTGGCTTCAATGCTGCAGGTATCGTCGGAAGATTGGACCGTGTCCGTCTGGCAAACAATCTTTGAGATGGGCTACTTTCCATTTTATTTGGCGTATTCCTCCATATCAGTAGAGCTTCATAGAAATCTGTCTCACTATCTTCACATTTTTTCAAAAGATTTTTGCATATTTTGACGGCTGACTCTGCTTTTCCATTACCTTGAGGATGGTGAGGACTTGATGTTTTATGTTGGAAATTCCAATCCTGTTTAAATTTTTGAAATTCAGCTCCAGAAAAACAGGTCCCGTTGTCCGATATAACAGTTTCAGGAATACCGTGTCTGCTAAAATTTTTTCTGCATATATTGACTACTGTTTTGCATGTTAAATCTTTCATTTCGTCTACTTCAAAAAAATCAGAATAGTGATCAACAGTAACTAACAGTCGCAATGGCTTCGATCTCCAACGTATTTCCATGACGTCCATGCTGACCACTTCAAATGGAAGTTGAGGGACTTCAGTAGAGTTCATTGTTTGCTTCTTTTGGGATGTAGAATTTTTCAAACAAACATCACACTGCAAAACGAGTTCTTTGATTTGCTCCGATATTCCAGGCCAGTACACACATTCTCTTGATAATTTCTGGATAGCTTCTATTCCTTGATGACTTTTGTGCAATGTATCCAGGACGAAACGGCGCATTACTTGTGGAACCAGAATTCTATCGCCTTTCAAAAGAAGTCCATTGTAGATGGTCAACTGTTCACGAAACTTGAAATATCTTTTGGCCAAATTGTTAACATCGCTGTATTTTGTTGGCCATCCGTTTGAAATAAGGGATTTGAGCAGTATAATTTCTTCATCAGTTTCAGATTCGCGGACTAATTTCTCCATAGTTGGCGACGAAATTCGTAAATCTTCAGTAGGATCAGTTTTTTCAAAATCCATACAATAAACTTCAAAAGAGTGAGGATCATCTAAGGTATTTGTAGGAGCTCTTGATAGAGTATCAGTAATAATCATTTCTGTGCCTTTCTTGTATACTAGGCGGAAATTATAACGTTGTAGAACCATGAGCATCTTTTGAATTCTTCGTGGAGCAATAAAGAGAGGCTTCTTAAAAATTGTCACCAGTGGCTCATGATCCGTTTCAATAGTAATGTCACATTTTCCACAGATGTACTGATCAAACTTCGTGCAGGCATACACAATTGCTAAACATTCCTTCTCAATTTGGGCATAATTTGCTTCAGTTGAATCGAATCTGTTTGAATTTTCAATGGTTTGTTGACATCGTAATAGGCTAATAGGATGTCTGAACTTATCAAATTTTTTATGTTATCAAAGTTTTCTTGATGATCTTGATTCCAATCAAACTGATCAGCAGTCACTAACCGTCGCAAAGGTTCTGAATGTTCAGATAGGTTTGGTATGAACTTCGAAAGATAAGTGACCATTCCTAGGAAGCGCAAAACATCATCCTTATTTTCTGGCTTTGGCATCTCTCGTATAGCTTTCACTTTATCTGGATCAGGCATTATCCCTTTACTGTTGATAATATGGCCAAAAAATTTCACAGAGTCTTGACACAGTCGAAGTTTGTCACGATTTAGCTTTAAATTTTCTTTCCGTATACGAATCAGCAATTTTTTCAAATTTATATCATGGTCAGCAATAGCTTCTTCCATAGTTTCTCCAGATCCAAAAACCAAAATATCATCAGCAATACAAACAACTCCTTCCAATCCTTGTAGAAGCAAATGTTGTCTTTTCTGGTAAATTTCCATAGCAGGTTTTATACCAAATGGCATGCGAAGAAAACGATAATTTCCGAAAGGCGTCACAAATGTGGTCAACTTACTGCTTTTCTCATCTAGTTTCAAATTCCAAAATCCTTTCTTTGCGTCTAGACAACTGAAAACTTTGGCCTGATGCAGTTCTGGTAAAATTTCCTCTAATTTTGGGATTTGGTATTTAACATCAAGCAATGTATTGTTCAAGTCTACAGGGTCAATACACAGTCTCAATTTGTCGTTGCGTCGAACTATGAGGATGTTACTGGTCCATTCAGAATACTCATTTACCTTAGTGATAACACCCATGTCTTCCATCTCGTCAAGTTGTTTCTTCATTTCTGCACGCAACTTCTGAGGAAATCTCCAGACTGACTTCTCCTTCGACGCATCCTAAGCCATCAAACACGTCCGGAAGTTCAGCAATTATTTTCTCCGCGCCACTTCTGTGTGAGGTTACTGTATTGATAATTTTCTCATTCACAGTGATGAATCCAAACTTCAGACATGTTTGTAACGATAATAACGGGAAATATTCCTTGTATTCACCGCCAACGACTTCGAATATTAGTGTTGATTCTCGGCCATCTTGTATTACTGCAAGCTCACAGCAGCCTTCTGGAACAATTACACCTCCACCATAAACCTTCAGTTTCGTCGATGTTGGGACTAATTTCTCCTTATCAGCAAGCTTAAGAAAACATGACATTCCCATCACGTTGCAAGACGCTCCTGTATCCAATTGGCATTTGATTTTTTCACACTTCTTTTCATGTTTAAAGAAACATGTAACTGGGTTGGCAACTTGTTCCGGATCGCTAGGATGTTCTCGTAATAATCTTCGATCAGCTTAACGTCGTTTCTGCCTTCAACTTTCGATCTGCATACGCTGGCAAAATGATTCATCAATCCGCACTGTAGGCATTTCTTTCCATTGGCTGGGCATTTTTCCTTGTCTCTTGCATGTTCATATCCACAGTAATTGCACTTCGACTTATTACTTGGAGCTTGAAAAGTTGGTCTTCTGGTTCTGCTTTGTATTTTGTCAATTGGGGCTTCGATGATATTTTTTTGATCGTGATTAAGTTGCTTCATTTGAATTTCTGTTAGCTCAGCTGCGCGACAATTTTGTATTGCTTCATTTAAAGTTATTTCTTGATTCTCCCACAGGCGCTGGCGTAATCGGACGTCCTTAACAGATACTACAATCCTGTCTAACAGCAGTTCATCTTGCATATCTCCGTATTGACAATTCTTGATTAGCCCGCGCAAACGATGTATATATTGATCGATGTTCTCTCCTGATTCCTGAACTGCACTGTTGAATATAGCTCGCTCGTACCGCTTGTTTATTTTCGGGAGTAGATGAGCTTCTAAAGCAGCCAATATCGTGTCACATGATTGTCTGTCTTCATCTCTCAAGGGTAGGTTGTGGAACAGCTTCAAACAGTCTTTCCCGATACACGATAGTAGAGTTGCGATTTGCTGCTTCATGGACCGGGTCGAAAGGTTGGTCGCTATACAATAGTACTCCCAAGACGATTTGAAAAATTTCACGCTCTGGCAAATATCTCCATGAATATCAATGGCTTCCGGCGTAGGGACGTTTGGGCTCGACAGGAATATCGCAGGGGCTTCTAGATTGGCAGCGCTTGATACTGGTCCATTTCCACGCTCCTGGATTTCTCGTAAGCAATTTTGCAATTCAAGGATTTGCAGTTTCAGCTCCTCCATTTTTTTTCTTTTGTTATTCCTGTTGCTATGGCTCTGACACCATGTTTTAGAGTGTGAAATAATACGACTGCTCTGTACAGGTAGTAACGGATAACTGGTGTATTCAATTCAAATGACTACTACGATTAATACTACAACAATTTGTATGAGCTAGTAAATCGGTACAGTAACAGCTCTCCGGTTAGGGACACTCCATCACCTAAAAGGAAGTGTAACAGTAGCAGTAACAATTAGGTTAAAAAAAAGTTTTATTTTTGTTCATTTTGTCTTTTTGCCTTTCTCGTACACTAAGTGTACTGGAAAGGCTATATGTTCACTCCAAAAATGACTTTTTGATAGAAGGCCCGGAGGGTCAAATCACATATACCAATCGACTCAGCTCGACGAATTGAGGTGATGTCTGTGTGTGTATGTTTGTATGTGTGTATGTGTGTGTGTGTGAGTGCGTGTGTGTGTGTGTCTGTATGTGTGTGGACGAAAAACTCACATCACTTTTTGACAGTAAACCTCAACCGATTTTGATGACCGATGGTTCATTCGACGCGGAATCTGGTCCCATTGTTTCCTATTGAAAATGGTTCGGATCGGTCCAGCCGTTCCGGAGTTATGGCCATTTAGGTGTTCCGGACCAGTACCCCTGGAAGCGGCCATACATAAAAATATAACAAACACATACATGCGACACATCAAACTGCGGCATTTTTGATAACCTGATCAACAGTTAGCAAGAAAACAGTCTCAGGCCATATCTGAACCGGTAGTGTTCCGGAACCGGTTCCGGATGTCCCGCTGGAAGTGGCCAAATATAAAAGCGATCCAAAACTATGCATGCGACATATCAAACTGCGGCATTTTTGATTACCTGGTAAACAGTTAGCAAGAAAACAATCTCAGACCATATCTGAACCGGTAGTGTTCCGGAACCGGTTTCGGATGTCCCGCTGGAAGTGACCAAATATAAAAGTGATCCAAAACTATGCATGCGACACATCAAACTGCGCCATTTTCGATAACTTGATGAACAGTTAGCAAGGAAACAGTCTCAGACCATATCTAACCCGGTTGTGTTCCGGAACCGGTTCCTGGTGTCCCGCCGGAAGTAACCAAATATAAAAAATTTAATCCATGCATGCATCATATCAAATCGGGGCTTTTTTGATAACCTAGTGAAAGCTGTCAAGAAAATAGTCTCAGACCATATCTGAACCGGTAGTGTTCCGAAACCGGTTTCGGATGTCCTGCTGGAAGTGGCCAAATATAAAAGTAAACCAAATCCATGCATGCGGCATATTAAAGCGCGGCTTTTATGATAAAGAAAGGTTGGCATTAAAAAGACTCAGACCATATCTGAACCGGTAGTGTTTCGGAACCGGTTGCGGATGTCCCGCCGGAAGTGGCCGTATATAAAAGTGAACAAAACTTATGCATGCGGCACATCTAATCACGACATTTCCGACAACTTGATGACCGCTAATCAAGGAAGTAGGTTAAGACCACATAAGGGACTGCCAGTAGTGCCGAAACTAGTTCCGAGTTTTCCTCCAAAAGCGGCGAAATATAAAATTGAACAAAACCCTGCATGCGAAACAGCAAAGCGCGGCTTTTTTGATAGCCTAATAAACTAAGCAAACAAATAGGCTGAATCCAAACCCGTGCATTGAGATATCGTGGCTTTTTAGGTAACATGATGAACAGTTGCAAAAAAATAGACGCAAGCCATATCAGTGTGTTACGGAACCGATTACGGGTGTCCCGCCAGATATGGTCAAATGTGAAAGTAGAACCAATACATGCGACAGATCAATGACTTATTTAGTAACATGATAAACGGTTAGCCAGCAAATAAGCACAGACCATATTTGGGAGGACTGGTAGTCTTCCAGAACTGGTGATGAGACGAGTAAAATATAGAGGGAAACCAAACCAGAGCGGCGTTTTTGATAATCTGATGAATGGTCAACAGGAAAATAGTCTCAGGCCACATCTAGAACTAGTAATAGTATTTCGGAATTGGTTGCGGGTGTTCAATTGGAAGTGATCAAATAGAAGTGAACCAAAATCATGCATGCGACACATTAAATCGTGTTTTTTCAAAAATTTCAAACGGTTAGCAAGAAAATAGTCTCAGATAACATTAATATTCGGCTTTGTAGGTAACCCGATGAACAGTTGACAAGAACATAGTCTCAGACCATATTTAAGATAACCGGAATCGGACCCGCTAATGATCGGACCCACCAATGATAATACATAAAATATAGCCTAAAGTGTGCTAAAAAAAACTTTATCGAAGATCACGAAGTGATCTGTGATTGTGAATGAAGTCAACCTTCTTCATGCATTAGCTGACGCTCACCTCACTGCCCTAGTGAATAGAATGGAGTCACAATGATCTTAATCAAGATCCCAATGCATTTTGCAATATTTTTAGCTCTGTTTTGCTGTTGAACATAACATCGGAATATGTACTAACAATGAGTTTTCCAAATCGATGTTGGCTTTGTTAAAATTGTTGCTTTTCTTTATAAAGGACTCAGGAACATTTTGGCTAACGTCGACGGAAAGATCATGAGTATTTATTCGACGAGAAAGGCACTATCACCACTAGGTGGATTAATCCGGGTTTTTAATATTTGTTTTATGTAAAATGGCTAACGTAATAAATTTTTTTCATGAATGTATCGATGACTATCTGGGTTTACTCCTGTTTTTTCTTGTCGTGAAACTTCGTCCGGTGGCCTTGCTGTTTATGTTAAAAATGGGTTAAGATTTAATGTTATAAAAAATGTTGTTTTGGATGGTTTTCATATGATTCATATTGAAATTAAAAAAAAAATGGACTTGACTACGAAGTTGTTGGATTGTACAGACCACCACCCTTTGATTTTAACAAATTTTACGACGAATTGGAGCATATACTGTTTGTTCAAAATATCCGTTCACGTTTTTTGGTTGGTGATATGAATATTCCTGTTAATTTATCAAATAACAATGTTGTGATACGTTAGAAAAATCTCTTAGAATCATATAATTATTACTGTTCGAATACGTTTGTGACTCGTCCAACAAGCAAAAATATTTTAGATCACCTTATATGTAGTAGTGACGTTTTGAGTAACATAAGAAATGTTACAATTTACACAGATGTTAGTGATCATTTACCTGTAATTTCCTCGCTCAAGCTCAATAAGCCAAAGGAGTTTACTGTCCTAACAAAAAAGTAATTGATAGAGCTAAATTACATGATCTTTTCAAGCAGTTTTTGGATGGCTTCAATTGTAGTGATGATGTAAATGGTTCAATAAAAGCTATTACAGATACGTACAATAGTCAAATCAAACGGGAGCATGTTAACTTAAAAACATAGCATTGTCCTTGGATAAACTATTACGTGTGGCAGTGGATAAAACTTAAACATAAATACCTTAAAAAATTAAAAAAAATGACCCTCAAAATGAACATTTGAAAACTATGCTTAAACATGTGAGCAGAAAAACTGATAACGCAAAGCAAAGATGTAAAACTGATTATTACAGACAATTATTGGAAAGCACTTGTCATGCTAAAATGTGGAAAAACTTGAATGAAATTATGGGACGTTCTAAAGAAAAGGCTTCTTTTCAGCTAGAAGTTAATGGGCTCAAAACATCGAATAATGCAGAGGTAGTGAAATCTTCAACAATTTTTTTGCTCAAATTGGCTCTAACCTTGCCGCAAAAATACCAAAATCTCATGTAAATCCTTTGAGTAATGTTACCAGAATAAACCCGTCAATATTTTTAAGACCTGCGGATGTAAATGAAGTAACTGAAACTATTTAATAGGCTCAGTGTACCAGTTATGGCTATAGTACCTCAAATTCGCCATAGTTGATTTTCAACCTTTAAAGATACAAATCAACAAGAAAAAAATCGTGAACAACAGATCACGATCACAAAAGATGATTGTAATCATTCAAACTTAACAATTTGCTCAAATCATGGTAGAAATAAATCATTTTCCTTAACTTTTCGGTTTCCTTGCACCCTATTTCGTCATAGTGTACCAGTTATGGCAAATCCCATAAGGAATGCATGTAAATAGTGCGAAGTGGAACCCAAATTAACAAATGTGTCCATAACTGGTACAGGGTTCCTATCATTGGCACACGCCGTAATAAATACTAAAAGTAGTTTTGGCTCCGGTTTTATATTTTTCCTGTAAAGAATGAAGACTAATCAATAATTTGACTTATTGTTTACATTCGTCGGTCTTCTTCTTATTTTTGTAAAAATAGTTTTTCTTAGGTGGTGCGATAACTGGTACAGGCACCCTAATTAAGGATCTCAATGTTAATAAAAGTTGTGGTCCAGATAATTTCCCTGCTACTGTAATTAAAAACAATGCATCAGTGTTTTCAAATATTTTTGTTGATCTCTTTGATAAAATTTTAGTGCAAGGTGAATATCCCGATTGTCTCAAAATAGCAAAAGTGACACCCGTTTTCAAGTCAGGAATTTCGTCAGATCCAAGTAACTTTAGGCCTATTTCTACTCTCTCTGTTTTCAGTAAAGTTTTTGAAAAATTATTGGTGAACAGATTGGTTAATTTTATAATTCAAAACAATATTTTGTACAAGTATCAATACGGGTTTAGGAAAGGGAGCAGTACTACAACAGCGACAGTTAAACTTGTTGAGTTTTTGCTTGACAAAATAGAGAGTAAATGTTTAGTTGAAGGGCTCTTTATTGACTTGAAAAAAGCCTTTGACACGCTGAATCATATTTTGCTCCAAAAGCTGGAATATTATGGGATTCGGGGCGTGGCTAATCACGTAATTAGAAGTTATTTGACAAACCGACTACAATACGTAGCTATTGAAGGGTCTCGAAGCTCGCTAAAGTCATTGAATGTTGGAGTTCCCCAGGGAAGTAATATAGGACCTCTACTGTTTCTTATTTACATAAATGATCTAGGAGATTTACAACTTGAAGGCATACCAAGGTTAATCGCTGATGATACAGCAATTTTCTATCCCAATAATAATATCTCCTCGATTATTACGTGCATGAATAATGATTTACACATTCTAAAGAGGTATTTTGATTCCAACTTATTGTCTTTGAATTTATCGAAAACAAAATACATGATTTTTCACTCCCCGCGCAAAAAAGTTCCCTCACATTCAAATCCGTATATTGGACAGACAACTATTGAAAAAGTACTAACTTTTAAATATCTTGGTTTAGTGTTAGATGATAATCTTTCTTGGGGTAGTCATTTAGAACATATTCAAAGGAAAATCTCATCTTTTTGTGGTTTGATGTACCGTGTTCGACCTTTTGTCCCTCGCAATGCACTTCTTAAGTTTTATTTTGGTTGCATTCATTCCCATCTACAAAACCTTGTGATCGTCTGGGGCCATGCCAGCAAATCCAAGCTTAAAAAACTTCAAGTTTTGCAGAACAGGTGTCTCAAAATAATTTATTCATTGCCTCTGTTATATTCGACATTCGATCTTTATAGCACATTAACGCATGGAGTACTACCTGTACGAGGCTTGTGTGAACTTCAGTCTTGTTTATTCATATACGACGTGATTAAAAAGCCCAATATGCACCACAGCTTAAATCTGCGTACGAGAATTCATGGTCACTACACAAGACATGCCATTAACTTAGTAAGATCTAGAGCTTTCAACAATCTCGGTCAAATGCGAATATCCTTCTATGGTCCTTCGACCTACAACGTACTTCCTGAGCATTTGAAACTGATAAATAATAGAATACTTTTCAAAACTAGTTTAAACAGTTTTACCGATCCAAAATTAATTCATTCTTAGTATAAAATCGTATCAACTGCCAGTTATTATTTAAAATACACTCTATAATTCAATAAATTTAGTATATTAGTTATATCTCTGGGATCCCTTGAAAGGAAATAATTTCCACTGGGATACCCTTGTTTAATTTATTTTTGTTAAGTGTTTCCATCATTTTCCTGCACACACCAATAAGTTTAAGTTGTAATGTTCATTTAGTTTGTTTTTTTGTTTCGTTAAAATTTGATGAGTCCACTACCAGGGGGCTCACAAAGAGAGCTTTTTGGTGTGGGGGTGAGTAGTGGGTCATAAAGAAAAAAAAAAGTATCCTGGGACCGTTATTCATCAAGTGAAAGCATCCAAGCTGCGTGTACCACACCTAGCTACAAAGCAGCAAATAAATTGCTCAACACGAAGCGTTTACTGTTGAATACACGGTCTATGTACCAGCACGAGAAGTGGAGGTTTAAGGGAAGGTTCTCTACGAAACGCTGACATGTGAGGACATCAAGACCGGCTTTGGTCGATTCAAAAAAAGGTCAATTCCTGATGTGGCTATACTAGACTGTAAACGCTTATCTAAGGCTTCCATGGAAGGAAATAAAAAGGTATACTCGCCTTCAGCGTCTTTTTGAGTGACTTTTCCAGGTTCCGTCCTCCCGGAATTTGTTGTAATCGATGGTGGTTTTTACCCAGTGCATCTTTTTACGCCGAAGTTTTTTAATTGTACCAAATGCAAGCAGTTCGGTCACAGTGATAGCTTTTGCGTCAACAAGCCCCATTGTGGCAAATGCAACCAGGCTCATTTAGAGGACTCTTGCACAAACGAAGCGGAAAAATGTAGCTACTGTGGCGGAGGTCCACACGACTTGCAAGTTTGCCCGGCTTACAAAAGACGCATTCGAAATGAGAGTCGCTCTGTTGTAAGGCGCTCCAAGCAGACCTATGCGGAGATGATGAAATCTTTTAAAACATCAGATTCCGTGTCTGAATCAGCTGTCCCAGTTGAAAATCCCTATCAGGAGATGTCTTCCGATAATCAGGACGATGGTGAAACTGATGAGGGTGGATCTCTTTCGGAGGTACACGTACCTGGAAAAAGGAAGTCATCATCTTCCCCGGGATTGCGCCGAAAGGTCTTTTTGAAGTCTTCCCTCAAAAGTTTGCCTAATGTCAAAGGAGGCGGGGTAAATTTAAAAACTCCGAAAAATCAGGTCCTTTTAGCTTCAGATCCATGTTGTAGCAAGAATCTGTCATCCCCGTCTCCGCCTGTTAAATACATTTTAAAGACAAAAAAGCTACCAAAGCTCCTCGCAGTTCAAGCAAGCCTCCTAGACTCAAGCGAGGACTGATTACTTTTAGGGTGCTCGTGGATCGCTTATATGATGCCCTCGACCTTCCAGAAACTTTTAGAGTCATTATTGATATGTTTGTTAGCGTGGTTCAAAAAATCGTTTTTGCTCTACACCGCTTATTCGATTCGTAACCAGATTCTATGCCTTCTCCCAAAATTTGAGCTCATTTGGTTGAAAATTAAGACTGCACAAGCCCTTCAAAGTTTGTATGGGAATTACTATGGGAAAACGATGTTTTTCATTCAATCGACCGTAGTATTTCTCCAAGTGCCCTAGAGCGTTAGTTGACCCTTGCTACTCCTAGGTTACTCAATCAGCTTGTAACCATATTGTGAATTCACTCTAATAATTATCACGCCATCAATTTGTAAACGATGTGAAAAATTTCACATTCAAATCTATTGCGTCGTATCCCAGAAATTGCGTCGTAGAGAGTCGAATAGGTCCTGCAGTGGAAATTTACTAGCTAAATATAAAAGACTATTGAAGTTAAACTTTCTCTAATCCACCAATAGTAGGAAATTGCGCAGCAATTTTTAGGCGCGACATAATCAAGACCGCGATCGTCTCGTAACTTCAGTGGAGTGCTTTGTTGAGACAAGTTGAGCTTGATCCCAAGTTATCGAAAGTTTTTAGAAAAGTGAATTGATTAATACACTAAATCCTTTTTTTACACGACTTTTTTTACGCGATTCTATTTTGCACGATTTTTTTTGCGCCATTTTCTCGAAGTTACGCGATTTTTTTTACGCGATGTTGGTTATTTGCGGAGGGCAAATCGCGTAAAAAAAGATTTCCCTTTGATTTTTTTACGCGATTTCACGAAGTTACGCGAACTTTTTTTACACGATCTTTTTTTTTTTTGCGCGGACGCATCCATCGCGTAAAAAAAGGATTTAGTGTAGTTCGTGATAGTTTACTACTTTACTCGAAGTAAGTTCGCGCGTTTATTAGTGTTTTTAATTAATGTGAAAATAAATTGATTTTTATTTAAATTTAGCAACTAAATTTTCGAATGAAATTCAGTTTGGAAAGAAATTTAATATTCGTGAATCAACTGCCAATTGAATTCAGTATATCCGCGTTGATTAGGATTAGCGTGCGCTAACAACGTGGGCGGTTAGTCTGGAGCCGAATCGTGTAGTCCGTTGTGGATTCGACGAACCACTACTAGCCCGTGCAGTGCGGACATCCACCGTGCAAACATTTGCTGTCGGCGGCTCAAAGAATTGCTTCACTCGTCTCGTCGATTTGAGTGCCCTCTCCTTGGTGCAATCGGGTGTCATCGCAAGCAAATAAGCCGCAAGGCGTCGGCCAAGCTACATCCACGGCCGATCACTCCACGCAACTAGGGGACGCCTACACCTCGAATGAAACGCCTGCGCGCATGACCCGTTTGTGAGGCGTCGATACGAAGCCACAGACCGAGCAGAGAACCGACTACGCGACGGTGAAACAGAAGAAGGCGGATTGGGTTGAATCACGTGGGGACTACCGACTGCGGCCGACGTCCGACGTTGGATTCCTCGTTTGCGCAAATCAAGGTCAGATCTGATCCTATTGCTCACTCTAGAGTTAGTTTTCCAATTGGAAATTGTAAAAGCTAGAAAGCGTGACGTCACCGTAGGCAATTAGTTTTATTTGAATTTGACTAAATTGCTTTGGATTTGGAGTTGGAGCTTATGAAATACAAACTAGATTGCCTCGAACGATTTAGTTGAATTATCACCACGTTCGACATTGAATTAGAGTAATAAATTACTTTGAATTTAGTTTGTACTCCACTTTTTTCTCGCGTCACGCTAATAAATTTTGAATTGATTATTTGATTGTGTTAGTTTAATTTTAGCAAAGTAATTCCTCTTTGGTGGATCATTGAAATTTGATTTTCGGTAAATTATTTTAGATTATTTGTTTGAAATTCTATCTGCTGAGTTTATTTGATTTACCGTACGACGTTTGGGACGAAATTGCGACCTTAGTTCTGCGAACTTCAGTTGACCTGCCCTGAGAAGGCAGTCTCTTTTCGGGCTAATTAACGGAGTAACGGTCTTTAGTTGAAGGTGGCGCTTAAGCCGTTACTTGGAAACAGAACGAAGCGTTACATTTTGGCGCCCAACGTAGGGCCTGATTATAGTGCCTTGACGTTTTTGTAATTTTCGTAAATATTTGATTTAGTTTGAGTTTTTGGTAGTATAATAGAGTTTGTTAAATTGAATTAGGATAAAATCGGAATTTAACCTAGCATTAAAATTTGTTGGGATTCGTTGAGCAAATCTAGTAGTAAGTTAGGATTACAGTTTCGGAAGTCGGTGAATTCGTTTTAGTTTAGTTTCGGTTATAGTTTTCATTGAATTCGGTATTTTTGAAGAACAATCGTTTCTACACTCAGGAAAATTGCCTCATACTCAAGGACAAACGTCTTGAAATCCCGCTTCAACAATGCATCAGAACTTCAGACGCACAAATCTCAAGAAGCAAGCTTCAAACAACAGTGCATTTTATTATTCTGCTCTTGCTCACTTGTAATAAGCTTCAAATAAAACGAACAGGTACGCTGGTTTTGTTTACGAAGAGATTTGTGCTCTCGAAATCGTGAGTAGGTACCAAAGTCAGCCATTGTGGCGGCCATTTTGGGATTCTAACAAGTCTGTCCTTAATGGCAAATATCCTTGGCCAAACCACATCCAAAGTATATGCAACAAATACTCGATAACGCCGATAAGGCGCCGTCCACAAATTACGTAACGCTCTAGGGGGAGGGGGGGAGTATGGCCGAGCGTTACGCTCCATACAATTTTTTTAGAATTTTCATACAAAAAAGCGTTACGGAGGAGGGAGGGGGGTCTAAAAATGTCGATTTTAGCGTTACGTAATAAATGGATGCTGCCTAAGCGGATGAATAGTATGTGCTCTAAATTGTATGAGTCGCTGCTGTATGGTGCCTCATTAAAAGTATGAGTCGCACTAATGGAAAACATTTGTTTACCCCCATTGCAAAAATCCATGTCCCGGACACATAGAAGGAATGAAGATTTTTTTTCCCAGTGTATGCTTATTCTTTTCTACAGGGTGCGTGCAATATTTTTGCACTAAATCATATCGTAATCATAAAACACGTTTTAAAAATAATTCGACAATAGATCTATACTAAATGATTTTTTCGCGAACAATTGTGATTATTTCAATGATTTATGAAGAAAAAAGTGGTCCTAATATCGATAACCTTTTTTGAACGATCCTGAGAACCGCTGCAAGTCCGTTTTAGTGTTGTTAGCTATATTTTGGTCAACAATTGTGTTATTTTAGGTAAAACTAGAATATTTTTTGTACGAGAAGCTCCAATGTGTGCCGTTCAAAATATATCCCATAAATTTAAAAAAGAGGTTTCTAGAAGACGAAAATGCGAACAAGTTGAGTATAAATATATGGAGCAGCTGCATACTATCTGTATTTTCTCAGCTGTCAAGAACGCTATGAAGCTGATTTTTTCAGTGTAGTTGGGGGATTCCATAGGCTTGTTACCTACAAAAAACTACATCGCTGGAATGGAAGATAGCGGAGAAATAACTGGAAGAAGTCGGAAATTATAATTTGAGCAATGGTATTCTACTAGTGCTGCTCAAACATTTATGAGAAAATTTAAAACTAAAATATCCTAAGTCTGACCACCTCAATTTGCTGTTTCAACTCCCATAAGCTACAGCACAAATTTGAGGTGAATTGATAAGGTCTTAGGTATCGCTCGACTAGTCTGAAGTTTATATGGTAAAACTGGTACAAATATGTGCACACTCAGGAAAATTGCCTCATACTTAATGGCAAATATCCTTGTGCCAAACCACATCCAAAGTATATGCAACGAATACCCGATTACGCAAGCAAATTAGCGCATGAATAGTATGTGCCCTAAATTGTATGAGTCGCTATTCGATACAACCTGTATGTTTGGTTAACAATGAATCGTACAACTTTCGCGCCCGACTTTTCGCTTTTTCAAGCCCTTTGTCATCTCGGCGAGGTTTCTTCTGGGCTTTGAATGACCTCAGTCCACATCTCACTTTAATGTCCTGCACAGTTGACTTGGCTACATTAACTTTTTTGGCAACATCTCTGACCGACAAGTTTAGCTTCTTCGTGTACGCTTTAACCACTTGCTTTTCACTTTGTTTGTTGCGTGTTCCCCTTTTCGACTGCTTGGTTGGCTTCCTTAGAACCGTTTTGGTTTGTAGAAACCTGCTGATCACATTCGACACCGTTAGCTACGTCACACCGACCGAATTCGCGATAGTTTTCTGCGAACGATTAGGATTTTCAAACTAGTGTCCAAAACACTATTTCGCAGCTCCTGTTGTCGAGACGCCATTTTCAAAACTTTTTCAAAACAATGATTACGCCGACACGGAGGAGAAAGGATCCACTGACAGATAAGCCATACACTGTAATAAATTCTTACGTTGACTCCGATCACTAACGCGACAAAGTTACAAAAAATATTTCCGGACACGCTTTACTTGCTGGCTCCACCGCAAGTCCATTTCTCCCTCTTTTTCCCTACAATACAAGGAACGTACACACTGTGTGTGTGCCTCCCGGACGAGTGAGCCCTGTGAACGAGTGACGGATGAGTGACCGTGATAATTCCCGGACAATTGTGCAGTGACTCCGGCAACAAGATGGCCGGATTGAACCTGTAGACCAGCGGCCTGCCCATCCACAGCAGCGTGGCGTTCTCGGTCCGCCATTGCGAATCCCCGAGCCACCTCTCCAAGCCATCGCCATCTTCCGTAAACCGTTTTCCAGCATAACCGTAAGTTACACCCGCTTACTTCAACAAGTTCAGGCCGAGTCGGCCAACCATAGCCAAATCCCACCTCACGGGTGGCGAGACCGCCGAAAATTCCGACCACGACAATTGTTTGTAGCTTGCCTGTACCCTATATAATGACGTCACGAATAAAATTGTAAAAGCGAATTTAGCAGTGTAACGAATTATTGAAAACAGCCTCCCAGTGTAATTAGGCCTTTCACCAATTTTTCTTTATGTGTCGTCTTCCGGGTTTATAAAGGAATCGTTCAAGTCTCGTTCCTTCGAGGATCATTGTGTGCTTAGATACCCCCCCCCCTTTTTCAGCTTCCGGTTTGCCTGCCCTTCGTATCTGTGTCCTCTGTGAGCAGATCTCCCGCGTAATGTGCTGCTGCTCGGATTGATAATTCAGATCTTGCGTATGGGTGTGATAGCAATGTTCATTAACGACCCTGTAGACTCCTATTCCCAATGCCGTGAGCTAGTGAGTTACAAATTGGCGCCCAACGTGGGGCCCGACAAATTGGCGCCCAACAAAAACTACATTAAAACCCCATATGCTTCCGTTATTTCCGGAAGGGTGGTAAAAACAGTGTCTTGTTTGCGATTTTTCTTCGTTCTCCTAACGAAGTTTAGTAACTAATCAATGCGTATGGATTCCAGTCTCAGGAAATTATGAAATGCGCGCGGAAATATTTGTTTTTTTTTTTAATTTGCATGTTTTTTTTTATTTCAATTCGGTTGCGGTAATAAAAGTTTAGTTTTTTTTATTTAGGTCGTATTTTTCAATCCGATTGTGCAAAACGTAGAATAACTTATTTCCCCTTTTTAGAATGAAGCACAGAAAACCAGAACGCGATCGCGACAGCAACGGTATGCCTCGTAAAAACTGGAGGAATTCGCACGACCGGCGTGCAACGAGATGGAAAGACCGGTCTGTCCTACTCTCATCCTCGGGTAAATCGGCGAGAGATGCCAACGATATCGATAGTCGCGTACACCCGGTAAAACTTGGTCGTTTCCGAACTGCACGGAACGGTCACCGTAATCGAATTCGGTTGGTAGCAAAAATCGTAGTTACAGACCCGATCAAAAACGCGTCACGAGAAAAGTAAGTCAAATGGGCTTTGGTAGACCATCTGAAAGTCTACCGGAACTAAAACGAAAAGCCAAAATCGAACCGCGAAAACTTACCAGAATAGTCAATACTTACCATGATACTTACCTACGATCCGGTATCCCATTGAAAATTATCACGTTCACGAAAAAACACAACAAAACAAACGATTATCGGTGAAATAATTTACGAAACTCGAAACCGTCGAAAATACGCGAAATATGACACCCCAGACGTTAACAATATTCGGAGATTTTTCCACCAAAATAGTTGGCGGAACTCCGAAGGCCCACCTGGGAAGTTTCTTTCCAGCAAGCCCGTTTCGAAAACCCCAAAAACATAGTTTATTCGGTAATTATGAGTACTACCGTAAATGTACTGAAATGAAAATAACGTTTTGCTCGGGTCTCTTTGGAGCACCCGAGAGAATTGGTCCGTCGCGGCCATGATTCCGTTGCAGCAGGTTCGATCATTTCCGGCGAAGAATTCCGGTGCGACCTCTACACACCCTTCCATAAGTGGGACCAGTTCACAGTGAAATGTCCGCGTTAGGGACTTAGTAAAATGTGATACTTAACACGCTCACTGGTACTAAGCTCGCATTCAACGATAGATTAGTGATTTTTGTAAGAGGAATAAAAATTGAACTGCTTCTGGCTAACTTTCAGTAGGAATGAATCCAAGTTTTATTTTTCCTTTCGACAGACCTTCGCCCGTGACGTTTGTTTCATTGTGTTTGTCTCCGTTTAACGGATTCGAATCGTGTGTTGCACGCTTAACATTTTTATCAGATAGTGCATCTTAATGCACACTAAACCTAAACACTTCAGTCCTCCCCCTTTTGGAAGATTTAAATTTAAAATATCTATTTACTATAATCAATTCATATTCCCCTATTCATTTAAATGATTTATCTTACAATAAAGACTAGTGGTTGAATTCAAAAGATAACAGTAACAAATAACAATTTCAATAATGCAAAACTCGAGAACAAACAAGAGGAAAAAAAAAACAATTATTTGGGGTAAACAAAGTCACTTCTCTGGTTGGCTCTTTTCTGCCTCTTAGATCGCCTTGGAAGGTATTCCGACAAATCCATAGCGTCCATGGTTGGGCTTTACACGGGATGTTTTCTCTTCCTGTTGCGTCTCAGTTCATCGTCGGTAAATCCATGGAACTCCTCTTCATCCTCAGCCCCCAGCAGCGGCTGGCGCCGGACTAGGCGAATGTTGGGCCGCTCGTGGGAATCGCCACCCCTAGGAATGCGAAGTTGACCTCTGTGTGCCATGGTTGGCACGCTTCCAATTGCCACCGAGAATGTCCTTCAGCATTTGCCGACCAAGGGTAAGATAAAGATTTCGTCACTCGCGGTCTTCGCCCTTCGACAACCTCGCAAGCCGTCAGTTGACGTAGGTTTTGGTCCAACCTGAGCCGGAACAGTCGAACAGGAACAGGAAAGTATGTTGGCAAAACTCGAAGAGCCGATCGGGATCAAACTGCGCTGGTTGTACTACTGAGAAGCCGTACAAATATCCACCAGAGACGGTTCAACAACGCCCCGCGATGGCGATCCTTGTTGGCCAATTAGTCCTTGGTTTGCTATCGTACTCCAAAGGAACTGATAGCTTTCGTCAAATAATTTACTACCGGTTGCTATCGTACGTCGCAAAAGAAATCCTACCACGAAAGCTTCCAGCAATCACAGAGCAATGTCGTCTACCGGTCTAGCGTTCCCGTTGTTGAAAACAATCCACCGCCGGTATGGCGTCTGTCCGAAGAATGCCGTACGAATGAAAAAAAAAAACTTTCCACCGTTGGACACCGTTCTTCGCCGAGAATTCACAGCCTGCTGTTGAACTGTCACTTGCACTAAGTATTCTTCCTTTCACACTCGTCGCCAGCTGAAATGTCCGCGTTAGGGACTTAGTAAAATGTGGTACTTAACACGCTCACTGGTACTAAGCTCGCATTCAACGATAGATTAGTGATTTTTGTAAGAGGAATAAAAATTGAACTGCTTCTGGCCAACTTTCAGATAGGAATGAATCCAAGTTTTATTTTTCCTTTCGACAGACCTTCGCCCGTGACGTTTGTTTCATTGTGTTTGTCTCCGTTTAACGGATTCGAATCGTGTGTTGCACGCTTAACATTTTTATCAGATAGTGCATCTTAATGCACACTAAACCTAAACACTTCACACAGAAAACGAACTGGCGATACTGAAAATCCCACGTCGCAAGTTGAAAGGACGATTGAAGTCCAAACGTAGAATCAAAAATCTTTCATCGATGAAAGTCTTCAATTCAGTCGTAATTGATTGACTACTAACCATTCACAGGTCCAGACCACCACTAAATGGATGCACTTTCGCACACCTGAAATGCATTAAAACGTCAGATTTATATTCATTATTGTTAACGGAAACTCACTTACCAGGGAAAATCGCATAATCGTCTCCCGAAGTAAAACCTCTCTTCGAACCGATTCCGCAACAGACAAATGGAACGTCGACCGGTAAATGATTCGCAAATCGAGGTTCTTCCCGGGTATTTCACACAACCGAGAAATTTTTATTCGCGAACACTATTTTGTTATAATTCACTTCCGATAATTGCGATAAATTTCGTATAAAAATACGCTCGAGATCGTCGGACCGCGCAAACCGTCGTACTCGCGTTAAAGTAAACATAAACATTGATCATCTGTTTCGTTGACAGTTTTCAACACAGTAGTGTTGGTGATGAGTTACGCTCGAATGAGAACCCTTTTCTTCCCGCATGAGCGACGAAGGTTAACAGGGTGTTCCCGCAAACAGACATTTGAAATTTTTAATTCAGCAAATCAGTGATGAAGTTGGTTGAAGTTATTAATTACCATCGGATTATTATCCCGTACAAAATGAAATTCTTTGATTTTGAGAGAGGGACGATGGGGTAATGTAACCGTTCGGTTTCAATAAGTACTTGCTGGCTCCACCGCAAGTCCATTTCTCCCCCTTTTCCCCTACAATACTAGGAACGTACACACTCACTTGATGCAAAACACGAGTGATTGCGTGTTCCACCTTCACAACCTGGGACGGGACCCGTCAGGTGCTAGTGCAAATACGAAACCATTTGCCTGTCAAAAAAGACCACTTCTGATTGGTCGATTTGACAAAAGCAGCGTTGCGCCGCGTTACGTTCGTTATTTACGCAGGGCACTCTGTTGTTGAGTTAGCCGTGTTGCTAGTAGTCACGTTTTTTTTTAACCTCGTATGATTGATAATTAATAACTAACAACATTAATCGTTTTTTTTACTTTCTGTGCTGTTTTTATCCGGAACTTGACATGGTTAAATGAAGTGCAAAACGATACATTATGGGCGCAGTGATGTGTATCATTCTGGGCTTCATTTTAACTAATTTTCGAAGAATCCGAAGGTTTGCCGGCAAGGGATGGAAATCTGTGTGTGAGATTCAAACGAGGAAGATAAGATTGTTTTCAAACTCATTCTTTGAAGTAGAATGCTAAATAAAACTAGTCAACAAGTTTTGATTGATATGCATATGAAAAGGGTTGGCAACACTAGAGAAACCCCCGTATGAACAGTAACAAAAAGAATAAGAGGGCTTGTACCAATGAGCTGTCACGTCCCGTCCCAGTTCACAACCTACGAAGTGACGGACGATTCGAGCAGTTTGAGCTCGAGCAAAAGACCGGACAGCCCTGGTGTCGTTGTGTTCACTCACAGAGGGTACAACAGGGTGGGCAAACCAAAACAAAATAACAAAATGCGAGCATAGCCGTTTCAACGCAACATTATGCTAAATTGCGTAATAAAAAGGGAGTCGGGACGGGGGCAAATTCTCTTTGTACCGTGATACTCGAAAAAATTAGTAGTGCGCGCGTGTTCAACTGTTAAATGTTGAGGTTCGAAATGTTTTACAAAACCTCATTGTTGGTGAATTGTTTAATTTATTTGTGTTGTTTCTTTTTTCAATAAACTTAGAATCAGTGTCGTTTGAATAGCTAAAATGTGAAAATGGTTAGTCGAGGAAAACTATTAGGTCAGTGTGAATATAAATGTGTTAGTTTGGTTAGTATTTGTTATAGTAAAATTCTTCTTAGATGTTAATTTTGTTAAAATTACGGTTAAAACCACCAAAAGTACAAAAACAAACAAATACGAAAACGACAAAGTAGAACGAAAAACGACAATTAAGAACAGAAAAGCGAACAAACAAGTTAAAATTGGGAAGATAAAGGTAAATTTTGAGGTTAGGAAGTGTGACGTTGCTGGGTATTAATCCGTGGTGCCCAGGTCCGTGTCAATGGGCCTTTTTCTTTTATCCCTTTTTCCCGAGAGTGGTTCCGGTGATGTGCCTCCCGGACGAGTGAGCCCTGTGAACGAGTGACGGATGAGTGACCGTTATAATTCCCGGACAATTGTGCAGTGACTCCGGCAACAAGATGGCCGGATTGAGCCTGTAGACCAGCGGCCTGCCCGTCCACAGCAGCGCGACGTTCTCGGTCCGCCATTGCGAATCCCCGAGCTACCTCTCCAAGCCATCGCCATCTTCCGTAAACTGTTTTCCAGTATAACCGTAAGTTACACCCGCTCTCTTCAACAAGTTCAGGCCGAGTCGGCCAACCATAGCCAAATCCCACCTCACGGGTGGCGAGACCGCCGAAAATTCCGACCACGACAATTGTTTGTAGCATGCCTGTACCCTATATAATGACGTCACGAATAAAATTGTAAAAGCTAGCTTCAGTGTAGCGAATTATTGAAAACAGCCTCCCAGTGTAATTAGGCCTTTCACCAATTTTTCTTTGTGTGTCGTCTTCCGGGTTCATAAAGGAACCGTTCAAGCCTCGTTCCTTCGAGGATCATTGTGTGCGTAGATACCCCACACCCTCCCACCCTTGCAGCTTCTAGGTTTGCCTGCCCTTCGTATCTATGTCCTCTGTGAGCAGATCTCCCTCGTGATGTGCTCCTGCTCGGATTGATAATCCAGATCTTGCGTATGGGTGTGATAGCAATGTCCATTAACGACCCTGTAGACTCCTATTCCCAATGCCGTGAGCTAGCGAGTTACAAATGGCATAGTTTTAGTTTTCTGCCACTAGATGGCACTGAAAGCGTTGAATAACCCCTAAATTTAGTATTATTATAGGGAATTCTATGCGGAACATCTTTGTTGAAGAACGCTAAGTGATCCGATGCTTGCTAAAAAAAAGTTGTACCCTAGACTTAGTGTATCAAAATAAACAATTAGTTTTAATTGATGCTATTCGATAATGACGTGTTAAAATCACCACGTCAAAATTATTCAAATCATAATTTTTGAAGCATATCTGTATCATTACGTCTCGTGTATGATTATTGACTGTCAAACGATAAACTGCAACGATCGACGCGCCACCATCTTTCGAATAGTGGAGGGTGTAGGTACCCTTTTCGTGGTGTTGTTTACGGTGAAGCAACACCGCGAAAAAGGTACCTGTGCTCTCCAACATTCGAAAAATGGTGGTGCGTCGGTCGTTCTACGCTAGCGATTTTGCGGTGGGGTGATGACGTTTGGAGGCGAATCGGGCTTTTACACATTACATTTTACTGATTTCGTCTTATTTACACAACAAATAGTAGAACCCGAAATGTTATTGGGCGCGCTAGTGTAAAACATAGGATCTGAAAATATTTTCTCATACCACCACGTTTTTGATTATTAATGGTTTTATATTTTTCACAGTTCACTAGAAATATGGTGCATTTGATGATGTGGGATTTATATTTTTATTACAACCCTTTGATGAAATATTCCTGTTTGAAGGTTAGTCCAAAATTACCGCACGCACCCTGTATTTCGTATGTCTCGGTCCTACTATTTTTTCTTAGTTTGTATAAGTGAAGTGATATTTCAGTGCAATTTTAAGTGAATTTGATTCTGCAATCTACGTGAAGCATAATGGCTAATGAGAACTACCGCCTAGACGACATTGCGAATGTAAACCGTACCGTGAATTCGCAAAGAACGCTGGTTACACCACCGGGTTCGGATTATGTCGATTCGTTGGAGGGTGAAGTTGGTGGATTGAACCCCTCTCGCAAGCCGCGGATCGTATGGGCAGACCAAATGGTGATGAGTGCTTCCGATGGCCGATCGGGTCCCGACCGGTTGTCTTTGGACAGTCGCTTTCCAGCGCAAAATAACCTGCAGACTGAATTAGACCGCGCAGCAAGAATGCAGCTTTCGATGGAAGGGTTTTCACTTCCTTTCCGTGGAGTTCCGTCCAGTACCAGGTTGGAGAGAGTGGAGGAGGGTCATCCCGAGACTTCGCAGATGTTGCAGGTGGATTTGACAGGATTTTCCGGTCCGAGAGCGGCGACCATACGGCAGAATAGTACCAATCCATTTTGGAATGGCGATCATCCGGAAACACAAGGCCCTGCAGCTGACACAGGTCTACGCGAACTGCGAAACCAGACGCTGAAGGGATAGTTTTTGCTGCCTCGAGACGACGCTGTTCCGCTACTAAATTCCACAGTGCAGCCGTTTTTTTCTTAGGGAATCCCGACTTCCAATGGAGGGCTGACAGTGTCGCGTTCTACGTTCTTTTCTCAGCCGTTATCTTCAAACCAAGGTCACCGAATGTTAGGTGCGGTTCAAACCGATGTTACTGCATTCCAGAGTGGAGCTTTTCGTGTATCCAACGGGTAAAGCGGTGTCTCCACGCAGTACATTCCGGGGCGAACGGAAGAAACCGCCCAAACCTGTCGTCAAGAACCTGGAAATGAGAGGGAAACGTTGCAGAACTATGTACACGTGTCGGAAATTCAAATCTATGTGCAGACTTACGTTTGTCAACTCTTGACTGGTCATCCAAATCGTCCCATTGTTCCAGACACGACCATGAACCATTTGGCTAAAAGAAATCGGAAATCCCGAACTCCTGATAGAGCTCAGGTTAGCTCTCAGGATCCACCTAGGTTGCCAGCAGCCTTGCAGATGCGAAACACGGATATGTCTGGGGTACAACCTGAAAATAGGGGAAGTTCAATAAATGACGAGACCCCTCAAGCGTTCAGGGAGGTTCTACAAAACTCGTGGCCCAGTTTTGTAAATCCGGGATATGCTAGATCTCCCGTCGGACCAACTGTTCGAGATCAACTCCCAGAGCCCCGTTTGCGTATGAATTACCCTTTGAATGTTTCACCAAATGTTCAACCGATAAATGAGGAAGGAACCCAATACCAGATGAGTTATTGGGTAGACTGCCGCATCAAACTTGCAACATTATGGATTGGAGATGAACCAGCCTCGGGCTGAAAATCTCCCTAATAAAGCTAATAATAATAACATTATGGAAAAACGGCCCAAGTTTGAGGGTGACGCAAGTCCGACTCCAGTGATTGACTTTTTGCGACAAATTGAACTTTTGAGTCGTTCGTATCAAATTTTCAAGGAAGAGTTGAGGACCCATGCACACCTCCTCTTCATTGAAGACGCTTATGTCTGGTATTCTGCCTACGAGCCTAAGTTCAATTCGTGGGATACCTTGTTGTATTACTTGCGCATGAGGTATGACAAGCCGAATAGTGTGATAGTGTGAGTGCAGTGGTAGAATGAGGTGACATGGTCAGATCGTTGCGCCTCTGAAACGAAAATAACACATATTTTCACCTTGCTGTGTTTTTTAACTGTGATCTACCTTTGAGTAACATCGTTTGCTGCATGTTCTACCGTTTTCTTGCTGATTGATTTATTGCTGCTGAGGTGGGGACGACTTGTTGAATTACCTGGAATCGTCCATGAATGGTCATTTACGTGTTGCTGTTGTGGTGTGTGCTTCCATTCCTATTGCTGCTACTGCTGTTGTTGTAATTGTGCTTGACGAACAGTTCCACAGTTTTACCACACCACATCAGTCAACTGTGGGGCTGCAAAACGGTGAGTCGATAAGGAGAGTGTCCAATATAGCTCTGGTCCTCACAAGTTCCTACCTCATGCTTCCACGGGTCAAACGATGACAAAGACCGCCAGCTAAGAGTTGTGTGCTTAGCTGGTAGCGCAGCCTGGGCACTGTTGTCCTTCTGACTTCAGCTAGATTGAGGAGGTACGATCCGAGTGTCTGTTCACCAAGGAGGTGCGGCTCAAACAGCGTCTGTTCTGGCATCCAGCGGCTGAGTAAGAAACGCTGCACCACGCCCAGCTAGATCCAAGGTGGTAGCCCCACCAGCGTGGTCGTCCCAGTGTTGGTTGGGACGTTAAACAGAACTGGCACGATGGCCCTCCGGCGAGACAGGAGTGTTGGCGTAGGCCCAATAAGCCACCCGTAAAAATCCCCATTGCGAATAACATAGGAGAAAATACGACTCGATACAATCGGCAAAGACCCACGCGACGAAATAAGGACTACGATTGGAAACTTGGAACATGGAATTGCAAGTCACTAGGTTTCGCAGGATGTGACAGGATAATCTACGACGAACTACATCCCCGCAACTTCGACATCGTGGCGTTGCAGGAACTTTGTTGGACTGGACAGAAAGTGTGGAAAAGCGGGCATCGAGCGGCTACCTTCTACCAAAGCTGTGGCACCACCAATGAACTGGGAACAGGATTTATAGTGTTGGGCAAGATGCGACAACGTGTGATCGGGTGGCAGCCGATCAACGCAAGGATGTGCATGTTGAGAGTTAAGGGCCGTTTCTTCAACTACAGCATCATCAACGTCCACTGCCGAAGGGAGACCCGATGACGAGAAAGAAGCGTTCTACGCGCAGTTAGAGCAAATATACGATGGTTGCTCGCCGCGTGACGTGAAAATCGTTGTCGGCGACATGAACGCGCAGGTAGGAAGGGAGGAAATGTACAGACCGGTAATCGGGCGAAACAGCCTGCACGCCGTAACGAATGATAACGGCCAGCGATGCGTAAACTTTGCAGCCTCCCGTGGTATGGTAGTCCGAAGCACCTTCTTTCCCCGCAAAGATATCCACAAAGCCACCTGGAGATCACCCGACCAACAAACAGAAAACCAAATCGACCACGTTCTAATCGACGGTAAATTCTTCTCGGATATAACCAACGTCCGCACATACCGCATTGCGAATATAGATTCGGATCACTACTTAGTCGCTGTATGCATGCGCTCAAAACTTTCGACAGTTATCACCACGCGTCGAAGTCGAACGCCGCGGCTCAACATCGAGCAACTTCGTAACGTAGAAGTGGCTCAAGACTACGCGCAGCAGTTAGCAGTGGCCCTACCAACGGAAGAGCAGCTTGTCGCAGCTACACTTGAAGATGGCTGGAGGAACATCCGATCCGCCATAGGTAGTACCTCGGCTACAGCACTAGGCTTCGCGACTCCGAATCACAGAAACGACTGGTACGACGGCGAATGTGAACAGTTGAAAAACGAGAAGAATGCAGCTTGGGCGAGAATGCTGCAACACCGTACGAGAGCGAATGAGGCACGTTACAAACAGGCGCGGAACAGGCAGAACTCAGTCTTCCGGATGAAGAAGCGCCAGCAGGAATCTCGTTCTCGCGAAGCGATGGAAGAGCTGTACCGCGCTAAGGACACACGAAAGTTCTACGAGAAGCTGAACCGCTCGCGCAGAGGCTTTGTGCCACAAGCCGACATGTGCCGAGATAATCACGGGAATATTCTCACGAGCGAGCGTGAGGTGGTCGAGAGGTGGCGGCAGCATTACGATGAGCACCTCAATGGCGACGTTGCAAGTACCGAAGGTGGCGTGGTAACAGATCTAGGAGTATGTGCACAGGACGAAAGACTTCCGGCCCCTGACCTTCAAGAGATTGAGGAGGAGGTTGGCCGGTTGAAAAACAACAAAGCCGCTGGAGCAGATCAACTACCAAGCGAGCTTCTAAAATACGGTGGAGAAGCACTGGTGAGAGCACTACACTGGGTCATTACCAAGATTTGGGAGGAGGAAGTATTACCGGAGGAATGGATGGAAGGTATCGTGTGTCCCATCTATAAAAAGGGCGACAAGTTGGATTGCGGAAACTACCGCGCGATCACACTACTGAACGCTGCCTACAAGATACTCTCCCAAATTTTATGCCGCCGTCTATCACCGATTGCAAGAGAGTTCGTGGGGCAATATCAGGCTGGATTCGTGGGTGAACGCGCTACAACGGACCAGATGTTCGCCATCCGCCAGGTGTTGCAGAAATGCCGCGAATACAACGTGCCCACACATCACTTGTTCATCGATTTCAAATCGGCGTATGATACAATCGATCGAGAACAGCTATGGCAGATTATGCACGAATACGGATTCCCGGATAAACTGATACGGTTGATCAAGGCGACGATGGATCGAGTGATGTGCGTAGTTCGAGTATCAGGGACACTCTCGAGTCCCTTCGAATCTCGCAGAGGATTACGGCAAGGTGATGGTCTTTCGTGCTTGCTGTTCAACATTGCTTTGGAGGGTGTAATAAGAAGAGCGGGGATAAACACGAGTGGGACGATTTTCACGAAGTCCGTTCAGCTGCTTGGTTTCGCCGATGATATTGATATTATTGCTCGTAAATTTGAGACGATGGAGGAAACGTACATCCGACTAAAGAGTGAAGCCAGGCGAATCGGATTAGTCATTAATGTGTCGAAGACAAAGTACATGATGGCAAAGGGCTCCAGGGAGGAATCACCGCGCCCGCCACCCCGAATTCATATCGACGGTGATGAAATCGAGGCGGTTGAAGAATTCGTGTACTTGGGCTCACTGGTGACCGACGACAACGACACCAGCAGAGAAATTCAGAGGAGCATTGTGGCAGGAAATCGTGCCTACTTTGGACTCCGCAGAACTCTACGATCGAATAAAGTTCGCCGTAACACGAAGTTAACCATCTACAAAACGTTGATTAGACCGGTCGTCCTCTATGGGCACGAAACATGGACCCTACGTGCAGAGGACCAACGCGCCCTTGGAGTTTTCGAACGGAAGGTGTTGCGTACCATCTACGGCGGAGTGCAGATGGAAGACGGGACTTGGAGAAGGCGAATGAACCACGAGCTGCATCAGCTGCTGGGAGAACCAACCATCGTCCATACCGCGAAAATCGGGAGGCTACGGTGGGCGGGTCACGTCATCAGGATGTCGGATAGCAACCCGACTAAAATGGTTCTCGTGAGTCATCCGACCGGTACAAGAAGACGTGGAGCGCAGCGAGCTAGGTGGGTCGACCAAGTGGAGGACGATCTGCGGACCCTACGCAGAGTGCGGAACTGGAGACAAACAGCCATGGACCGAGTGGAATGGAGGCGGCTACTATGTACAGCAGAGGCCACCCCGGCCTTAGCCTGACCGTTGTTGTTGTTGTTGAGTCAACTGTGGTTGCGCAGTAGAGCAAACGAGATGTCAAAACTCGACTCGAAGCGTAAGGAGAGCGTTCACGGTAGTTCTCCATCCAGCGAGATTTCCAACAATGAATTGGCTCGTTTGATTACGAACCAGGGAAAAACAATGCAGGACCAAATAAACAAGCTCGGGGACGATCTGCGTGCTGAATTGGCGAAAGGTATGGACGAGATAAAGACAGACTTGGTCGAAGTGAATTCGAAGCTGTGCTGCATGCGGCGAGACGTGTTTAACAATGCCGATGCGATTGCTCGATCGAATCTATCCAATGATTTGATTATCAGTGGGGTTCCATTCATCGAAAACGAGGATCTCCAGTACTATTTCCGAACCTGGTGTAAAACTTTGGGCTATGTTGATAACTCCATTCCGATCGTGGATATTCGTCGCTTGACCAGAACACCGCCCAGAGCTGGAAACGTTTACTTCCTCTTGGTGCAGTTTGCTATAACCAACCAGCGTAACGACTTTTTTTCGAGCTACCTACGAAGTCATTCCCTCAATCTGAACCACATTGGCTTCCAAACCAATAAGCGAGTGTACGTCAATGAAAATCTTACTCCAGCAGCCAGAAAAATCAAATCCATAGCCATTGATTTGAGGAAAGCGGGAGAGCTGGTGAAGGTGTTTTCCCGTGGCGGAGAAATCCTCGTTAGACGCAAAGACGACGATAGGGACGTAATCATCAAATCAGAAGAGGATCTGCGACGTTTCGGGCATCTTGGGAGTTAACCTATCCTCATAAACAATCTCTATCCTTCCTCATCTATCCCTTGATTTCCATGTATCATGTCAGTAGATTTTTGTTACGTATTTTATTATGCTGCCTTTTTTGTTTGTATCAGTGTTATGAGTAGTTTTATGCGTAGTCAGTATTAATTTGTAATTGAACTTTTTTTTATTTGTTTTCGTGTTTGTAAAAGGATGAGTTATTTAAAGGCTACAAAGATAAGTAAACATGTTTTCTTGGATTTGGGATTAAACTGGGATAATGGCTAATAATTATCGCGGATATACCTCTACAGATTGGAGTTTTCAAGGTAGCGTAATGAAATCAGCATTCGTACATAACAAATTGTCGGTCTGTTGCATGAACGCTCAAAGTATCTGTGCCAGACAAATGAGTAAAGTAGTTGAGCTGCGTGAGATTGCCAACATTTCTAATGTAAGTATGATGTGCATAACAGAATCCTGGCTGAACGAGGGTGTACCCAATGATGTGCTGAGTATAGAAGGATGCGAAATTGTCAGGCATGATCGTGTAGGTAGACTTGGTGGAAGAGTTCTCGTATATCTCAAGAAGAACTTGAACTTTAAAGTAATTGAGATGTCTGCCAACGAAAGTGGTGCAGCTGAAACAAAATACATATTTTTAGAAGTTTCTATAAACAAAACAAAACTTCTCATGGGATTCTTTTACAATCCACCAGGACTGGATTGTTCGCAAGTGCTTTGCGAAAAGTTGACTTCCTTGAAATTTCAATATGAGCATATTTATGTGATGGGAGACTTTAACACGAACATTTTGGATACTTCATCAGCCTCAACCAAAAGATTCCATATGGCTTTACAGGGTTTATCTCTCTCAAGCTTAGGTCAAGTTCCAACACATTTCAGTCGAACCGGTTCTACACTCATTGATATGATTATTACGAACGATGCCAATTCAGTGTTACGCTTCAATCAAATTGATGCATCGTTTTCATCTAAACATGATTTGTTGTTTGCTTCACTAGATTTTGATCTAGCACCTATTGAAGACATTAGGACATTCCGCGACTATAATCAGTTGAATCCATCACAGGTTATAACTATGTTCAATCAAATTGAGTGGACAGATTTTTACAGCACCGATAACCCCGACATTTTGGTTCCTTTTTTCAACAGACATATAGAGCATATTTTTGATGCATGCGTTCCATTGAAAACCATCCACAATCATCCAAAATATAATGCTTGGTTCAATCAAAGTATATCAAGGGCAATGATTGATCGTGATCTTGCCTTTCGAGTATGGAAGGCTTCACGAAGTGATGCGGACTATTCAACGTATAAGAGACTAAGAAATAGTACTACGGCTCTGATAAATAGATCAAAGAAAGAATATTGGAATGCTAAACTCTCAAACTCTTCTTCTTCGAAAGAATTGTGGAAGTACTTTGGACAAATGAACCTCAAAACTAGGAAAAACAACTCTATTACTCGGTTTTCACCTGATGAAATCAATGTTCATTTTTCTAACTGCTATAGCTCTCGCAATGTGAGTACACGGAATAGTAAGCGATCATCCAATTCAATGTTTACCTTCAGGGAGGTTGATTCCAACCAGATAATAAATGCGACTTACGAAATTAAGTCTAACGCAGTCGGGTTGGATGGAATACCTATACAGTTTGTTAAACTTGTTTTTCCTCTCTTGTTGAAGCCAATGCATCATATTTTTAACAACATAATTAAACTAGGGGTGTTTCCCAAAGCATGGAAAACTTCCAAAATTATACCGATAAATAAAAAGGCAAGCAGTAGTTCATTAGATAATCTCTGGCCCATTAGTATATTGAGTGCTATTTCAAAAATATTTGAAAGGTTGGTCAAAAATCAAATAGTCAGCTACATTTCGGACAATAGTTTACTCTCGGTTTCACAATCTGGTTATCGCAAAGGACATAGCCCGAAAACAGCCATGATTAAAGTGTGCGACGATATTGGTCTTGTTTTGGATAGTGGAGGTTCAGTAGTTCTTTTGTTGCTAGACTTTTCGAAAGCTTTCGATTCCATTTCCCATGAGATATTATGCCAAAAATTAAAGAATCAATTTTGTTTTGATGATAATGCTGTACGTCTGGTTTGTTCGTATCTGACGGACAGATCGCAAACCGTATTTGTCAATAATGAACTTTCCAAATTTTTGCCAATTACCTCGGGTGTACTACAAGGATCAGTACTTAGACGCATACTGTTTACCCTCTACATTAACGACCTTCCAATGAGACTTACTGGTTGTCAAATCCATCTGTTTGCGGACGACGTGCAAATTTATTTCAATTGCTTAGGGCATTCAACTCAGGCTGTTTCAGAGTTGATCAACCATAATCTGCAAAGTATTGTCAGTTGGGCAGTAGACAATTCGTTAATCCTGAACGCACGTAAAACCCAAGCTTGTTTCATTAGTCGCACCACAAGGAATGTTGAAAAACCTGAAATAGTTCTGAACGGAAATCGAATTTCATACTCTGAATCTGTATATAGTCTCGGAATAATCATACAAAGTAATTTCGAATGGGATAGTTTTATTCTACACCAGTGTGGGAAAGTATATGCTGCTTTACGTACTCTTCGATACAACGCACATTTTTTGGACATACCTTTGGACAGACTTTTCAAAAGCTTAATCTTCCCCCATTTTTTAACTTGTGATTTTATTACAACCCAGGCATCAAGAACAGTTTTAAATCGATTGAAAGTTGCACTCAATTGCTGTATTAGATTTGTTTACAACCTGAATCGTTACTCTCATGTTACTCACCTACAGAAAACTTTGATCGGTTGCTCATTCAGCCAATTTCCCATGTTGAGATCAGTCTCGATACTACATAACATTATAAAAACACAATCTCCACCTTATCTATATACAAAAATGGTTCCATTGAGAAGTCAGCGAGGAAAAAAATTCCATATTATGCGAGCAAGAACTTCCCACCATTCACGTTCACTCCTAATTAGAGGTATATCTTTTTGGAATGATTTACTATCCGAAATTCAAATCACTAATTCGTCTCCTTAATGCTAGAACTAGGTAACTGGTTTTGCGAAATCGCGAGCAATTTGTTTACATCTGAACGTTCACCACAATAAACAAAAGTTTGTCGATTGAAACTACAAAAACACATAATAATGCTTCATTTAAGACCAACAAAGTGTATGTTTTATAGCAGGATAAGTTTTACCAGCCATTTTTACCCGTACTTTTCAAAACGAGTTACCTAGTTCTAGCATTAAGGGGGCGAATTCGTCCCTGGGGTTCAAGAAAGCATGTTTACAATTCTTAAATCAACCATAATTAGGTAAAAGTTGTTGCACTAGTGTTTTTACGTGTCATTTCATACTACCGAACTACGCTTAAACAGAAAAGACATTGTCTTAAGTTTATGGAGATAATAAATAAATGAAATGAAAATGAAAAAATGAATAGGGATCGATTCATTCGGGAAGATCTGCGAAATCGAAAACAACGTCCTAACGAGCTGTTCAGTGCGTTCCTCACGGACATTGAAAATTTGTCTCAGCGGATAAACAAAACGATTTCCGATGAGAAGAAATTCGACATTGTGGTAGAGAACATGAAGATGTCCTACAAACGGTGACTAGCATTAGAGGAGATTTCGTCATTGGAACACTTGGCACAACTGTGCTACAGATTTGACGCGTTGGAGGGAAACTTGTATCATCCTCGTGGTCCAACTAAAACGCCGTTGGTGAATAAGATCTTCGTGGACGAGAAGGAAGCCGCGGACGCAGAGGACCTGACCGATGAACTGGAGGTAGCTGCGCTTCAGGCGCGTAAGAATCTCAAGGACCCATCAACGTCGAATATTCGGGCAACCAATGACCGAACCCAATCTCATTGCTGGAATTGCAGAAAATCCGGACATCTGTGGAGGGAATGCGATCAAAAGAAAGGCATCTTCTGTCACATGTGTGGTCATCCTGATACGACTGCGTTCAGATGCCCACAGCAGCATGATCTGCGTTCTGCGTTCGAGTCCAAGTCAAAAAACGATTAAAGGAGGAGATTTTCGGGAATCGAGCTCCTACCCAATCGGATAAAAAGGATCCCCATTCCCCGTTTTCCAGATTCAATCAAACCTTTCTGATAAAGACCAGCTTTCGACGTTGTACCCACCTAATTGTTTCGATCCTCGACACACAAGTCGAAGGGCTCGCAGACACCGGAGCCAGCGTGTCAATTATAAGCTCGACGAATCTCATTGTCGGGTTCCAACGTACCTCGTATTAGTGGACTGTATGGGGGGGGGGGGGGATTCCTGTACCCAACATCAGTGGCGATACAAATGGTGGATTCCTGGATAATGAGCGATTCGTCTAACAACGGCGATCACCAGACGACCTTGTGGTTCCTTGCGGACGTCTGGGAATTCTCGAGGGGTTTCCGGCTTAGTATTCACATTAACTGACACACAATCACGGTTTAAAACACACTGCACATATATTGAAAAGTATATTCTATTATTTAAAAGTGCACATTTATTACTTAAACTACCGACACGCGTGTCCTACTGTTTGGATGCTTATGGATAACTAAACCTAATTGCCTTACAATCTAATTCGTTCCCTCAATCTCTCAAGCAGCATCCCGATGCGATGTTTCCCGATCATGAGATAGAGAGATGAGAGAGGCATGAGTTCATCTTAATAGTGGGAAATTGCCGTGTGGAACGTATTCGATCCTCTCATGCTCATCAATCTATTTATAAATCGGCGATGATAAAACAGATAACTGCCAGATTTTTACAGCGGATCGGACTCCATACACCTGTTTGTTATACGTAAACATCCCATACAGATATCAAGAGGTCACGAAAGTAATTCCTACTCCCGGAAATCTGCAAGACTCTGATTCTAGGGATAGATTTCTTAACGGCCTTTAATTTTCAAATGGTCGCTCAGCCGTCTTCGGAGGAGTCGAATAGCCCAATCACCAGTACAAATCTTTGTCTGAATTATATTGAAGACTACTTTGGAGATGATGAAGGCCACATTTGTTTTCAGCTGACCCCAGAAATCCCTAGAGAATCTGTTCCAGAAACCCAAGAAGGCGATCCCAGTCTGGAGATGCCAACGGTCGAAATCCCAACAAAGCGAATAGAACACCTTCACGAGATCGAGACGGAACATCCACTGTCTTCACAGCAGAGAACGGAGCTTTTCGAAGCGATCCAATACCTTTTAGTAACTCAAGAAGGACGACTGGGCAGAACACCCTTGATAAAACACTCGATCGACTTACTGTCCGGAGCGACACCACGACGGATTCCTTCCTACCGATAGTCGCCGGCAGTGGAAACAGTAATCGAAGCTGAAATGGACCGACTTCGGAATCTCGACGATATTGAAGAGTGTGAAGGTGCCGCTGATTTCGTTAATCCGCTATTGCCAATCAAGAAGCCTACTGGGAAATGGCGTACAAGGGGCTAGTCGCTTGGAACATTGTGCCAAGAGGTGCCAAGCACACCGTCTTATACGCTGTGTGGCACACCGAGGCACTCTGAGGCACAATTTTGACACTTGAGTTTGGGTGAAAAAACTAGGCAACCATGTGCATTTGACCTGCAAAACTAAAACAAACAGTTGGTTGTCTCGGTAGTTGCCAAGCAAAATCTGAATCATCAAGCAGTGGCACTTCGGGGCACACTGAGGCACAATTCAATACCTGGTGGCACACTGAAAATAATTGGCGCAAGTAAAGATGTGCTCAGCGACTCCCCCTTGATGGCGTATTTGCTTGGATTCCCGACGGTTGAACTCCCTGACTAAAAAGGACGACTTCCCAATTCCGAACATGACCGTGATCCTGCAGCGAATCCAGCTATTTTTCCGTGATCGATTTAACAGAATTGTATTATCAGGTCGAACTTGATGATGACGCTAAAAACAAAACGGCTTTTCGGACCAACAAGGGCTTATACCGGTTCAAAGTCATGCCCTTCGGCTTAACTAACGCCCCAACAACCATGGCTCTTTCGATGGTGAAAGTCCTTGGACATGACCTGGAGCCATACGTATACGTCTACTGAGACGATATTATTATCGTATCGGACTCTTTTGAGGAACATCTCCGATTGATAAAATGCGTAGGAGAACGATTAGCTCGTGCAGGCTTGACTATCAACATTTCGAAGTCTAAGTTTTGCCAAACGAGTATCAAATATCTCGGATACGTGTTATCCGAGGATGGGCTGTCGATGGATGTTGCGAAAATCCAGCCCGTCTTGGACTATGCTGTTCCTCGAACGGTAAAGGACGTTAGGCGATTGTTCGGTCTTGCCGAGCTTTTTATCAAAAGTTCATCAAACACTATTCGAAAATTACCACTCCAATCACCGATCTTCTTAAAAAAGGTCGACGGAAGTTCGAATGGACCCCGGAAGCGGACCTTGCTCTTCAACGGTTGAAGGATGCTCTTGTATCTGCGCCGATCATAGCCAACCCCGATTTCTCACTACCGTTCATAATCGAGACGGGTAGTTCAGACTTGGCCATTGGTTCCGTATTGGTCCAAATTCAAGATGGGGAACGGAAGTGCATCGCATACTTTTCAAAGAAATTATTGAGTACTCAGCGGAAGTACAGCGCCAATGAGAGAGAATGTTTGGCGGTACTGTTAAGTATCGAAAACTTCCGACATTTTGTCGAAGGGAATCGTTTCGTGGTTCAAACCGATGCGATGAGCCTTACTTTTCTTCAGACAATGAGCATCGAGTCGAAAAGTCCGCGCATCGCCCGATGGGCGCTGAAGCTCTCAAAGTACGATATCGAGCTTCAATATAAAAAGGATCCAAGAACATCCCTCCCGTGGCCTTTAGTTTTTTTTTTTGTTTGTATTAACGAGACTTTTAGCCCTAGGCTAGTTCATCTCGGGACCCACGCTTTACTTCCCTTCCGAAGGAAGAACTCACATTTTGTGAGTTTGTCGGGAGTGATGCCCTTAGTCGTAGCCTATATGTCGTTGATTGTGAATTACCTGATCCGTATATCGAAGGACTTAGGCAGTAGATTGAAAAGAACCCTGATCAATACCCGGATCTCAAGATCGTCAACGGAAGAATCTTCAAATTTATCACCAATTCAACATTACTCGAGGACCCGGCATTCCGCTGGAAGGAAGTTTTGCCCTTATCAGATAGGAAGTCAACTATCGAAGGCATTCACAACGTCGCTCATCTTGGATTCCTCAAAACCCTGGAAAAAGTGCGCCAACGTTACTATTGGCCGCGGATGGCCAGTGAAATAAAACGCGTCTGCAGTAGTTGCCGAGTCTTTTTTTTTTATAGAATGAGAAAATCTGCAACAGATACCCAAGAGGTGGTTCCTCTGGTGATGTGGGGATCGACCCACTAAAAACTCCTTCTCTCTCTTCCTTACCTTCGCGGTACGCCCGTTAGAGATGACTTCGAGAAGGTGGGGGGACCGTACATGAGTACACTCTAATAGTAAACGTTCCACCAGCTACCGCCTTAATTTGTTCACTCTCCCCTGGAGGCTCGGGTCCTGGCTAGTACTTAGACTACCCGTTGAACTCAAGCTCCTGGATGGGGAAGGGGGCCAACTCAACTAGCTGTTGTTCGGCTCGCCATTTACTCTGTAGTTCAAGTACGATTCGAGAAACCGTGAAAGTAAGGGAGTCCCACTTGTCCGCCCCCATACACATCCTTTCAACAATGTTGTCAGGTGTGATATCTCTACCGCATACCTCCTGCATACTCGACCTTTGCTCTACGAAACGTGGACATTCAAAGAGCACATGCTCCGCGGTCTCGTCGCAGTCTGCACACTCCGGACATGCGGGGGAGCCTGCGTTTCCGAATCTGTGCAGATACTACCTAAAGCACCCATGGCCTGACAGAAATTGAGTCAAGTGAAAATTCACCTCGCCATGGGGCCTGCTCGTCCACTTGGACACGCTCGGTATGAGCCTGTGTGTCCATCTACCCTTGCTGGAGGAATCCCATTCGCTCTGCCACTTCAGCATATACGAGGTTCTGGCGATACACCTCGCGCCTCTTATGCCGCGTCGCTCGAAGCATTCTTCATCCTCTGCCACCACTAAAGCTATGGGCATCATGCCCGCTAGCACACATACCGCGTCCTTTGAGACCGTGCGGTATGCGCTCACCACCCTAAGGCACATCAGCCTGTGGGTACTCTCAAGTCGCTTCACGTTTCGGTTAACCACTAGCGCCTTCGACCATGCAGCGGCGCCATACCGTAGTATGGAGACCGCTACTGCCGCGAGCAGCTTACGCTTACTCGAGACTATTGCCGAGCTGTTTGAAATTATCTTTGACAATGCCATTATCGCCATGCTTGCCCTTTTGCAGGCATATTCTACGTGGCTTCCGAATTTCAGCTTATCGTCGATCATTACCCCCAATTGCTTCAGTGAGCGCTTAGAGTTGATCGTGCATTCACCTGTGGTGACCACTGCCTGCTGTTCAGACTTGCGGTTGTTTACCACCACTACCTCCGTTTTGTGGTGCGCGAGTGCCAAATATTCTCCGTGCAGTTGAAACCCGGAATTTTCGACTAGCGAAGTTGGATTTTTCTCCAAATCCGTGCGTCGGACCTAACTTCGGAAGTGGTGCGCTGTATAGCGGACCAGGTTTACTATACAGCGCACCACTTCCGAAGTTAGGTCCGACGCATGGATTTGGAGAAAAATTCAACTTCGCTAATCAAAAACTCCGATTTTCAACTAAATTGAGAATATCTCGACCTCATCCAATCCTCCACTATGCCAATTGCGTGAGTTGCTGTCAGTTCCACTTCCTCTATCGACTCACCGTATACCACGAGGGTAATATCATCGGCGAAGCCGACCAGCTTTACGCCCGGTGGAAGTTTGAGCCTCAATACGCCATCATACGCCGCGTTCCATAGTACCGGGCCCAAGATGGACCCCTGCGGTACCCCTGCGGTGATTTTGTAGCTCCTCTCGCCTTCCTCGGTGTCATAGATTAGCACTCTATTCTGGAAGTAGCTCTCCAATATCCGGCATAGGCTAACCGGGACTCCTAGGTGGTGTATTGCGCACTCAATGGCGGTCCAGCTGACGCTGTTGAACGCATTCTTAACGTCCAGCGTGACGACCGCGCAATAGCGGATTCCTGTTCGCTTCTTTTGGAACGCTATTTCGGCCGTTTTGGTTACAGCCCTAATAGCGTCCACTGTCGATCGACCCTTCCGGAAGCCGAACTGGTTATCCGAGAGACCAGAGTCATCGGGTTTCTCGGTATAGACCATCAGCCTCGACAGAATGATCCGTTCCAACAGTTTTCCGGCGGTGTCCAGCAGGCAGATAGGTCTGTATGCCGACGGGTCGCCAGGTGGCTTCCCGGGTTTGGGCAGTAGAACCAATCTTTGCCTTTTCCACCTCTCCAGAAATTCGCCTCTGTCTAGGCACATCTGCATAGCCATTCTGAACATGTCTGGCTTAGCCTCGATGGCCGTCTTGATGGCTAATGTCGGGATACCGTCCGGACCTGAAGCCTTGTTCAACTTAACCGACTTCGCTATTGCAATGAGTTCGTCGTTCGTCACCGGTGCTACCTCGCTATGACCGGTTTGGCTATAGGGAACGGGGGCCCATGGTCTTGTATCGTGGCGCGGGAACAGCGTTTCCACGATCTTCTGCAGCATCTCTGGGGAGCGTTCTGGGGGTGCCGACGCGCCCTTCGTTTTGGCCATGACTACTCTGTAGGCATCACCCCATGGGGTCGTGTTGGCTGCCTGGCAGAGATTTTCGAAGCACGCCCGCTTACGAGTCTTAATCTCTTTATTCAGTGCCAGTTTAGCCACTCTGTAGGCCTCGCTTCGTTCAATTCTATCCTCATCGGTACGAGCTCTCTGCATCCTCCTTCTAGCTCTTAAACAGGATGCGCGGAGTTCTGCGATTTCTGGACACCACCAGTACACTGGTTTGCGTCCATTTCTGGGTAGGGATCGCCTTGGCATAGCGGCGTCACATGCACGGCTTAGGGTTCCGACTAGATCATCGCTGGATAGATCGTCGGTGTTACTCTCCATAAACAATCGCTCCACAAATGCCGGCTTATCGAATCGCGAAGTCAGCCATCCCCGATAACGGTCGATGACTTTCGGTTGTGGCCGCCTTCCTCCGTGTTCCACTCTGTATCGAATCGCCAGATGGTCACTATGCGTGTATCCATCGTCGACCCTCCAGTCCGAGCTAGGGTTTAGACCCGGGCTCCAGAAGGTCACATCAATGATGGACTCTGCACCATTCCTACTGTAGGTTTTTTTGTCGCCTACGTTCGCGGCATCCACGTTTAGTCTAGCCATAGCTTCGAGTAAGGCCCAACCTCTCGCGTTAGTCAAGCGGCTACCCCACTCAATCGTCCAGGCGTTGAAGTCTCCACCGATGACCACGGGACTCAAATCCCACCATTGCGCTTGTTAACGATTCCAACATAGACGAGAACTGGCCTATCGTCCACCTGGGAGGGGCATAACAACTACAGTAGTATACCCCGTTGATCTTCGCTATTGCGGAGCCCTCGTGCGACGTGGAAACTATTTCCTGGACCGGAAAACGACCGGTTGTACAGATCGCCGCTAGCTTGGCCTTATCCGTTACCCAGTTTCCGTTATTGGGAGGGATGCGGTATGGGTCCGATAGTAGTGCGATGTCTGTACTTGACTCCGAGACTGACTGCCATAGCAACTGTTGTGCGGCTTCACAGTGGTTCAGGTTCAGTTGTGTAACCTGCATTATCGTTTGGAATTTCGACCTCCTCGCGTGCCTGGACATTTAGGCCCGCCCGTCGTGTGGCCCTTGTTCGCCGTGCAAATCAGGCATTTTGGTGCAGAGTTGCACTCCCTGGCGATATGGCCTTCTACTCCACACTTTCTGCAGAGCTTACTTTGCATGCCCAGGACTTATGCCCTTGCTCAAAGCACTTGAAGCACGCCACTGGTGGCTCGTATATGCTGAGCGGGCACACTGACCAAGCTACCTTGATCTTCCCGACTGAAATCGCCTTATTCGCATCCCCTACGGGGACCCCTACGGGGAGTTTGAACGCGGCAATCTGCGTGCCAGCCGGACCCTTACGCAGGCGGATCGATGCACTTGGTACATCTTTCTCACACTGCTGTTTGAGCGGCTGCAAGCTCCTCTGCGTTGGTAATCTCGTCCAGGTTTTTACACTGGAGAGTTGCCTCTGCCGTTAGGGCTCTTACCTGCACCTTTTTGCCAAGTACCTCTTGGGCTAGTGCTTTGTAGGAAGTACCTTTATTGGTTGCTTCCTTCTTCAGCACTAGCATCATCTCTCCCGCCCTGGTGCGCCGGATGCTTTTTACATCCGCGCCCAACGGTGAGTGACGATTCTCACCTCGCATGGCCTTCAGCACCTCGGCGTATGTGTCTGCCTCGGTTTTGAAGACCAGCGCGTCACTTCTCGCTCGTTTGCGGGCTAGTTTCGTAGTTCTCACCTTCTTCTTTTTTCCTACCGTAATCCAAGGGTTCTCCTTCCCTTGGTCCGGTTGGCCTTCGTTCTTCCTCTTCTTGGCTTGCTGGGGCTTGGTTTCCCTGCCCCTTGCGCGCTTCGTAACCGGCTTAGCAGCCTGGTTACCTACGCTGGTCTTCATCTTCTCTTTCTTCGGCTTTGCACCCGACTCTGCCGGACGCTTCTTGGGCCGCGTCTCCTCAGCAGTTTCAGAAGGCTCAGCAAGGAGGAAGTTGTCCATTTGGGTGGACCGCTCTTCCCTGCTCGCATCAGCAGCACTTCGCTCTTCCACCAGGAGGTCGTACTCCTTCTTGGCCAGAGCCAGTGATTTGCGGAGCTTCAGCAGGCCCTGTTTCAGGTCCTTGCTGATGGTTGTCCGCCCGCTCGTGTAGCCGATCAGCTCATCCAGCTGTTCGGCAACTACCAACATCTTTGGTAGCCCGCCCTGTGAGGTCCGCACCGGTCATCTGTGCTTCCTCCGTCGGCGCTGTACCGCTTCGTGCACCACTTGCTCCACTTGAACTTCCTGCCGCTGGTTCGCTGGTGGGTGCACCAGCCCCTCGGAGTGGCGATCTAGCCAAGCCCCCACGCGCGAACGGGTTCAATGCCGCTCCCTCAGTTACTCCATACTCGACCACGTTGTTACAGTTGTTGAATTTCGAAAGTCATGTCTGGTGGGCCCCCTTAGAGCCGCTATCCCTCACTGTAAATGAAGTAGTCGCCAAGGATCCTGGTGGTTATCTATGCAAGCAGGGAGGCCACCCGAGGGTTGGCCCAGGCCCTTATGGGGCTGAGCTCAGAGCCGGATCAGCGCTAATCAGGAGTGTTCATCTGAACCTACTTCCACCCAGTTAGTTGTCTAAGCTGGGCACAGATCAGGAACGTACTTCAAGGCCATGCCACGGTTTTATGGGGCGGAAGACAGCGTCGACATTAGCCTATCCGCCGTTTCAAGTCAGTGTCACCCGACCTTACTAAAAGGATAGAATGCCATAGCCATCAGCTCACTTGTGCATAGTTACCTTAGCGCGTACCATCTCATTTACCAATTACTAAGCATGACCAGTATACCATAATCAGGAACTTACTGGCATCGTTCCTGATGTGCCCGAGGCACTTCTAGCTGGGCTGCGACACTTTGGAAGCGGTGCCATATCGCTTGAACAGAGTTGCTTCCGGATGTGTGGAATTTCTGAAGAGGACCAGCAGAGCCCATTGCTGGTCCCCCGCCACGCCTAGGCTTACTCCGCTTGAGCAGTTCGTATGTGCCGGTGCTCGGTCACCTCCCGGTGCCAAAGGTGGTAAGTCCACACTGATGTATGGATATGGTTCGCTTAGGAAAGAATCCTAGGCTCCCACCTGGTAGTTGCCGAGTCTGCAAAGAGTCGAAAGTCCCGAATATGAATGTGCGTCCACCCTGTGGAAAACCCAAACTTGGTAGTCAGCCATGGGAACTAATTTCCATAGACTTCCTCGGGCCCTACCCGAAGTCACGCAAGGGAAATGTCTGGATCCTTGTGATCTGTGACTTCTTCTCCAAGTTTGTGCTGGCTCAGTGCATGAAGGCTGCCACTGCTCCAGGAGTCTGTGCAGTAATGGAGAACCTCGTATTCAACCTCTTTGGAGTACCACCGGTCTGTATCACCGATAATGCGAAGGTTTCCCAAAGCGACCTGTGAAGCGCCCTGTACCGTCCAGGAGCTGCATTAAACACTACACGGAATGTGATATCTTTCATTTCATTACAGTCCGACGGCATCTATTTAATAAACTATATTGAAGTATCACAAACCATCACTTATCATATATTATAACGATTCACTTTTTCTTATATCACCTTAACATTTTCTGTATTTCTTCACCGAACTACTAAGTTTAACAATCTAGAGAAACATCTAGCTTTTTCTTGACCCGACTACTAAGTCCTACATACAGCCTTAGGACAGTATCTAGAGGTGTCCCACATGGGAGCTCAAGACTTATCCGATGTGCTGGCTGCGTTAACGTTGTCACCGAACTCCCCGACTGAAGCCAAAGCCTCAGTATTTATAGCCTTAATTTCCTAGCAATGCCCGAACCAGCTTGGGCGTGTCTAAAACTCCTACCATCACTCTCGTCTTGCCAAAATAGTCACGATACTTCCTAACAATGCCCGAACCAACTTGGGCGTATCCAAAACCATACCAAAAGTAAATACTCAAAGTCCAAAACCTAGAACTCTACCTATCCTATTTATCATCATCATCATTACCATCATCATCGTTTTCGTCGTCGACCCAACCAAGCGTAATCAAAACTGCACCACACCGACCGGCCCAACGTGTTCGATCACGATCGCGCCCGGCCACCAGCGGTCGATGATGGCTCATAAAAACTAGGTCAGTAACGTATGGTGCGATTTTCATTGCTTCCGAAATTCCGCGCGTAGGTAGATGACCTACGATGAGCATTGCTATTAGCGTAAATTGAATTTAAAACACACGAGCAGCCGTTCTTATGGGAGTGTGGGGTGAAATGCACTTTTATCATTTGAATTAAATTTTAATATCGGAGTGTGTGGGATATTTAGGTCTATGCATGCCCTCCCACTTAGCGGAGTTTGAACGTGTATAAAATCACGTTCAAATGTAAGTATGTGGGTAAAATGTATCTCCCAAAACAAAAACCCGCATTTAGATGATGATGTCAACGATGATTGTTAATTTATAAACTGAAACTGCTATATGTACTAATCTTCATTTTCCCTGTAAAGTGTCTTAAAATGTTTTCCAATACAGTTAGTTGATCTAAATCTCCCAAATAAACATTAAATTTTGTATTAACCCTCTTACATTCTTCCTCAAGAGATTAACTTCATTAGTACTCACTGCTGCTCCTCTTGATTCGTCGTAGGGGTTGATGACCTACGATGAGCATTGCTATTAGCGTAAATTGAATTTAAAATACACGAGCAGCCGTTCTTATAAGAGTGTGGGGTGAAATGCACTTTTATCATTTGAATTAAATTTTAATATCGGAGTGTGTGGGATATTTAGGTCTATGCACCTGTTTAAAAGTTTGCTGAAAATGTACGGGGTGACACAGTGGAACTTGGCCGTATATCATCCGAGTCCAAGCCCGGCCGAACGGGTCAACCGCGTAATCATGACCGCTCTACGATGTGCCCTAAACAAGCAGGCTGATCACCGTAACTGGGTCGAGTCAGTCCAAAAGATTTTCTCTGCGATTCGTACTAGCGTACACGAAAGTACCGGGTTTACGCCCTACTTTATCAATTTCGGGCGAAACATGATCATCTGAGAGAATTTGAATCAGAGGACAACTATATTCCAGCTCCTCAAAGCGAAGAGGCTCGAAAACTTTATGAGTTAGTACGTCAAAATCTCCACGATGCGTATAAGCGGTATTCACGGCCGTACAATTTGAGATCCAACGAAAACCTGGCGACCTTTAAACCTGGCGACCTTGTATATAAGCGCGATATTCATCTGTCCGACAAATCAAAATACTTCGTTGGCAAATTCGGAACAAAATACACTCGTGCTAAAGTTCAGTCGGCTCTTGGAACAAACACGTATGTTCTTCAGAACGAGGAAGGCCATAGGATCCCTGGTATCTTCCATGGGTCATTCTTAAAGAAGGCATAAAGGAAAGAATCCATGTTAGTTCTCCCATTGAGCCTATAAAACATAAGCTATGACGGCGCAAGTGCCTACTGCGCATAAACAAACACAAAAGCAAAAAGTTGGAGGGGTTGTATACTAGATACGACCGCAAGTCTGACGTTGAATAACGTCCGTTTATGCATTAGTTTCGACTATTGAATGCTGTATTGAAGTTGATATAGACTCTGATACGAAGTTTTGGGGTCCTTTGGATTGATTGTAGATGTTTATTGATAGACCTTGATGTTAGTGTAGTGAAGGATGCCATACGAACTCGAAAATCAACTCTTGAGTGGAATTTTCTGTGGCCCTGAAAAGGGCCGTTTGTTGGATTGAAGATAATGATTTATACATTTTGATGTTCATGCAGAATGATTTATCGTCATGTCATGGATCTTGATGCCGATGAAGGTTGATGGAACATGCTCTGAAAGTTGGTTGAAGGCGGTTATTACTGGCTAATCAGAGTTTATCCGGTAAACTACCTGTTTAACACTCAAATAGTGTCAGCATCGATCTGTGGTGGAGGAAGCACGAATAGCATCTCTTAGTCTCACACTTCACATTTCGCGTAAATGTCAGATCCTCGCATGATCCCCTTTCAGTTGCTGCTTGGGCAGGGTCTGACGTCAGATCAAACCGAAGATACTTCTTCATGAAATCCACGAATTCCAAGTTTTTCTCCAAGTTAAAGAAGCAAAATGTATTATGAGGAAAATATTTTGTTGACCATATACCTTTCGAAATGAAAATGCAAATCAGCAATGCAGGACTTCCTTGTATATTTATCTCAACTGCGCAAATGTCGCCGTACTCATCTGCAAGATCCAATTCTGCATCGTAGCTAGCGCAAAGTTTGCGCACTGAATACGGAATCGCCATAATTACAGTTCTCTTCTGATGAATGGCTACTCCTGCTGCACTTAAATTTGGACGTTTGGATTTTTCGATACAGATGAAACCAGGTACTTCCGTAGTAGCTTCCTCCTCCTCACACGTCTCAGTGAGAGCCAGTACATCAGCCATATTAAGCACAGTGTCGGATTCAATAGCTGATTTGTGTGCAGAAAAGCTCTGAACGTTCAAGTTGATTAATTTGCAAGCAGATTCATCAATGGCAATTGTCTCGACTGCATCAACCATGTCAAGTACCTCTTTATTAACAAATAATGAGAAATGGTATACAATCGTGTAATAAACACATCAAATGTGCTAAACAGTTATGAGATTTCTCTCAAGAGTTAATCTTGAGTAGTTGGTTTTGAAATGTCGACACTTAGGGTTCATTCACATATTACGTAACGCAAAATTTGACAATTTCAGACCCTCTCCCTCCCCTACGTAACAATGTTTGTATGGGAAATTTTGTAAGGAGCGTAACGCGGCGCTAGACCCCCTCGCTACCCCTTACCGTTACGTAATATTTGAACGAACCCTTACGTGTTTTCACTATCTAGGAGAATTCGGTAATAACTCTTGCAGAAAATTCAGAATTGTAGCCCTCACAAGGACTGTTTAAATTTGATTTCGCGAAACCAAAATATGGTCAACTTCCAGAAGGGATTTGTTCGACGAGGGTGCTGACTCCGATGTCGAAATTTCAATTCACGCGGGACCAGGTTAGCTCCGATGAAGTAAATAATTATTCCCAGTTGCTCCGCTACCGCACTGAGAAAATACGACTGAGCCACCACCACTGCTCGATTGCCAGCGGTTCGTCTACCGTGCTCGACGACGCTTTTGTAGTAGTTAGTTTCAAAATGTCAAGTGCCGACATAGGAAAATTCAGAATTAACTCCTGCAGAAAATTCGATTTCTAGCCCTTAAGAAGGGCTGTTGAAATTTGATTTCGCAAAATCAAATCCGTTTAACATTTTGGAGATCACTTCCTTCGTGCTGACTCCGTTGTTGGAAGTGCAAATGACGCGCGCTCCGATGATGAAAATTTGGTGGTGCTTCAATTCCACCGCCGCCGCTATCGCTCGGTTGGCAGTGGTACGTCCGTCCGTCCATCTACCGCGGTCGACAGTGTGGTGAAGAATGGGCAAGCGAAACGCAAAAGCGCTCTCGCTGACCCCACCGCATTCGACGACGCTTTTGTAGTAGTTGGTTTCAAAATGTCGATACTTGCTAGGAAAATTCTGAATTATCGCCTGCAGAAGATTCGATTTGTAGTCCTCCTAGTCTCCTCTCTTGTGGGATAGTTTAATAGCCCTTAAAAGGACTGTTTGGATTTGCAAAATAATTGCAAGTGCGTTTGGAGATGCAATTCCGTATGTTTCCAAATTCGGAACAGTAGCGGGGATGTTGTTCAATGATGAAAAGTCCTCTAATCTGGTTGGCGACTCCGAATGTCTGCCGCGCACCGTACGACCACACACAACCGTCGACAACCACCGCTGCGGTGACACCGCGCTCTGCATGACAAAGAATGCAGAGCGAAAATGCAAACAGGGAAACCGAGCTGTGCTTCTCCGTCTCTAATCCGATTGGCGACTCCACTCGTGCTGCCGCGAAGATGCGCTCCGACCACCGCGCTCGGCTTGCAAAAGAACACTAAAGTCACTAAACGAGAACGCAAACGGAGCAAACTGCACAGCTCTCCGCCGATGCGTTCCCGTCGACGAATTGATGAAGAATGAAGGAAGAGGAGAAGAAGATTATCTTTTATACTGCTCGGCGGTCGACGAAAAAATCCAAAACTGTGCTCGAACGTGATTGGCTGGAAAAAACATGGGTTCACTTTTCTCAAATTTTCAATAGTTTACTATTGAAAATCAATATTTACGTAGCATGGATTCGACGCGTAAATAAATTTCTGATAGATTCATGCAAAAAGATTGAAAATCCATCAAGAATTGACAAAGTTATTAGCGGTCAAAACCTAACCACTTTTCGTTACATGCTCAAATTTTCTGTTTTCTGAATTGTACCCCCATATGTTACCGAACGACGTTATTCAACGTCAAAAAAAAACTCTTTGAGATGTAAAAGGCAACCGTCCAACGTTCAAGATGTCCTCAGGTTTCCACACGTTGTCGACAACATCACTCAGTAACTGAACCTCCAGCTATGACTGCACTACGGTCACGTAGTGCATACACTATCATCAATCAGAAATACATTCGTGGTGCAACGATACCGTCCAATCAGAAGCAAGTAAAGATCATCTTGGTATTTTTCGGCTTTCAGTCACAGAAAAGCGTTGATTATTTTAGATCATTGCCAACGTTTCGATCCTGTGGTTGGGATCTTCATCAGGGCTCGATGTGAATCAACTCCATGATGAAGATCCCAACCACAGGATCGAAACGTTGGAAATGATCTAAAATAATCAACGCTTTTCTGTGACTGAAAGCCGAAAAATACCAAGTTTTACGTAAACCCAGTCATACCCCGCAGTAGAGATCATCGATCGTCGACAAACCTATCAGTTGGCTGTAAACGGAATGTAGAGCTACGACGGTGCATCTGCCTAATGTACAAAAACAATCACACAACATAAAATACTCTTTGTATACCTATAGGTGCTTCGGCCAAAAATCCAATAGGTTGCCTCACGTTGTTGACAACATTCTGTTTCGAATGCAGGTCAGTCTAGTCTGCTCGATCAGACAACGATCTTGACCGTGATATCGAAACAAGTCACATAAAACGGTTCTCTCTATTCTAATAAGAATAGTAAAGATCAGCCCACATGCAGGTTTTGTTCATCACAATCAATCTGCAGTTATAAGCACTTTTCTCTTCTTATTTCAAACTTTCTTTTCTCGTTCCTAGTATCATTCACTAGTTGCCGCAGAAGACACATCATATTTTGCATAAAAGTTTGATTTTTCGAAGTAAATTCCTGAAAAATTAGTAAAATATTACATTATCTTACCTCATCATGCGTAGTTTCTTTGTTTTGATTCCATTTTCTCCTTCAATTTTCATTATGACAGTATTGACGCCATTTTTTTTGTCGTTGTTGTATTTCTTGGGTACTTTTTTTTTTTTTTTTTTCTTTTTTATTTAGGGATTTTCTGCCGTAGGTACTGTCAGAATTGGCAAATTGAAAGGAGATATTGATGGTCTGACTATTTTATCATCGACCATATTTCGCACTGTTTATCCATTTCTGCTTTATGAGCTTCTGGTATGCGATAATTCTTGATATAAGTGGGGCTATCCGAATTTGGCCTTAAGGTTTGCTTGTAAAAATTATTTGCCGATAACGGTTCATCTTTCAGGGCAAAAATATCATTAAAATCCTGACAAAATTGTTTTAATTTGCTTTAAATACCTTCATCTGGTATAGTCGTCAGATTTAGCTCATAAATTAGTTGATGGCTAACTAATAGATAATCTTTAAATGGTACTATTTTGGGTTTAAATGTATGTGGGATAGTTCTTGTACTGCTATTGACATTCAGTACATTGATGAACTGAATCTTGTTGTCAATTACTGAATTTCCGATGAATACTTCAGGTTCTATTTGATCGGCTATAACTACACTGTCTTCTTTTATCTCAGGAATAACTATTTGTTTGATCACTTAGTTCATTCACGAAGAGTTTGTAGCATGGTCACTTTCGTGTAAATATTATTTTACGATTTATTCAATATGTAATAGAAAATGTGTATAAAATGTGCATAAATTGTATATTAAATTAAAAATTTTCATGTTCTTCAATGTTAATTTATTATCCGTGTTAATTTATTTTTCATTCAAATTTAATGTTTTCAGTGTCAAATGTACTAAATTCCAAAGTTCACTATAAATGTGCGATATTCAATGTCACCATTCAAAATGACATGCACTTCAAAACCGCATACAACTTGCATGCAAGTCGCCTTCACAAGTCTAATACATGTAAATACGATTCCTGCCGTTCTATCCACTACACCACGAAACCCGAATAATCTCGAGGTTCAATGTTCAAGCCCGAACTCTCTCGTCAAAAATAGATCGGGTATTTAAAAATAGAGGGAGCGATACAGATCATTCAGACGGGTATGAAAGTGAAAGAGATAGCAATTTATTCGGTTCTCATTCGTGGTTGATGAGAATTGTCGTTTGAAAAGATCGTAAAATTACTTCGGTAATTTTACGTATTTCCGGCCACGAAGTCTTGAGATCCGACCTTATCTGAGGACCTACAGAACTTATACTCGTCCATATTGACCTGGACCGTGGAAGAGGCGGGAGTGCGTGTTCTAAGTTCTTGTGTCGCGGTGTGTTTAATTAAGTATGTAATATAGTAAAATGTGAGAAGTCTTTTAGATTGAATTAATGTTACTTTTCGTTCCTTTCCGTTAGCAAGTTAGCCAGTTCAATAACCTTTGTCAAAGGTTACGTGCGGTCAAGATAGTTCGTGTGTGCGTGTATGTGAATAAGAAAAGGTAATTCTGAAATTTGTTGTGTGGAGTAAACTTTTTCGTTAAACGTGTCGAACAGCCGTTCGACGGCTTTTTATTCAGGATTACGATCTAGTGATTCACGGCCGAAAGCTCGGCACACCGCACCTTTTTCGCCAAACGAGCTCTCGACCCCACGTCGCACAGTGGGATCATTCTGAAAAAAAGACGATCAAAACCTCTAAGAGCCGTTAGATGACATTTTAGCAGATAGGTGCCTTTGGAAGATATGTTCAGAAATATCGTCTCTATTTGTATGCATATTCACTGTATGGTAAAACTGTAGGGTGAACCCGAGCAAAAAAATATTTTTTCAAAATAATTTTTTAGAGGGTAGATGTCTTCAGCAAAGTTGTAGAACAAGTAATTTCAAGTATCTTTGCTGAAGACACCATATAGTTTGGACTTCATTTTTTGGGAGAAAATATGAAAGTTTAAAAAACAACCTCAAAATCAGTTTTTTGAACTTTTCCATGATTATATCGTGAAATTTCAACGTGATATGTTCTACAAGTTTGTAGATACTATTGGAATACACTATCTTTCCGAAGACACCAACTCTGTAAAATTGAAAATTGCTCCAGTCAACCATTTTTTTTGAAAATTTTTCACTATTTTCACTATTGAATATTTTTTGAATAGGCACTTTTTGGCAGCCGTGCTATCAAAATTTCAATGCTTTATCATGTCCAGAATAGACCAAAAGTGACTTAACAATCGGGTCTGATAAGGCACTTTGATATCTGATGCTATTTTAATAGTCATTTTCCAAAGAAAATATTCACAAATTTCATACAAATCAATTAATACAAACTGATAATTCACGAAAACTTTTCGACATTAATATTTGTTAATCCAAATAGAATTCTTGTTGAAATAGTCTACATTTCTAACACTGTGGTTGACTTTACATTGAATATACGACAAAAAATATCGCTTTTAAAATTTTTAGATGAATTTTTAACACCAATTAAAAACTGTGTTTTTTTATTTAACTTTTTATTGTAATTCCCAATGCATTTGTTTATGTTAAAATACATACATTAATCAATCAACTAAAACAATGATAACTTTTTTTTTCATTTTCTATATTAACATTATAACTTCGGCTAAAAAACTAAAAAGGCGAAAATATAATGAATCCCTCTACAAGTTTTGTGTTGAAAATAAAAAAAAAACTAAAATAAAACGAGTGAAACATTGATACATCACATTGAAATAGCCAGTATCTGTTAGAGATATTCTAGGTTGTAAATCTTTCGTCATGATGAAAATTCTTCACAGATATTTTATTGAAATTGGTTATGCTGTTTGATACTCTTTAAAATTTATTTTTTCCAGTTTTGAAGAACTGCGTCCGTTAGGTCGATTCCTGTCCATGATTTTTAAAATTCCTTGACAAATCCGCATCAAGATCACGGCTCGATTATGGATACTTTTTCGGAGGAGCCTTTAGTTTTAAGTTTATATTATAACGATTTTTTGAAAAGATAAAAAGGTTTTGTGCCTTTTTGAGAAAGATTTCGTAGATGAGGAAATCACATAAAGAGGCTTTTCCCTTTTTCAAAATTTGTAGTTCAAAATAAATGACACTTACAGTTGAAATAGTCTACATTTATTTAACTTGTTTTTTTTATTCAGAATTACTACTTGGATGAGCTAAAAATAATATCGAAAGGTTGTATGAGATTTGTGAATTATTCTGAATATAATGAACCATAGAAATTTGACAGCACGGCTGCCAAAAAGTGCCTACTCAAAAAATATTCAATAGTGAGTTTTTAACTCATCTAAAAATTTAAAAAGCGATATTTTTTGTCGGATATTCAATGTAAAGTCAACCACAGTGTTAGAAATGTAGACTATTTCAACAAGAATTCTATTTGGATTAACAAATATTAATGTCGAAAAGTTTTCGTGAGTTATCAGTTTGTATTAATTGATTTGTATGAAATTTGTGAATATTTTCTTTGGAAAATGACTATTAAAATAGCATCAGATATCAAAGTGCTTTATCAGACCCGATTGTTAAGTCACTTTTGGTCTATTCTGGACATGATAAAGCATTGAAATTTTGATAGCACGGCTGCCAAAAAGTGCCTATTCAAAAAATATTCAATAGTGAAAAAAGTAAAAAAATTTCAAAAAAAAATGGTTTACTGGAGCAATTTTCAATTTTACAGAGTTGGTGTCTTCGGCAAGATAGTGTATTTCAGTAGTATCTACAAACTTGTAGAACATATCACGTTGACATTTCACGATATAATCATGGAAAAGTTCAAAAAACTGATTTTAAGGTTGTTTTTTAAACTATCATATTTTCTCCCAAAAAATTAAGTCCAAACTATATGGTGTCTTCAGCAAAGATACTTGAAATTACTTGTTCTACAACTTTGCTGAAGACATCTACCCTCTAAAAAATTATTTTGAAAAAATATTTTTTTGCTCGGGTTCACCCTACAGTTTTACCATACAGTGAATATGCATAAAAATAGAGAAGATTTTTCTGAACATATCTTCCAAAGACACCTATCTGCTAAAATGTCATCTAACGGCTCTTAGAGGTTTTGATCGTCTTTTTTCAGAATGATCCCACTGTGCGTCGCAGCGTCAAAAGTCCCGGTTTGAGGGGAAAGCCGGAAGGGAACAACCGTTCCGACAGAGCGGCCAAACCACGTTTTTTTCTTCAGCGTTTATGTGGTAGCCACCATACCGACCAAGCCACCGACGACCCCCATCGTCAGATCCGCCATCAAGCAACTTTTCCGGTGATCGGAACATTCACCCACCGGAGGCGGCCGAATCCCACGTTTTCCTAAGTCGGCCATGCGGTAGTCACCTTTCCGACGAAGCTATCGACGACCCCCATCGTCATCAACACCGAGGAGCAACTGCGCCGGTGATACGGTCCGTTTAGCGACCGGCAGCGAGGAAGGCGCACTTTCCGAACCGCCGCGCACCGCGCACATTTGGTGCAATCGTCGCAATACCACCAGCGAGGATGCGCTAAGAATAGCATTCTGCTTTGCCAAGCCGTCCGTCGACCGCCACACCGTCGCTTCTGTTTTGTCGGCGGCAGGCTTGTCCGCACTGAGCGCATAAAAATTCTGCTCTTTGGATTTACACCATCAAGCACAGCATAAATTAGAAATCTTTTCATCTTATCAGAAAGAAGGATGTTGAAATATCCTAAATGTCATTTCGAACTGTCAAAAAACCGCACCGCAGAGCCACACGGGCCGTTCAAAGTGAAATTCACTAGAGTGTTTTCACCCGGGTGAAAATCTCTTTGCGCGCTCCGTGTGGCTCTGCGGTGCGGTTTTTTGACAGTTCGAAATGACATTTAGGATATTTCAACATCCTTCTTTCTGATAAGATGAAAAGATTTCTAATTTATGATGTGCTTGATGGTGTAAATCCAAAGAGCAGAATTTTCATGCGCTCAGTGCGGACAAGCCTGGTCGGCGGCATTGATGAGTAGCTGAAAGGTACCGTGAGTAGAACAAAAGCCAATCAAATTAACCATGCGCATGCGTTAAACTCCACACAACTAACCGAGCTCGAGAAGATTATGTGTCGATAAGTGTCGACAGAAACAAAACCAGAGTAGGAACCAATTTAAAACCGCACACACAGTAGGGAAAGCTGTAGGAAAACAATAAGTAGCATGGAAAGGAACATGCGTTAATAAACCTAGGTTATCAAATTTGAATAAATGTTTCGTTAGTTTTCGTTACCTTCAAACATGCTGTATTTTTGTAGAATGTTAGTGCTTTCCCTGTAACAGTTTTTTGGTCTTCGAGATTTCTCACGTTCGCGTCGTTCTACCTGTTTTTTTATTAATTCTTGTACGCCAGGGTAGACTGCCTGGGAAATCAGTCTCTCCACTCACGTGTCCGAAGCTAACAGGGAAATTTGAATTGGTGAGTTCTTCCAATGATGATACTCGTGAGTGGTGTCTTTGTGAGTCGGTAGAACGACGGTTAGCATCAACCATATTTTGAGAATCGCTTAAGGCGACCTCTATAAGTGAGATATCTCGATTAGCCATACTTTTGAGTTTTCTGTATCGTCCCTAAATCGCTATTTGGTCTCTTATAAAACAAACCCGCCCTGAGGTTGGGTTTCTTGCCGGGCAAACATAACTCGACAGACGGTCCTCTTCGGAGGTGGCGCTTAAGCCGTCTGTTTTTGGAGTCAGGGAACGAAGCAGAAGACGGGAAAACTCTTAGCCGCAATTTGCGTGCTACAAGTTCATTTTTGTAACTAAATGTCAATAACAAAGATTTTAAACATATAGTACCTACAACCGTAGTTTGCCAGAAAATCTCTTCCTAAGATTCCATCTGTACAAATAGGAAAGTTTTTATCTACGACCTGGAAATTCGCGGGTATTTTGTTGTAGTCAATTTTAATATTAGTATATGTGAGTCCAATACTCTCAGTTTTGCCTTCGGTTATTCCGTTTATGCTGCACTTTTTATTCGGGTTCAGGATATTTTCCTTGATTACAGAAATATCTGCATCCGTGTCTACAATAAGTGTGCAATTTTTTTCGCACATTTCAAGTTACAAATGACTGTTACAAATGCAGAATAATTCATATTTATATTGAAGAGATTTATCTCCTTGGATAACTATATGATCCCCATGCTCCGTTTCCGCCTCCACCTGGGGTTGAGTCGAGGGTTGATTGCCGTTTTCCGAGTATAACACATTTCTGTTAGGATTGTTACGGTATAGGTTTTCTGGATTGTAACAATTTTGATCCCATCCGTAGTTTCCAGAATATCGCCTATTATTGTTGTGATGGTTGTTGTTATAATTGAATCTTGTATTGCGGTTCACATATCTCCCACGATAGTTTCTGCGTTGAGCTTTAAAATACTGACGATTGCTGCTGGTAAACTTTTGACCAACCATGTGAAATATTTTTTTTTCGCACGCCTCTTGTGTGGTGTTTTCGTTCACCTTTTGAATTGCTTCTCTTACTGACGATTAATTACCAGCCATACCTGCTTTAGCAGCCATTGATTTAGCAATTTCTGTCGGTATTTTTTGGGACACATATATGTTTTGGAGCTGAGTGGTTAGCGAATCAACATCCGTGCAAAATTTTTCTAAATCGTTTTTTTGGCTACTTGCTTTTAGTTTGCCCAAAATACATATTTTGTGCAGTGATCGTTTCGGTACAACGTGCTTAAACATTTGTAATAATATCATCAATTGTCTTTACATCTTCAGGTAGGCCTTGTCTTGTCTTACCAGTCAAGCGTGTCTTACAAATTGTTGCTGCCATCCCCATATCTATGGATGATTTCATACATACAAAGAACGGTAACTCATCCAATACCTCAAGCAGTAAGCAAACGATCGACGAGGACGTGAAAGAACTGAAGAACGTTGTAGCCGGCATCATGAACACCAACTTGCACTTTATTCAACACTAGTTCAAATGAAGATTAGTCCGTTTCCAAATGAACTGTGGTATTGCATGCAAACTGATAAAATTTTATCCACGAAGACCAGTTTCCTGATGTTCCAGAATCAAAACTACACACTTATTTCTGAATTGCCTGTTCGGTACTTTTTTGACGAGATTATAACAACAGTACGATCTCGGCAGTTTCGGTAATCGATTCTACTGAGGTTCAGTAAAACACCTGTCAAAATCGTATGGAAAAGGTAAACAATGCATTTTTGCTGAACGAGTTCGGTGCTCAGCAGTTTTAATCTCGTCAAAAAATTACCGAACTTGGTAATCAAAATTAAGTGTGTAGAAATCAATAGATAAAGAGTAGAAATAAGTGAGTGATAAATAATGATTTTTGTTTTGTGGGGTAATCTAACTAATCTAAGAGTTCTGAAAAGCCAAAGTTGAGTCATTTGGATTTGTGGAGATTTCACTGTTTTGCGCTCCGGGACGAAAGGGATAAAACGGTTTGTTCTGTCACCCTATGAAAACCATGAAAAAATACTCCAAATTTGGTCAAAACAGTTTCACTGTATTTTTTTCCATCGAGAGCAAACACATGCATGAAACACATGCATGATTTTACACTAAAAATTATGATCAGCCTACCGAGTTCGAATAGGCTGTAAACTAGAATAATAATTGGACATTTCTTACCAACTGCCATATATGCTCATTGTATTGATATGAATTAGTATTCACATTAAACTGCAACAGATATACATTAAGGTGGCCCACACTTATATGAAAAACAAAAATTTCGAAAAATGCCAAGTCTTACCTCCTAAATCAGTAGTTTTGGACTCCCAGAAGCTACGTTCAAAATTTGAGCAAAATCGGTTGAGCCTAAGGGGGCGCTCAAAACGCTTGAAGTTTGTATGAAAAAATTTGGCCAAATGTATGCAGAAATTTTAAGTTTTCGAATTTTGCCACTAGGTGGCGCTGTAAGCGTTCAATAATCAAACCCAGTGCTTCCCAAACTGTGCGCCGCGAACCTTTCCCAGGTGCGCCGCAGTTTGGCTTTTGCGACGAAACAAAAAAAACAAACTCTTTATTTGTATTGCGGAACACCTTTAATTTTTTTTATATTAGTAATACTAGTGTCGCTCACATTTTTTTAATCTTTCCTGACTCTTCGATTGTTTCATAGGTTTTCTGGTATCAAACATATCAATTGAAACCACATTTTAAAATTTCAAGTTTTTGATTTTGTTTTTGCTTCAGCTTAACTTTTGATTTTACTAAAACTTGTCCAAAGTTTTTAATTTCAAGAACATTATTTACGTTCTTTTCAGAATAATTACAAGGTCTTCGGAATAGCTTAGCAGCATGCAGGTTTGCCGATCTGGTAGTGTGAAGAGCTAGCTTTGACCTTTTCGAACCGGACTGTTTCATCAGTACTGCCGCAACCTCGCTGAACTCGAATAAGTTTGTTATGCTCGGTTTCATCAATGGGGTTATAATCCAGGCCCAAAGGGTTAAGTTGAAATTTATGAAAATAAATTCAAAGCCCACCTAGCAGGTCTTTACAATCTCTTCATGTGTCCCAATTTGCCAAAATTTTCCAAAATAAATAAAAGTGTTGCTTTGCAAATTCCGCAAAAAGTTGAAGCTTTGGTCAAGTTCTGTGTAGTCATTTTCATTCAATAAGAATTCTTTAATTAGTGAAAACGCTTTAGAATTTTTGGCTGAATTTTTAAAATTCAGCAGCTTGTTTTACCTTTACATCTGAGTTTCTTGTTATTTTTAAAACTCCTATGATGAAATCAATATGATTTTTGAAATCTTACAAATATTTAAACTATCTTTGAGAAATTAAATATAGAAAATTTAAAAAAAGTTAGTTTTCCAAATATTGAATTCTGAAAACATGATCTTAGAGAAATGATTCACGATTTTGTCTTGCACAATGTTAAGTGATAGTTGCCCAGAATTAAAAAAAATGTTAAAAACTTTGGTGCGCCGTGACATTTTTGGAAATGTCAAAGGGCGCCGCGATAGCAAAAAGTTTGGGAACCTCTGATCAAACCCTTTGGTATTTTTGTAGGTGACTATATGTCAAACAACTTTGTCGAAGACCGCAACGTGATCCAACGTTTGTGAAAAAATTTATACCCTAGGTAAAGTGAGGATAAACTTTATTGTTGTTTTTCCAATACATGTAAAAGAATAATATCAATAATGAAATCTCAATACTTTGCCTCACTTTGCCAAGGGTATAACTTTTTTTACAGCCATCGGATCACTTCACGGTCTTCGACAAAGTTCTTTGGCATATAGTCACCTACTAAAATACCAAAGGGTTTGATTATTGAACGCTTACAGCGCCACCTAGCGGCAAAATTCGAAAACTTAATATTCCTGCATACATTTGGCCAAGTTTTCCCATACAAACTTCAAGCGATTTGAGCGCCCCCTTAGGCTCAACCGATTTTGCTCAAATTTTGAACGTAGCTTCTGGGAGTCCAAAACTACTGATTGAGGAGCTAAGACTTGGCATTTTTCGAAATTTTTGTTTTTCATATAAGTGTGGGCCACCCTAATATACATAGTTGATATTTTATCATTAACATAAATCATGCGCTCTAACCTTGCCACTTCAAACCCACATTCATTGAATACGTTACGAAAAGATAATGGAAAACTCCCCTCAATGGGATTATCATATGCATTGTTTGTCACCTTTTCACAAACACCAACCGCTCTCCACTCTCTCCTCTGAACCTATCTGACGTTGCTTTAAGTTTGGCCAAAATACATATTTTGTGCAGTGATCGTTTCGGTACAGCGTGCTTTGACATTTGTAATAATATCATCAATTGTCTTTACATCTTCAGGTAGGCCTTGTCTTGTCTTACCAGTCAAGCGTGTCTTTCAAATTGTTGCTGCCATCCCTATATCTATGGATGATTTCATACATACAAAGAACGGTAACTCATCCAATACCTCCAGCAGTAAGCAAACGATCGACGAGGACGTGAAAGAACTGAAGAACGTTGTAGCCGGCATCATGAACACCATTTCGACGCTAACAAAATCTTTACCCACTGCCGCGGCGGCGGCGACAACAAAATTAACGATCAATTCCGAGGTGGTACACACTACACCAGATTCATTCTCGCTCTCCAATGGAACGGCATGCGATAATACTGTATACGACGACGAAAGCGATGGATTTCGGAATACAGGAGAAAACGATATTTTTTCTCTGTAACTAACGAATATTGAAAGTAGCGTCAGCGAGTGCGATATTCAACGGATGGTATCACGTGCGATTTGAATCCCAAATCCCGAACAACTCGACGTAACAAAATTGGTATCGAGACGGAAAGCACATCGAAATTTAGGTTTTATTTCCTTTAAGGTAGATTTGCCTTCAGCACTGAAATGGCGAGCCTTAAACCTACATCATGGCCCAAAAATGTACGATTTAGTCAATTGATACTCAGAACCAATACGTGGAAACCGAACATTTAATTCACTTTTAGTTACTTTTGCTTGAGCCTGTATTTTTGTTTGTCTTGATCGATTGTATAATAATAGTTTGTCGTGTTGTGAAAAATATTGCTTTTGTTCGACCTAAATGTGATTAGTATTGTTATTATATGTTAACCCTTCAGGACGCGTGCTGTTGTAAAAAGTACAACACTGCCAAAAACCCTCGCTCGTCGTATACAACGCGATCGCGGTGCAGTTTATGCTGCTTGATGGTGCGCGTCCTTGAAGGTTAATAGAATAAGATATTCAATAAGACTTAAATGTAGTCAGTTGAATTAATAAAGAAATAAATAAATATAAAATGGCGACGAGGATCAAGGAGCGGGTGATTACATTTGAGTAATTTGGAGATTTTTTTTCCTTTTGGTAACGAAGTTATTCCTTTTTCTCTTCAAATTGTTGTAATAACGAATTGTTATATTTGTGGCAGGATTGGTATGTTATGGTAAAAGGAATGATCCTTTGTGGTAAAATTGCCATTGATGTGAACAGAATTTTCTTTCTTGGTAAAACTGCCGATGTTGCGATGACGAAATCGTCTTTCTGTTTTATTTATGATGACGAATTGTTATTTATTGGTGAGCAGAATTGTTTTTTTGAGGCGGAATTGCCGTATTTTTGGTTTTAGCGATGGAAAAGTCGTCAATTTTTGTGACAACAGATGGGTTCGAAGGGTTAAAAAGTCTAATTTTAGGCAAATTTGCTCTGGTTTTCCAAAGAGAAAAGGATTGTAGTGTCTACCGAAAGAGAGGTTTACAATGTCAACCCACTGATAGTAGCGTACCTACTTGTCTAGGTACAAAAGGTCTAGACTTTTGATAGCATAAATTTCGGTGGTTATTGGACCATAGGGGAGAGCATGCACAAGCCTTTAACTGTCAACATCTTTATTATTCTTCATTTGAAGGATATTAAAGGCTTGTGCAGTCTCAATTTCCAACCAAATGAGCTCAAATTTTGGGAGATGGCATAGAATCTGATTACGGATCGAATAAGCGGTGTGGAGCGAAAACGATTTTTTGAACCACGCTAATAGTCAAAATTTAACTAAATTGGATTCGGCGTATCGGGATTGTTCAAACTTGATGGCAACTTGCATTTTATTCAACACTAGTTCAAATGAAGATTAGTCCGTTTCCAAATGAACTGTGGTATTGCATGCAAACTGATAAAATTTTATCCACGGAGACCAGTTTCCTGATGTTCCAGAAGCAAAACTAGAAATCAAAATATAAAGAGTAGCTGTTTCAAATGAGAAATAATAATTTTTGTTTTGTGGGATAATCTAACTAATCTAAGAGTTCTGAAAAGCCAAAGTTGAGTCATTTGTATTTGTGGAGATTTCACTGTTTTGCGCTCCGGGACGAAAGGGATAAAACGGTTTGTTCTGTCACCCTATGAAAACCATGAAAAAATACTCCAAATTTGGTCAAAACAGTTTCACTGTATTTTTTTTCCATCGAGAGCAAACACATGCATGAAACACATGCATGATTTTACACTAAAAATTATGATCAGCCTACCGAGTTCGAATAGGCTGTAAACTAGAATAATAATTGGACATTTCTCTTGCTGCATTTCTTAGCAACTGCCATCTATGCTCATTGTATTGTTATGAATTAGTATTCACATTAAACTGCAACAGATATACATACCTAGTTGATATTTTATCATTAACATAAATCATGCGCTCTAACCTTACCACTTCAAACCCACATTCATTGAATACGTTACGAAAAGATAATGGAAAACTCCCCTCAATGGGATTATCCTATACATTGTTTGTCACACTTTCACAAACACCAACCACTCTCCACTCTCTCCTCTGAACCCATCTGACGTGCTTAATGGATGGCCTTTTGATGAGCCGAATGTTGCAGGCTGTTTCAAACAGGTTTGAAACAACATGGCATGGGAAATACTATGCTATGTGAACAACCAAGGTTATCTCGCCGATGCAAAATATAATTAGTTAAAGAAATGTACTTCCCTTTAGCCAGAACATTTACCAATAAATAAAATTGTGGGAACATTAACATTAAGCCACTCTGAATAAGTAGATACTGCTGCTGTGTGTTTAACTCCACATCAAATATCTCTGAATAAGTAGCATAATCCAGCTCATGCCTTCGACTACTTCTATTTCTACTGCGTACTGAATGATGGAGCAGCATACGAGGAATTAAACCACGTTACATAAAACTAAAAAAAATCCTTCATTGTATAGTTGAACTCGTGCACTATAGCGATAAATTTAAGTACGAGTGTATTACGTTCTCTCCTGTGGCATACGGGTAAATGTATACTGAAAGGTAGCTTAATAAAATTCCCATAAAAAAACAATATTTATAATTTCAGAATGATATATTTACGCATGATACATTTTTTTAAATAAAGAATAAAATAATCAAAACAAGTATGCAAAACAAAACAGCTGAAAATATAAGGATTAGATGAAAAAAGTTCATTGGAGTTGGATTGATTTGAAAATATCAAAATGCTCGACGAGAGATCTATTTTTATTTGACAAAAATAAAGCTATAAATTCAAAACAAGAAGTGAAAACAATAATGACCATCATCTGACTCAAGGGTTATTCTGATAAGTTAGCAAGTTTCAATGTCAATTTGTTATTGTTTTCCAAAACAGCGTGTTTCCCCCGTACGTGACACCTTGAAACTTTCGTTGCCGTAGCAGTATCGCACATGTAAACAAGTGCTCGCTTAACCCATATGCGCTCAGCGTCCTATTTATAGGACAGATGCCCCGAACGCCCAGCGTCCTATATATGTGAATATCTCCAGAATTATGCAAAATTTTAGAATACTTTCTTCAGAGAAGATGGGCCCATACCTTGCTCATAGTGGACAATATAGTTTGTGACTGGTTCACTAGGTGGCGTAAACGATGCTGCAAAGATTACATATTGTCACGATCTATGTGCTTTATTTCCAATGTGAATAAAAAAAAACATATTTCCCTAGAATCTTGACAATGGTTCATAATTTATAGTTCATTTCTTCGGCAGAGTTGTTAATCAATACATACAAAAGTCAATGTATGTATGATTGTATGTTTATATTATGCATATTTTGCTTGTATGTTTGTATGTTTGTACGTTTGTTTATTTGTATGTTGATATGTATGTACGTATGTATATATGTATGAATGTTCCGGCACTACTCTGGAATGCGTCAAGAATTTTCAATCAAATTTGGCATTCACATTCCTTAGGATGTGGATGTGGTATGAGGGGTATTGGAATTCAAGATGGCGGTTCAGGTTCCAAGATGGCGGTCAAAACTCCAGAATATATGCTTTTTAAAGACAATGCTGCTTCGGATACTATGTAATATGGGTATCTACCCGAGTAAAGGCGGATAACAAAATGATAACAAATTCTGTTACCTGGTTATCATTCGTTTGATAATTGAATTTGTTATCATTTAGGTTGAATTAAGAGCCAACATAACAAAAATGATAACTCAAATTTACTCCACTAATACCAAAATGATAAGAAGTTGAGTTATCATTGAGTTCAAGTTGATAACTAATTATGTTATACAATATTTTATTCAATATTACATTTAGTTATCAATATGCAAAAATATAGCTGATTGATAAAAGGTTCTGTTATCATTTAGTTATCATTCAGAGCTATTTATCGACCAAAATAGTAAAAATCTGCTTTACCGATTTAGTTAGCAGCTGAAAAAAGATTCATATAATTATAAACCCATGTTTTCAACTATTGCGCCCAGTGGGGTCTCGAACCCTGATCGAGTGATTATCGTTCGCAGTCGTTAGCCACTATACCAACGCGACTCAGTGAGAGGGAGAGTAGTTGAAGGCTACGCTTTCGTACTGCAGTCCCATTATAGATGGAAAGCGAAATCTATTTTTAGATTCGAGGCCCTTCGGACCCTCAGTTTTGGGAAAGCTTTGACATGTGCGTATGGAAGCTGATAACATATTTTGTTATCATTTAGTATTTTTATGTTATCGCGATAGAAAATTATTGATAACTAAAATTGTTATCATTCGATTATCATAAATTGGAAAAGATGATAACAAAAATAGCAAAATGATAATTCCGATAACATAGTTTATTATCAAAGTGATATCACTTAGTTATCCGCCTTTGCTCGGGTATCGATCGGGATTCATAAGTAGAACTCAAAAATGAATATCAGACGCCATTTTGAAATCCAAGATGGCGGACCATATCCAAGATGGTTACCGTGGAATGGTAGTTTGAGCTATGATACCATGCAATATGAGTATCTATCGATCGAGCTTGATTTGTAGAAGTTAAAAATCAATACTTGACGCCATTTTGAAATCCAAGATAGCGGACCATATCCAAGACTGCGGCCACAGTATGGTAATTTGAGCTATGATACCATGCAATACGGGAATCCATCGATCGGGCTTTATGAGAAAAAGGGTAGAGGGTCATGATAGATGGTAGGGTATTTTTTTCCTTCTAAACCATAGGGGGATAATCTGCTCAACAGATACCCTAACAGAAGGTTAGGGTAGTGTTGGTCTGAGGCCGTCTTCTACAACAAAAGTAAAAGCCAGGACTACTCTCTCCTCGTACCCACTAAACCAATCCTATGGTCGCCAAACCCTACGTCTCTCCGGAACCACCAAGAAGGTATTGCTTCAGAGAGGGGCTAGTGCACATCGCACCCTCAAGGTTAGCTGCGTAGCCTAGCAGCAACGAACATCGATGACTCGCTCTGGAGAGTCCATCACGGTAACATGCTGGCGTTTAGCCAGTTTCCCGAGTGGTCCTCGCCACTCCTTTTGTCCTCGGAAGGCGGGCAAGGTCAACCCCGCCCGCGCCCTACTGCTTGGCAGACATCAAGAACTGATGCCCACGTGCAACCCGATCTGACCTGCTGAAGGCAAGGGTATCACTACCCTTCAGGCCCAATCAGCTGCACCAGAAGGTTGCTGACAGCAGGGTCTCCACTTGCCCCGACCCTTGCCGAGGACCCCTTTCCAACCGCGGGCTCGGATCCAGACCGACGCCACGACAGCACCGCTACCGGGACTTCCTCTCCGCGGCCACTTAATCGCTGTAAGGGTCAATCTCGACCGCAGGGCACCGGTATGACCTACGAAGCCGACTCCGAACCCGTGGACCACCTCTTGTACTGCATCTGAACTAGCCATTCTCCGACTCCACGCGCCACCTCCTATGTAGCTCCCAGACGATATGGGTGATAGCAGTTGAAACGGCGTTCCAGCCAAACTCATCCCTACGCATCCTCTGGACCAAGTTGTCCGGAGTTGTGTCCTCCCCGCATGTGGCAAGCATGCGGTCCCGCATTGTGCGAAAACGCGGGCACACGAACAAAACGTGTTCAACCGTTTCCTCGAAACCATTGCACACTGGGCATTCGGGAGAATCCGCATGCCCGAAACGGTGTAGATACTGTCGGAAGCAACCATGACCTGTAAGCACCTGTGTCAGGTGGAATGTAACTTCCCCATGGCGCCTATTAATCCAACTATCTACCCTCGGTATCAACCTATGGGTCCACCTTCCTTTGGTGGAACTGTCCCACGCGCGCTACCATTTGACCGTAGAGGCCATTCTGGCAGTCCTGCGTATGCCTCTTGTTGCGCGCATTTTGAAGCACTCCATGTCCTCACTGATAAGAATGCTGATAGGCACCATACCAGTAATAACACAGAGAGCGTCGTGTGACACGGTACGGTATGCGCTCGCAACCCTCAGGCACATAAGCCTGTAAGTACTTTCCAGCTTTCGTCGGTAGCATTTAGTACTTAGCGCGGTGCCCCCCGCCGGGCCGCCATACCTAAGTATGGACGTAGCAACACTAGCCAGAAGCTTGCGCTTACTGGCGTACACCGCTGAGCTATTGGACATCATCCGGGACAGTTCCGCAATAGCTGTGGAGGCTCTTTTACAGGCATAATCGACGTGGCTACCGAAGGTAAGCTTATCGTCGATCATCACGCCCAAGTGCTTGACAGAGCGCTTCGACAGGATAGTGCACTCTCCTACACTGATCTCCGTCTGCTGCGCCGACTGCATGTTGTTAACAACCGTCACCTCTGTCTTGTGGTGAGCCAGCTCCAGTTTTCTGGACCGCATCCACGCCTCCACAACCTTGATCGAGTGGTCGGTAGTCAACTTCACCTCCTCGATCGTTTCACCGTAGACTTCGAGCGTAATATCGTCGGCAAATCCAACAATCACCACTCCCACTGGGTACTCCAACCTCAACACCTCGTCGTACATGACATTCCATAACACCGGACCCAGGATGGAATCTTGCGGGACTCCTGAGGTTATGTGAAAGCACTTCCGACCCACCACCGTGTCGTAAACTAGTACGCGATTCTGGAAGTAGCTTCCGAGAATCTTGTACAAGTACTCCGGTATCCCCAGACGCAAGAGCGCATCGGCAATAGCAGCCCAACTGGCGCTATTAAATGCATTCCGTACATCCAGAGTCACTACCCCGCAGAAGCGAATTCCCTCCTCTTAGGCTCGAGTGCTTTCTCGGCGGTTTTTGTAACCGACAAGATAGCGTCTACGGTGGACCTCCCCTTCCGGAAGCCATACTGGTTGCTCGAAAGACCATTTACGCCCTCAGTGAACCTCAACATTCTATTAAGGATGATCTTTTCGAGCACCTTCCCCGCCGTGTCAATCAAGCATATTGGTCTATACGCCGACGGGTCTCCGGGTGGTTTCCCCGCCTTGGGCAGTAGTACCAGGCTCTGCCTCTCCCAAGCTTCTGGGAAAACTCCCTCGTCCAGGCATTTCTGCATAGCAGACCTGAATATCTTGGGAGCCTCTGCAATAGCTACTTTTAAGGCCAGGTTCGGAACTCCGTCCGGACCTGGGGCCTTACCTACGCTAAGGGACTTAGCTACCACCGCAAGTTCCACATCGGTGACCCTCTCCTCATCGCCAGCCCCAGTCCCCGGCTGTCCTACGAAAGGAGGCCAAGGACTAGGATCATGACGCGGAAAAAGTCATCTCTGGAGATTGCTCTGTAGGAGCCATCACACCTCTCGTCTTGGCCATAACGATCCTGTAGGCGTCACCCCACGGGTTCATATTGGCACTCTGACAGAGACCCTCAAAGCAGGCCTTTTTGCTTGCTCTTATCTCGGTCTTGAGCGCGGCTTTTGCAGCGGCGAACACCACCCGCCGTTCGTTTCGCTCTTCCTCTGATCGTGCTCGGTGCATCCGTCGCCTAGCCCGTAGGCAGGCGCGGCGCAGGTCCGCAATCGCGTCGGTCCACCAGTAAGCCGGTGGCCTCCCATTTCTAGGGTGGACTCGCCTAGGCATGGTCGCATCACACGCACGTGAGAGCATACTGGTAGCGATGCGTCACCGTCGAAACCGAGTAAGTTTCGCTCACGGCGAAGCGCCTCCCTAAATACCCCTTCGTCGAAGTATGATGTCTTCCACCTGCGATGGCTTGGCCTTGGCCTAGCCGCCTCTTCTTCTATCCGCTGTCTGCTGTTGTTGTAGTCGACACTGTAGCGAACCGCCAGGTGGTCGCTGTTAGTGTAGCCATCATCTACTCTCCAGTTCGAACTACTTGTAAGGCCAGGACTACAAAAGGTCACGTCAATAATTGACTCCGCTCCGTTTCGACTAAAGGTACTCTTGGTACCGACATTAGCCAAGTCGACATCCAAGATGGCCAGTGTTTCTAGCAGGATCTGACCCCGCTGGTTCGTGAAACGGCTTCCCCATTCCACGGCCCAGGCATTAAAGTCACCCGCTATTACCACCGGCCTTCGCCCTGTTAGCACGGTCATTAAGCGGTCCAGCATTTGCGTGAACTGCTCGATCGGCCATCGCGGAGGCGCATAACAGCTACAGAAGAAGACCCCGTTTACTTTGGCGACCACAAAGCCCTCGTAGGTAGTAGACACCAACTCCTGAAGGGGTTATTTACCCGTCGTCCATATCGCCGCCATTTTTCAGATCCCATCCGCGACTCAGTTGCCGTTGCCGGCGGGTACTCGGTATGGGTCCGATATGATGGCGATATCCGTCTCCCACTCAGAAACCGAATGACAAAGCAGTTGCTGAGCCGCATCATAGTGGTTCAGGTTCAGCTGCGTTACCTGCACTATGATTTGTTGTTCACTGCGGCTTTCTTGAAGGCCGGGCACCTTGGACCATCCATCGGATGTCTGTTGTTCGAGGATTTTCCGGTACAGATCATGCAGATGGGCGGACTCGTGCAGCTTTGGGCCTTATGACCTTCAGCGCCGCATTGCCTGCACAGTTTGCGCCTGTCGGGGCCTTTGCAGTCCCACGACTTGTGTCCTGGTTCCAGACACCTGAAGCAAACCTCTGGTGGTTCGTGGAATGTCAGGTGACATACACATCAACCCACTTTTATGCTCCCTACTTTAGCGGACTTTTTGACGTCCGCCACATGTAGCTGAACCAAAGCTATCTGTGTCCCTGCTGGCCCTTTCCGTAGCTTAACGGCTGCGGCGGCCACATGTACATCGCATTTTTGCCGCAGTGCCGTGACGAGCTCTTCCACTTCGGTTATCTCATCAATGTCCTTGACCTTCAGAGTCGCCTCATGTGTCAGAGCCCTCACCTGCACACCCTCACCAAGGACCTCTTCTGCCAGACTTTTATAGGCGGCGCCCTTGTGCTCCTTCTGGCGCTTCAGCTCCAGGATCATTTGCCCGTACTGCGAACGTCGGCTGCAAGACCCTCAAGCTTGGCGTCGCTTCGTATCATCTTCAAGACGTCCGATTACTTGGACTGTTCCGTCTTGATGACGATCGCTTCGCCTTTCTCGCGCTTGGCACCTGCCCTCCTACGCCTTGGCTTGGCATCCTGCGCTACTACCTGCGGATTCGCCTTCTTCTTCCTCTTCCGCTCTACCTTCGTCCAAGGGGGTTCCTCCCCTTGGATCGTCCTGCTCTGTGGCTGTTGAGGGCCCACCAGCGGTCGCAACCCCTTGTTCCCATCGTTCCGGGACGGGCCAGCCTTTTCAGGCCCACCCTTCCCAGCTTTCCGAGAACCCTGGCTGGGGTCCGACCTTCCGGCATTATTACCGACTTTCGGGGTAATGATTCACCTGGCCTTGCGGGCACCCTCAGACAGCTCCTCGCCTGCTTCTGTGATTGCTTGCCCCGTTTGTCGCGAGCAGTCGCTTCCGCCTTATTCGGACTTCCTGCAAAGGAGAAGGCCTCCGTTTGGGTAAACTTCGGCACTTTCTCATTTGCAGGCTCCGCTGCTGCAGCAGTCAGCAACGCGAGTGCCGCGTGCTCCTGCTTGGCATCGTCGATCGACGCCCTAAGTCGAAGCAAGGCCGTTTTCAGGTCCTTGCTTATGTTCGACTTAGTGGACGCAAAGTCGATGATTTTGCCAAGCTGCTGCTCAGCCACCTCTATTGCGGACCGTCCTTTGGATTCTCGGTTGACGGCCCTCAACAACCACGCTCCGTCCATAACCTCCACCGGCTGGCTTGCCGGGAAGTGGACTGGAGCACCCACGCTTGAACTGCGTACGCAGCTCCCAGCGCCCAGCGCTCCCAGAGACCAGATGGTAGGGTATTAGGTAGGGTAAACGGTGGAGCAGACGGTCTGGTAGAGGGTTTGGGTGAAGGATAGAGTAGACGGAGTGGAGTAGAAGGTTAGGGTAGAGAATAAGGTAGACGGTAGGAAAGAGGGTAGGATAGAGAGTAGGGTTGAGGGTGGGAAAAGGTTAGGGTGGAGAGAAGGGTAGATGGTACGATTAAGCACAATGTAGACTAAGGGTACGGTAAAGGATAGGGCAGTGGTTATGGTAGAGTATAGGATAGAGGGTAGGGCAGATGGTAGGGTTGAAGGTTATGATAGAGCATAGAATAAAGGGTTGGAATGAAGGACGAAGAGGACAGTAAGGTAGAGGCTAGAGAGTGGGGTGAAGAATTGAGATAAGATTAGATGAGCTGAGGTTTTTTTTCGAGATACCTTCAGGAATTCTTTCCAGCAGATACCTTCAGGCATTCCTTTCAAGAATTTTTTCCTGGTTTGTTCCCGGGTTTCCTTCAGATATTGCTTCCGAGATTGCTGTACGGATTGATCCGGATTGATCAGGTTTTTTTGCAGGGGTTGCTTTGAAAAATCCTGAAAGGATTCTTTTAGTTATTCTTTTCTACATTCTTTCAGGGATTTGTGCTGGAATTCCTTCAGAGATTCCTTCCCGTATTCCTGCTGTGACTCTTTAGGGGATTCCACCCGAAAAAAAAACATATATGAAAAAATATAGATTTCTTCCGAGAATTTTTTTTAAGCAATCCTAGATCATAGAGACATCTTCTATGGCTCTTACAGGAATACCTGCTCAGCTTCTGACCCACAGGACCAGGCATCAGGAATCATTATCATGATCTCTCCAAGGATTCCATCTGGTATTCTTTACGGGATTACTTCAGGGAAAACTTTTAAGATTTTTGCCAAATTTTTTTTAGAAAATCCTGAAAGGATTCTTTCAGAAATTTTAACCACCGTTCTTTCATGAATTTCTTCTAGAATTACTTCACAGATTCATTTTAGTATACTTTCGAAGAGTTCTGTCGAATAATCCTAATGGAATTCTTCCTACGAGCCGGGATCCTTGCTCGGGATTATACAGCAATTCCTCCCAGGATTTCTTCTGTGATTATTTAAGGGATTCCTATCAAGCTTTCAGCTGATATTCCCTCAGAATTCTACCAGATATGCCTCTCAGAATTCCTTCAGTAAATCCTCCCGGGATTCCTTCAGGGATTTCTACCGGAAATGTTCTTCCCCCAGCGTTATGTTTTTCAGACTTTTGTGCGTAATTCTAAAGTACAATTGCTAGATCGAATAAAATTGAATTTTTGAGTGGTTTATCATTATTTTATGTAACCAAAACACACATTATCTTTTCGATGTAACTTTGAAAGTACCCAGAATAACACCATAAAACCGACATATTGTTCACGAATAAAAAATCATGGGCTAGTACAAACATAAGTGGAGAAGCCGTGTAGAATACAGGGTAAGTGTACCAATTATGGCTATAGTACCAATTATTCGCCATAGTTAATTTTCACCCTTTAACGATATAAATCTGTTGGAGTAATTTAGTGTCAGCCCACTGTAGTAATGATGACATCTGAGTGAGTGTTTGTTTGTCTGTGTACTGTAGAAAGCTGACGAAGCATAATTGCTAATGTATTGAATGTTTACTTGACCATGTATGTTTGTTATTCAGTCCGTACTAGTCTGTTGACCCAAATAGATGTTGAGAGCAGCGCAATCAGAGTTTATCTTTTTCGCCATATCACACAAATCCCGGGACGTGTAATGTTAAGTCGGTAATTCGATTAGTCCACCGTGTCCACTGTGCCTCTAAATCCCATCAGGTTAATGGGCTCAGATCTCGCGAAGACTGAATGTTGAAAAGTGTCTGATCGGAGAGACATTTTATGTGTAGTGCGTTGCAATAACGAATCGAAAGAAGTGTATGGAGTTCCGTCCCCCGGCGGGTGCAACAGCTGTAGCTGATTCAGTAAGAAGAAAGTGCCGGGACGAGTGCTGTTGGCGGAAAAGTTGAGCGAACTGCAGGACAGAAGTACGGAAGAAACAGTTAATATTCGGGAGGAGCAACAGTGACGCTGGCAGTTGTGTTGTTGCGCTGCCCGATGAGTGGAATGTTTCCATTTGGTTGACGACGCAACTGTGTGAAATAGTGTGGACAGTCGGGACAGTGTATGCGTGTATGCTGGAAGCAGAAATAGAGTCGCAAAGAAAGTTTCACGGTGGTTCAAGAAGTTGATTTTGCGCAACAAAATGAGTGAAACAAAAATTACGTTTGACCGGTTAAACGATTTTAACTGGGCGACGTGGCGGTTTCGGATGGAATTGATGTTAATGAAGGAAGATTTGTGGTCGACACTGAAAGATCCGAAACCGGTGCCGGCAGATACTACTTCAACCTGGACGCGAAAAGATGAGAAAGCTCGTGCGATGATAGGACTGGCACTTGAAGATGGACAGTTGAGTCATATCATGGACGCTGTAAGTGCTAGTGACATGTGGGAGCGGCTCAAGGGCTACCATGAGCGTGGATTGTTGTCCAACAAGATTCATGTTTTGCGACAACTGTGTTCAATGCGACTCGACGAGGAGGGAAACATGTCAGACCATTTGACGAAGGCATCGGAGTTGGCTCACCGTTTGGCGAGGATGGGAGAACCGCTAAAAGAGCATTTGGTTGTTGCGATTTTGCTGTCCAGTTTGCCTGAATCTTATGGCCCACTCGTTACTGCTTTGGAAGGCCGACCGGAAGAGGATCTGAAGGTGGACTACGTAAGAGGAAAATTGTTGGATGACTGGCGGAGAAAAGACGAAGTCCGGAGGCAGAAGAATGTCCCAGAAAGTGTGATGAAAGCTGCTGTTGAACGGAGGAGCATTATCTGGACGTGTTTTCATTGCGGAAAGGAAGGCCATTTGTGGAGGAATTGTCCAGTTTTACGAGAGGAAAAAGATGCAGAGGTGAGGAAGCGAAGAGAAAGCGAGAGAAAAAGAGTGAAGTCTATGGCTGTGCAATCGTCGGATGCAGAATGTAGTAGCAGTAGTCGAGGAGTATGTTTTACGACAACTACCGGAAGTGATGTGACGACACAAGGAAGATGGATCATCGACACGGGATGTACGCAGCATATTACTGGGTCGGTACGAAGCTTTGTAGACAGGTTTCCGTGGAAGGAGAAGATTTCATTAGCGGACGGACGTACAGTAACGGCCAAAAGTATTGGAGATGGGAAAATAGTTGGACGTGGATCAGAAGATGAAACTGTGGAAATTAAACTGAAGGGACTATTGTACGTGCCAGGATTGACCGGAAGTGTGCTGTCAGTAAGCCGGATAACTGATGAAGGATATTCTGTGGTATTTGGACCGAGAGATTGCCAGATCATGAAGAATGCTTCAGTTGTGGCTGTTGGTAAGAAATACGATGGTTTGTACTATTTGACGCAGTAGGATCGGCACGTTGGTCTTTGCTTCGAGCCAGGAGGAGACAATTGAGGTCCAGTGGGCTGCACTAAGGAGGAGTGTTGGAGTAATTTAGTGTCAGCCCACTGTAGTAATGATGACATCTGAGTGAGTGTTTGTTTGTCTGTGTACTGTAGAAAGCTGACGAAGCATAATTGCTAATGTATTGAATGTTTACTTGACCATGTATGTTTGTTATTCAGTCCGTACTAGTCTGTTGACCCAAATAGATGTTGAGAGCAGCGCAATCAGAGTTTATCTTTTTCGCCATATCACACAAATCCCGGGACGTGTAATGTTAAGTCGGTAATTCGATTAGTCCACCGTGTCCACTGTGCCTCTAAATCCCATCAAAATCAACAAGAAAAAAATTGTGAACAACAGATCACGTTCATAAAAGATAGTCGCACTCATTTAATCTCCACATTTTCCTCAAATCATGGTAGAAATAAATCATTTTCCTTAAAATTTCGGCTTCCTTGCACCCTTTTTCGCCATAGTGTACCAGTTATGGTTAACCCCATAAGGAATGCATGCAAATAGTGCGAAAAGGAACGGAAGTAAAAAATGTAACCATAACTGGTACAGGGTTAATATCATTGGCACACGCTGTAATCAATACTAAAAGTAGTTTTGGCTCCGTTTCTATATTTTTCCTGTAAAGTATGGAAACTAAGCAGTCTTTTAACGTATTGATGACATTCGTTGGTCTTCTCGTTATTTTTGTATAAATATCTTTCCTTAGGTAGTACCATAATTGGTACACGCACCCTATCTGGTTTTATATCAAAACATGGAATGATGATGAACCTGGGCGTATTCCACTAACAAGTAAGTACACTGTAAGTACGAGACACTGAAGACGACCTTATAGTTGAGGTCGAAATACGTATCTGTCAAAGGATACAAATTAAAAAGAACAGTAATTAACACGATTTTCTTTTTAAACATGCAACATTTCGGAAAAGTGTACGTATGGTAAGTACGTAAAGAGAGTTTGTGGGGTACTGAAGGATAAACTCAATTACTTTATTAGAAATCATTATCTGTGTAAAAACCAAATTCTACAGTATTTTAACGTTTTATTATGCTACACATAGTGAGCACTCTTTATTTGATTTGCTAAAAAAAATGAGAAATGTTGAACACTGCAGTCGAATCTACATGAAATTACAAGGGCCATGCATTGCATACTTTTAGGCGTTTATTGGCTTATATTTCTGCCCCAATTTATAAGTCCTTTTTCTATTCTTTTTGAGTGGTTATCATCTCTCTCACTTGTTTAGAGCTGTATTGTATTTATGCGGATCAGAATATAACGATAGCGTAGAAGTTGTGCTAAAATAGAGCTCTAGAAAATTATCAGATATTAAGAACTTACAATGAAGATTTTTTTTGGAACTACTCCATAGACTTCCATTTTTTTCGTCAAATCATGCTTGTTTTATTGGAACTTGACCTTTGATAAGAAATTTATTCAAAGATTTAAATTGTGAGACACCTTGGGCGTTAACGGGTTAAGTAAATATGGTTATCAAATTTGTTTATAAACACACATTTACGCTGAAAACTGTTTTTTTTAAAGAAATGAACATTTACTGAGAAAAGTGTGTACTTCGAGGTGTTCACGTGAGCTTTATGCAACTTCAAATGTAAATAAATAAACATTTAGGAAACTTTTAAAAGTTTTTCATTGCTTACTGTAATATAAAACTTAGTTGAATTCACTTGTTTTTCAGCTCTTACAAAGCCCCTATTTACTTATTTTGTTTATTCTGAGTGTTCGGGCTCCCCATGGGCATAACGGACGAGCATAACGGACGAAATCATTTGTACAGGTCGGACTCGATTATCCGGGGGTTCCATTAACCGGGGGCCCGATTATCCGGGGCTCGATTATCCGGCAAAAATGGCTCGATTATCCGGGGAAAAGTTTGTTTAAGCTTTGTTTACAATCTTTAAGATTCTAATATGTCAAAAAATGTGATAAACATCAAATACAACACCTGAAAATTAAATTTAACCTATTTGAAAATTGTTTTTCTTTTTTCACATTTTTCAGCTAAAATTTCATTTTCAAAAAACATGGTTTTAATAATACCTGGCGTTAACTTTAGGCAATACAACGTCATGTATGTTAGCTTCTATGTTTAACGAACAGTTTTTGATTGAAGAACATCAAAAATAAAAGAAAAAAGCATGGCTCGATTATCCGGGTTATTCGATTATCCGGGGTGAAATAATTTTGGAGTCACCCGGATAATCGAGTCCGACCTGTATATTGGTTTTCCATTTGTACAATTTTCTTAATATTAAGGGAATTCATTAAACAGATTAAAGAACTGCGTAAGCCATGGTTATCTGAATATTGAGATATATGTCTGTTAGATTAAAAATAGACATCCCTAGATGCGAACCTCAATATTTAATATCTCTTCTCATGTTATTCTCCCTCATATTCTCCTCAATTGGATTGTATGGATTAGTATCAATAAGCGAGTGCCGCAGAACGGTTCGCCGACCGTTGAATAGATTATTGAACTCGAGTTCGTGTATCGACAATGTTAAATCCGAAATATCCAGATTAACCGTGGTGGATTCTTGAGTTTTAGTTCCCGGTCAACATGTATTTCATGAAATTGCGAATGAAATAATCAAATATTGCCTTGGAGATTAATCGGTTGAGGCTGTTTAGGTAATCCCCTAATTATGTTTAATCTGATTTTTATTGAATTGTTAGACTGAAATTATAGTCACAACAAGCCTTTTAAACCTATATATTGTATCACGTTGAAAACTGCTCGCTAACGCGGTGTATAGTTTGAGCCAAAAAAAACAACCCTGATACAAAATTAGGGTTAAAAAAGCATTTGTGGGGTTATAACTATTAAAATTTTCAAGTTCAAATAAATAAATAAACAAATTATGCAAGATGTTTTACAAAAAAAATCCACTCAAGAAACTACGCTGCAAACTGTAATGCATGCATAAATACGGTGTAAATAAATATAGAAAGTCATATATTTTAATAGTAGCTGCTGATTGCCTGATATTGTAAATTCTCATAAAACTATGCCTTGCATGTTGTTGCTTTTTTGAGTGATTCCTGATGATTCTGGTACCCCTAGTTTTATAAGGATTTAAAATATAATCAAATTAAAAAAAATGTTTTGTATGGGAAAATTTGGCCTTTTATTTTGAAAATAAAAATTATACCTCAAAATCAAAAAAAAACATACATCTCTGATTTTTTGATATGTTACGCCAAAGGAAACTGGACTACTTTGGGCCCGAAATGTACATCAATGGCCCATATCTCATTCGAAAGGTCGGATAGAGGCAAGAAATAATTTATTCATTATTATTATTATTGTTATTATCTTTATTTAAGAGATTTGCAGCCCTAGGCTGGCTCATCTCTGAATAATTTATTCATTTATTTGTTCATTTTTATTTATTTTTTTTACATATTTATTTATTTGTTTATTTATTTACTTCGTCTTCAGCATACGCTGTACAGACTGTAAATAGTAAAACTAAACAATAATGTAGGTTTCTTATACTAGCTTTAAATCTATCTCTGCCAACATTAAAATCGAAATCACTAACATTTTACATTTTACGAATACGGATTCCCGGATAAACTGATACGGTTGATCAAGGCGACGATGGATCGAGTGATGTGCGTAGTTCGAGTATCAGGGACACTCTCGAGTCCCTTCGAATCTCGCAGAGGGTTACGGCAAGGTGATGGTCTTTCGTGCTTGCTGTTCAACATTGCTTTGGAGGGTGTAATAAGAAGAGCGGGGATAAACACGAGTGGGACGATTTTCACGAAGTCCGTTCAGCTGCTTGGTTTCGCCGATGATATTGATATTATTGCTCGTAAATTTGAGACGATGGCGGAAACGTACATCCGACTAAAGAGGGAAGCCAGGCGAATCGGATTAGTCATTAATGTGTCGAAGACAAAGTACATGATGGCAAAGGGCTCCAGGGAGGAATCACCGCGCCCGCCACCCCGAATTCATATCGACGGTGATGAAATCGAGGCGGTTGAAGAATTCGTGTACTTGGGCTCACTGGTGACCGACGACAACGACACCAGCAGAGAAATTCAGAGGCGCATTGTGGCAGGAAATCGTGCCTACTTTGGACTCCGCAGAACTCTACGATCGAATAAAGTTCGCCGTAACACGAAGTTAACCATCTACAAAACTTTGATTAGACCGGTCGTCCTCTATGGGCACGAAACATGGACCCTACGTGCAGAGGACCAACGCGCCCTTGGAGTTTTCGAACGGAAGGTGTTGCGTACCATCTACGGCGGAGTGCAGATGGAAGACGGGACTTGGAGAAGGCGAATGAACCACGAGCTGCATCAGCTACTGGAAGAACCAACCATCGTCCATACCGCGAAAATCGGGAGGCTACGGTGGGCGGGTCACGTCATCAGGATGTCGGATAGCAACCCGACTAAAATGGTTCTCGAGAGTCATCCGACCGGTACAAGAAGACGTGGAGCGCAGCGAGCTAGGTGGGTCGACCAAGTGGAGGACGATCTGCGGACCCTACGCAGAGTGCGGAACTGGAGACAAACAGCCATGGGCCGAGTGGAATGGAGGCGGCTACTATGTACAGCAGAGGCCACCCCGGCCTTAGCCTGACCGGTAAGGTAAGTAACATTTTACAAATTAAAACACACTTCTAGAGCAGTGGTGCTCAGGTTGATGTATACCGCTGGCCAAATTGAGATTTTGCGTCCGAGCCGCGGGCCGCAGGATGAAAATTATCGTGAATATTAGCTAGCTTAGCTTAGCTTAGCTGACTGCACATTTCTATGGTTGCTACTCCGTGATTGACCCGAACCAATGATAGTTGCACAATGAATCAACTGAATGATGGTCAACAATTCTCACTGTGCACGCTTCAGAGGCTCTCTTTAACGGTACAATAACGGCGCCGGCCACGTCCTTGCAGTCAGGTTGGAAGAAGGAAGGAATATTAATAACAACCTTTGTTTTGTGAAAGTTGGCGTTTACCGCACGTCTTCACCAAAGGTTGTAGGAAGGGTTACTTGTTAGTAGGGAAGGTATCGTTGGGTCTGGATTCACACACGGAGATCTTTTTAGCAGATTCACCAATGTTCCCGGTAGAATCAGCTCAAAGCTGTAAATTTATTATTTAAGAATAGATGCATAATGTAACAACAATTCGTACTCACAATTGGTCTCTTTACTAGGCAATTCGAATCCTGTATATCGGTACAAATTAGGACTCATATAGGGTAATATAGAATGATCTGTAACTCTAATAGGAAATTAAGTTTGAATTTGGCAATTAAATAATATAATTCGTAATTCACTTTTCAATTCTGCGTATACAATTCAGCATCCAAACAATGATTTGCAAATTCTAACTATAACGGTCTCTGACAGATTATAGCGATCGACTCACACATTCGTACCTAAACGCCAAAGCTTCCGGGGGGCGCTCCGATGGACGAAGCTTACTCGGCTTTTCGGGCCCGTATGAAGTTGATCATTAATATTAACTTCTTTTCCCGATCAGCCTAGATAGCTGTGTAGTGTCGGTAGCGGTTAGTTCAACTGGCTAAGAATAGCACTACGGACCGCCTGTTCCAGTGGTAGGAGTCCACTAATCAGGTGACCCCTAATTCAAGGTGTTAGGCGGCTTTACGCTTACCGTGCCTAGGAATGAATGGTTAGGGGGGTCTTATAAAAACCTAATCGCAAACGGAGCCTGTGGAGTACCAGGGCACCCTCCATAGTATTTTGCCCTTACTGCACTAACCGGAGCAATAGTGCGGTGGACCTTGTGTTTCTCCGAGACAATCAGCTGCCCTTCTTCAATCTCATACTTGAGGCTGAATAAAGGCGGGATTATGAAGATGTTATTAATTAGTTTAAATTTTACCTATATGGTTTCGCATTATGCGTTTTACAGTTTTACACAGTGTATTTTGTGCATCCTCGCCTTTGGCGCACTCAAATCGATACCGATCTGGCTTTATTGCTGCTGTTCTTTTTTGTGCTGTGATTGTTAAGAGTTTAATCTTGCCTAGTTTGGGTAGTGGCTACGGTTAGGATAGCTCAGATCAATCTTCAGCACAAAAGAACAGCAACAATCAATCTTTGTAGACTTATGCAAAATGGTACAGCCCAAGGGGCGTTAGTCCAAGAACCTTACTTTCGTAAGGGCAATTTCTATCTAGGAAACCTTGTGAATCCGGTGTTTGCCACTTTCAGTAAAATTGAAATGGCAAACTCACGTGTGCTTGTGTGCTTGTCAACAACGCAATCGTTGCTACACTCATCTCTGAGCTAACTACTAGAGATGTATGTGCTATCACAATCGATGTATCTTTTGGAAACCTCAACAGGAAATACGTTTATTGTTCGGTTTATTTACCGCATGATGAACCATCCCCTACGGATGCTTTCAAGCAAGTCATTACATACTGCACTTCAAAAGGCCATCCGCTAATTGTTGGCAGTGATGCTAATGCTCACCATATAATCTGGGGCAGCTCAGACATCAATTTGAGAGGCTCTAGTTTGATGGAATACTTAAGTAGTACAGATCTTGGATTACTTAACATAGGCAACCGCCCAACCTTCTTGGTATCTGCTAGAGAGGAAGTGTTAGACATAACTCTTTGCTCTAGCAGAATTAGTCACGAGCTGACCAATTGGCATGTGTCAGATGAAGAATCTTTATCTGACCATCGCTACATCTTGTTTGAACATGTGAATGTTACTTCGCAAACTTTGCGTTTCAGGAACCCCCGGTCAACCAACTGGGATCTCTATACCGATTTGATTGCAGCCAAATTTCATGGATACTCACCATCGATTGACACTCCAAGTGATTTAGATGATGCCGTTGATACTACAACGGCCTTCATCATGGAAGCTTTTGAAGAAGCTTGCCCTCTGCGGTCTGTGAAGACCACAAGAGCAACCCCTTGGTGGAACTCTGATCTGGCCAAGCTCAGGAAACAATGTAGAAAGAGTTGGAACAGGCGACGTTCGGCTGGATCGGAGGTTTTCAGGTCGGCTCGCAAGGCCTACCAGAAAGCTCTTCGGTCTGCTGAACGATCCGGCTGGAAAAACCTTTGTACAAATGTTTCCAGTCTGAGTGAAGCCAGTCGATTGCACAAAATCCTTGCAAAATCTAAGGATTTTCAAGTGAACGAACTTTGTTTGCCAAATGGTGATTTCACTTCCTCTGATGAGGAAGTTTTGGAATGTTTATTCAGTACACACTTCCCCGGATGTGTGGATATTACATCTTCGGATGAACCTGATGTCATTTCTTGTAGTTATGATTCTTTATGGTAAGTTTCCAGTTCCCAAGTAGAGCGCTCAAGTAAAATTGCTCCTTTTTCCGTAAGTAATTTTGACATTTGTTTAACCGACAGCATTTTTACGAAACGATGCTGTAAGAAGGATGTGAAGAAAAGGGCACTGCATACGGCGGTTGCTAGATAAATTGTTCGTTGTTCGAGTGGCGTTGTGACCTGTTGTTTACGATTTGGACTTAAAGAAATTTTGTTCGTTTCCTCAAGAAGTGTGATTGAAATTTAAATTTAATTTTTGCGCGCGTATGGGGAAAATCCAGATAGTGAGATTTCAACGCCACGGTGTCAAAATCTTGATTTTTATCAAACTTTCATGTACCTCGGATTTTTCTTCGGAAATTGTTAGTATTTGGGCTATATATTCATAATCGGAAGACGAGAAAATATTTTATCGGTGAAAATTTTCCCATACATTTTGTACGGGACGTTTTTTGGTTAAAATCAGTATTTAATTAATTTCAGTACGGAAAATAGCCAAAAACTTAGATAAATCAAAATTTCCCCGATGGAATATTTTAAAACTTTCCAATTATAAAGTATAGCCAAAATGCTGACTTTCTGTGAAGAAAGATCCGAGGTACATGGAAGTTCGATAATAATCGAAAGTTTGACACCGTGCAACGAAGTTCCAAGGGAAATGCTTATGAGAGACGCTGGGATGCTGGGGAAACTTTTAATGGGTGTGTGAAGAATTAGCCTAAGTTAAAATTCACAAATAAAAAGAAATTAAAAAAAAACTTTTAATGGTATTACAGCGAGAACTATGGTTGGATACTAATTATAAATTCTGCAATATTGGAGTTCGGACTACGGTGGGAGGAATTCGGCTGGGACTCTGACGGTTACCTTGTGGAGTTTTAGATGAAATACGAGGTAGGAGAAAGCTTCACGGGGAATTTAATGAAAATCCACGAAAGATTCTTTGTGATGAATCTTTTGGCATTCCGTACGAAGGTTTTTCTTTGGGGTTTCACAGAAAGTCCTCTTGAATTTCTTCCAGATTTTCCACCGAAAAATCCACCTGAAGTTCGCAGGGGATTCTTATAAAATGTCTCTGAGATTTTCATTAGAAGTTCTACAAAAAAATCCCTCCGTGAGTTCCTTCTAATTCAGGATTTATTTATTTTGTTATTATTATTTTTTTATTATTTTGGGATCTTCTAGGAGTTCCTTCAGGGTTTTCTCCAGGGGTGTTTTCTAACATTCTACCAGGAGTTTTTTCGAACTATTCTACAATAATTTTATCCGGGATTTCTTAAGTATTTTTTTATCCGGGGTTCACTCAGATATTTATTCGGAGATTGCCGCAGGAATTCCTTCCGGGATCATTTCAGGAATTCCTTCTAGGATTTCTATAGGAATTCATTCTTAGATTCGTCCTGGAGTTCTTTCAGTGATTCTTGCAGGATTTCTTTCTAAGATACAACTTTTTGAGATTCATCTAGGTTTTCTCTGGACGTTTCTCATGTGAATCCTCAAAGAATTCCTTTAGTAATTCCTCTAGCTTCTTCCGGGATTCCTCCAGGAACTCCTTCTAGGTTTCCTCTAGGAGTAAATTTATGGGTTCCTCTCATAGTTTCTTCTGGTATTTCTCCAGGATTTTCTTCAGGGGTGGCATCAGGGACCTCTCCAGAAATTTTACCCGGGGTATCTTCCGGGAATTTTTCAAAAGTTCTTTCCGGAATTTATTCAGAACTTCCAGACTCCTGGAAAATAAGTCAAGGTTCTTCCAGGAGTTTCTTCTAAGATTTGTCTAATAATTTATCCAGGATATCCTTCCGGGATTCCTCCAAGAAATTCTCCTGGGATTCCTTGCAGATCACATAATTTGGAATTCATTCTGGAAGTTTCTTAAATTTTGCTCATGGAAATACACCAGAAGTTGTTTTTATTCTTTATGGAAGTACTCCAAGACTTGCTCTTGAGTTCATTATAAAATTCCTCCAACAGCTTCTTAAGGAATATCTCCAGCAGTTTTGCAGGGAATATCTACACGAGCGATTTCAGAGATTCTTTCAATAGTTTCTTCCCAGATAAAAATCTGAAGACATTCCAAAAGGTTCTGGAGAAATCATAAAAACTCGTGAAAGAATCCCTGAAAGAACTTCTTGAATAATTTCATATGAATCTTCTGGAGGAATCTCGGAAGGAATTTCTAGAGAATTCCATGAAGGAACCTCTGAAGGAATCCCGTATGGGGTTACAGGAGTAATCCTGGAGAGAACTCCTAGAAGTTCTGAACAAATCCTAAACAAATTGCTGGAATAATATCTGAGGGAACTCCCTTAGGTATCCCAGAAAGAAATCCTGGAGCAATCCTGAATTAATTTCGAGAGAGATCTAGGATGGAATTTCTGGAGGAATCCCAAGCAGAAATTCTGAGGGAATCCCAGAGCAATTCTCGTAGGGATCTCGGAACGAATTATTGGAATTCAGAAAGATTTCATAATAAAATGGTAAATGACTAATTTTTTACCAGGAATAGTGTATTACGTAAAGCTAATACTATACAAATTTCATCAAAATCGGTTGAATATTGGTGGAGATATCGTTGAAACAAGAATTTTGCCATTTGAGAAGTTTCTTCACCGTTATAGCTCTAGATTCAAAAATACTGAACCGATTTCAATCAAAACTGTTCTGTATGTAAAGTATACATGTAGAAATATTGTGTAAAAATTTCATTCAATTTGATCTAGCCGTAATAAAGTTATAGCCGTATATGTGGCACAAAGTCTCAATAATCAAAAATGTTTTTTTTGTATCAGTGTGTAGCAATTTGGCTAAGAACAGTTTTTATAATGGTTTTACAGTTTCAAATGCTAATAAAAATCGGAACAGTCATGACAGTTGTACAAACAAAATAGTACACACGGAATAAAATGGTTAAAATGTACCTAAAATATGCCTTGAAGCGATTTGAGTTTTGAATACTAGAAAAACGTATTGAATCGATTTTAAGATTTTTTTACCAGTTTATTGATACCTGTTAAGAACTTCGAGTCAAATTTTCAGACGTCTTGACGAGTTATATCAAAATTATAGCCTTTACAATTTTTAAAACGGATGAAAAAATTTGCTAAAATCTTATTTTATGATATTAACAATATCTGCGCCAATACCAAACTGAATTTGTTGTCATTGTTATGGTACTAGCTACACATTATATATTATTCCTGATCAAAAAAATATTTGATTTTGTGAACGCAATCAAAAGCTATACATTATTTTCTGTGTCCAAATTTCATCGAATACAGTGTTTACTTATTATTATGCGGTTTTATTGGCAATTATCGGTGAAAAATAACGGAAACAGCTTATTTTGCGTGACGCGTTTCGACCTACTATTCTTCGGTCATCATCAGACGCCTAAAACATTATACATTTATTTAAAACATTGATTGAAGTACAAATACAATACAATTTACAAATCACAAAACACTTACATTCAGCTGGAATCACCCCTTCAACTTCGTCAGTTATATAATACTAATTTGCATCACCCATCTCATGCCTACTTTCACCCAACTTTCACCCATTATGCTGTTTCACTCATTCTCTCATACACGCAGTTTTCCTCTCACGGTTGTCTTCGCAACTGAGCTAAAAGCCCGTTGTAAGCCGAGTTGAAGTTCCCACACTCACCCTTAAATGAAACAACACAGCGCAAGAGTAACTTTCACGCAGCGAGCAAAAAGACAAAAGAATTTTCACGCAGATTTGTGTAACACCGGATCAGCACATATTTTGTGTTGATCCGGTGTTACACAAATCTGCGTGAAAATTCTTTTGTCTTTTCGGTCGCTGCGTGAAAGTTACTCGTTGTGCTGTGTACATCGAGTTCTGCGTGCTCTCTCTGTAGGTTCACAGTGAGATCTTCACCTCTCTTCTTAATATGAAACACCTCTGCTATGTTCCTGGTTGCCTGGTCTTGGATTCGATCCAAAATCTTCACTTGATCGAAGTTGAAGATATGTCCTTCTTCCATTTTGTGGACTGCCAGGCCCGATTTCGGGTTTCTACCTCGGCAGTCGTTCTTGTGTTCCGCCACTCTTACTTCTAGCATCCTTTTCGTTTGGCCGATGTACACCTTCTCGTCAGCCCCACATGGTATACAGTACACCACGTTCTTCTGTTTCCCTGGTGGTATAGGGTCCTTCAGTTTGCTGAATATTTGGTTTTTTATTTTGTTTTGCGGTCTAGAAGCAAGAGTGACGTCATTTTTTCTTAAGACTTTTCTCAACTTTTCGCTGAGACCAGGCACATAAGGGGCGGAAACATATTTCTGTGGGAGTGTAGTTCGGTTGTCGGCCTCCAAGGTGTTGTAGTGTTTGTGTATGCGGAGTCTTTTTAGTTTCTGTATGAACCAGGAGGGATAGTTGTTTCTTTCTAGGATTTGTGTTGCTTGTTTTAACGTTTCTTCCCGCTTCGCCCCACATGTTAACTTAATGGCGCGATCAATTAGCGCGATCGCGGTATTTTGTTTATGTTGGAACGGGCTTTTGGACGTATAGTCCAGGTACCTTCCGTTAGAATGTTTCGGAAGCCAAGATGTATTTATTTGGTCAGTGTTTACTTCTCATGGTTCTAGTGCACCATAGAACATTTCATTCAACAAACGAAATGAAATGATTATGATGCAACAGTTTTTAGAATCATTGTCTCCTCATCAGCTAATCTCAAATGCTATTTACTTTTTTCAATAGTCGAACTATTTATAAACAATTCAGTTTTGGGGTGTCTTTATAAATTTTTAAACTACGTAACGGCAAATTATTCAACCTCAAGAAATTCAATCTCGTGTTCAGATGCAGCCATGCTGAGGGACGACGGAGCACACATTATAGAGCGACACGGCATACTAATGCACACTGTGAACGCGCAGGCGCGAAAGAAGAAACACAAAGAAAGAGAAATGTCCCTTTTACTCACGGAATAATACATCGGCATATTATTCCGTACGGAAAATCAACAACATGACTGACAGCATCGCATGACAGTGCCATCTGTTGGCAAATCTTTCTGGCTGTGAATTACTTATCAACTGCGAACGCCTAAGTAATTTTGATTGCAAAAGTTTTACGTGAGCATTACTTGTCCTATCCTTTTACACAGTACTTATCAAGTGGAAACCAGCCATTAGCTTCGACTCGGAGTATCATAACTTTAGAATCGGTTGAATGGGCGCTTAATAGCTTTGCTCCTTTCAAATCTCCCGGGGTAGATGGGATTTATCCTATTTTGCTTCAGAAGGGATTTGATCATTTCAAACATGTTTTGAAACAACTACTTGTTTGCAGTTTTGCTACAGGGTATATTCCCAAATCCTGGCGGGATATTACTGTAAAGTTTATTCCGAAAGTGAGTCGTGCGTCGTATGAAGAAGCAAAGAGCTTCAGACCTATCAGTTTGACCTCTTTTCTTCTGAAATGCTTAGAACGCATTGTCGATCATCACATCCGTGATGTTTATCTGGCCAATGTGCCTCTTCATGTGAACCAACATGCTTACCAATTTGGAAAGTCCACTGTGACTCTTTTACACAAAGTTGTTTACGATATCGAGAAGTCATACGCTCAAAAGCAATCCTGCTTGGGTGTTTTCTTAGATATCGAGTGTGCCTTTGACAACGTGCCTTTCGATGCCATATTGGAAGCCGCACGGAGTCATGGTATATCTCCAATGATTTCGAATTGGATTCACCAAATGCTCAAAAACCGACATCTCTTCGCGACATTGCGTCAAGCGGCGATTAGGAAATTGAGTGTTTGTGGATGCCCCCAAGGGGGAGTCTTATCGCCACTTTTGCGGAATCTCGTAGCAGATTCGCTATTGAGGCAACTCAATAATAGCGGTTTTCCTACTTATGGTTTTGCCGACGACTACCTTACATTGATAGTCGGTATGTGCATCAGCACCCTTTTCGACCTGATGCAAAACGCTCTTCAGGTAGTTGAGGGTTGGTGTCACCAATATGTCCTTTCGGTAAATCCGAGTAAAACATCTATTGTTCTTTTCACGGAAAAGCGAAACCGTAATGGTTTTCGACCTTTACGTCTCTTTGATTCTGATATCAATGTGACTGAACAGGTAAAGTACGTTGGAGTCATTCTTGATTCCAAGCTTTCCTGGGCACCTCATGTTGAGTTCAGAATCAAGAAAGCTTGTATGGCCTTCGGGCAATGCCGGCGAACCTTTGGTATAACTTGGGGTCTTAAACCCAAGTATATCAAATGGATTTACACAACTGTTGTTCGTCCAATATTGGCGTATGGATGTCTTGTGTGGTGGCAAAAGGGCGAAGTGAGAACGGTCCAATCAAAATTAGGCCATCTCCAAAGGATGTGCCTAATGGCGATGTCTGGAGCGTTCTCTTCAACTCCTACGGCAGCGCTCGAAGTTCTCTTTGACGTTGCCCCACTATACATTCATCTCAAACAAGAAGCACTTTCTTGCACTTACCGTCTATGGGTACTCGGTTTACTAGTGGAAACTCCTGTGAACCGCAGTTCAACACACACCTCGTTGTTTCCACTTTTGGTGAATTGGGACAAAGTTGTCCTTGCTCCAAGTGATCTTACAATTGCTTGTTATTTTCCATATAGGACATTTTCCACGAAATTCCCTTCCCGAAAAGAGTGGGCATCTGGTTATCTGGAGAGAAGTATTTCAGACGGCATCGTATGTTACACTGATGGCTCCCTTCTCGAAGGTCGAGCAGGTGCTGTTGTTTATTCTCGTGAGCTAAGGCTGTATCAGTCGTATTCACATGGTAGACACTGCACCGTTTTTCAGGCCGAAATCTTTGCTCTTATGTGCGGAGTGCAATCAGCACTTCAGCAGCACGTAATGGGCAAAGTAATATACTTCTGTTCAGATAGCCAGGCTGCTATTAAAGCACTTGCTTCGGCCAACTCTAGGTCGAAGATAGTTATCGCTTGTCGAACTCAAATCGAGGAGCTGAATTCAGCAAACGCTGTTCACCTTGTATGGGTACCTGACCATTCTTCCATCGCTGGAAATGAATTGGCTGATGAGTTAGCTCGCACTGGAGCATCACATGACTTCATTGGCCCTGAGCCAGCTATTCCGATATCGAAGTGTTGGGTAAAGCTTCAGATTCACACCTGGGCTGCTACCCAACACAGACAATACTGGTATAGTTTGGAGTCATGTCGTCAAACCAAATTGTATTGTACTGAGCCATCTCCAAGGGTGGCGAAGTATCTTACAAATCTGTCAAAGCAGAATTGCAGCATGCTGGTCAAAGCATTGACTGGCCACTGCCGACTCAGTTATCACATGGCGAATATTCAGCAAGCCGATTCATTTGCCTGTGATAGCTGTGAATCCGATTATGGAACTTCGTTTCATTTAATATGTAACTGTCCAGTTTTTGTGCAATTGCGTTTCCGAGTACTCGGTAAACACTTATTAAGTGAGGGTGACTTTAGAAACCTGAATCTGCAGGACATTCTGCTGTTCTTGACCCGCTGTGGTAAAGAGCTATAGGTTTTCTTTACGCTTTATGCGATATCACAGTGCCCTTTTCAGGGCGCTGTTTGAACCCATTGTGGTACGCTTTTGCGATATTACAGTGTCCTTTTCTGGACGCCATGTGAACCCATTGTGGTACGCTTATGCGTGTATGAAGACCCTATTCCGTTACCTGTCCTTTTCCCTGTCCCATCTTTTTTTTTCCTTTCCTTCTCCCTCAGGTAAATGATAAGTAGGCTCGCGATGGCACAAATTTCCCAAATGGAGGAGAACGTGCCTCTGGAGCCGACCTACTGATACCTGATACTGATACCTGATCACGGTCTCTGACAGATCATAGCGATCGACTCACACATTTGTACCTAAACGCCAAAGCTTCCAGGGGGCGCTCCGATGGACGAAGCTGTCGCAACATCCTCCCCCTCGTGTCGTGCGGACACTGGTTCGACGACACCATATCCGCTACGTTCACGAAGCCCTCTGCTATCTTCATCACCATGACCATCCTGTTGCACATCCTTGGGATCTTTAACATCAAAAACGGCCAGCTTGCAAACTGCTCTTCTCTTCAACACCCCTGTAGAGGTATTCACGTCCACCAGACGTACTGCTCCATCCTTGCCGGGATAGATTCGGCTCACCCGTCCACGTATACATTGGTTCCGCATCTTCCCGTCGACTATAACAACCAACGCTCCTTCCTTGATAGGCGTCACGTGATTGAACCATTTCGATCGGCGAGATATTACTGGCAAATACTCGGAGATCCAGCGACTCCAGAAAGCGTCCAACTTCTGTTGAATGAGGTCCCAACTGTTCTTCAATGCTTTTCGTTCACACGCTGGTGCTTTGATCGGTTGCCGCACTCCAGTAGAGCTAAGCATCAGACTGCCAAACCTTCAGACTGAACTGACGCGAAATACGTACGAATCGTCTCATAAAATAACGGCTCAGGAATGTTTTGGCTTACTGTATTGCGTGCCTGCTTGTGAATGAGACGAACATGAAATCTATACGACGACCGTGATGGAAAATCAATTCGTTCTTTTCGAGCCTTATCTTTGCACTAGTTAGTGCATCACTGAAATGCATGTGAATCGAACGAATCAAATAAACTAAAAAAAAATAAAATAAATAAATAAAACCCACGACGACGCCGACCGCGATGGAAAATCGAATCGTTCTCTCCGAGTTTTACCCCGAGGAAAGTCCCACTCAATCACCGAGCCGGCCCACCAAGAAATCAAACAATCTTTCTCCTATTCAGTTGCCGCCAACAATGGGACAAGTTGTCCCACTTCCAGCGCAACCGAGCAGGAAAACAAAAGATTCTCCGACCTCCAAGCAGAGCCAATCCAGCGACCGCGTAGAACTCTCATTCGGTGTATCTTCACACTCACCGCAAGCAAGATAGACGAGTGCGTCGATGAACCGAATTCATCGCGGTCCGAGAACCAAGACACCAGAGCGGGGCCGCTCCCAATCAGAAGTGAACGGTTTCCAATCAGAATTGAACAATTCCGACTGAGAGCGGCTCCGCTACAGTGTCAAAACTCTCGGACCGCGACTAACTCAGTAATAAATTTTGAAAACGACGCACAATCAATGCTACACCATTGATTATACGTCGCTCTCAAAATCTGCCACTGAACTCAGCTCATCGGTGCACTCTTCTATTTGACGTCCAAATCTAACCAACGCCCACACACCACTAGAACATGAGATCACTAACCAACGCGATGAGGCAAGTTTCTCCCGAGCGACCGACGGTGGCATCGTCCGACCACAAAATTTGACGTCCAAAAAAAACCAACGCGCACACATTAGAACAGATAACACAAATCATAAATATACACAAGTATGTACAAACCGATACTATAGAAAATCTATTTGAGATATTAAAAGAAGCGGGATGGATAGTTAGCTAAATAAAATCCAGAACATTTGTTGTTTACAGCAAAGTTACAGTGGTGACGAACCATACAGATTATGTGAAAGAATATTCCAACACCAACACCAATGTGAAAGAATATTCCAACACCATACATATATATCCAGCACCTTACAATCGCTAACAGCTTCCCGAATGTGGTTCATCCCCTGGCAGGGATCAGCCGATCCGACGCTCCGCATGTACCGCCCGACAGCCGACTGATAAGACTGATGATCGATCTTATCAATCAGCCGCCAGACGACACAAGCCAAACGCCAAAACAGCTGCTCCCCGCGCCCGCAAAATGCTGGATAATAGTAAAAATATATACATTATCATCCATGACAAAAGACGGAACCACTAAAATAATAGAAAGAGAATCACAGAGAGGGGGAAAAATTAAAACAACAAGGAACGAACTCACCGAATGACTCCATTCAACTAGTGACCTTGATGACCTTGAATCGATATCGAATGTTCACTCGTTTGCACCACTCGCCGAGTATCGCACCACACACCGTACGAACAAGTCACCAATTGTAATTGATGAATTTCAGCGAAAAAGACGCTTTTAATTCTCCACAAGCACTGGATAATGATGACGTCATTGTACAAGCTCCCATGCAGTCACTCTTGGTTCCCCACAGCCACTGAAATCAACGACGCGCGGTAAAAACACGACGAGAACTCTCATCACTTTGCCAATTTCGACCACGACGACCTCTCGCTGCAGATGTACCAATACGACCCCTTCTTCTTCTCATTGGAGCGCAAATGATTCGTTTTCCTTTGTTTTTTAGTTATATTTATTTTTTTTATTACTGTTATGCATTGTTATTATTGTTTTTTACACTTTAGGTAAAATTTGTTTGTTGATTTTTATAGCACGATTTGTTTAAGTGTATATTTTTCCCATTTTTTGAGTCATGTTAGATTCCTATGCGGGTTGTCTTATTGGGAACTTGATCTCTAAGATTATAAAACTGCTTTTTTTTGTGTTTATGTTTTGATTACAACTATAGCCTTCTTGGAGTTTAAAAATAATTTCGTCCTCCGAGCGTTACTGCGAAGTGCTTCACGCCAATTTTTCAGTCAGCTTTGCGGAAGTTTTGGTGGGAGTTGGGTTGCCCGTTCAACGTTCTTAATTTTTCATTACCCCTGCTTCAAGGTATGAGAAATAAACACAAAACACAAAAGCCCCTCGAGTTTTATTTCTAAGATCATTCCAATTTTTATTGGTGTATTACAGTATTTATCATCATATTTTAGATTATGGCTGTGGATCAGGTTGTGGATAATCATGGGTCTCGGTTCTGGTTGTTAAGTATCCCCGGGGATGGCAATTGCCTCATTGGGTCAGTTGTCCATCAAATTTATGGAATAACTCCTGCTCATCATTTGTTCGAGCTCTACAAGCTTCAACTAAGAGAAGCGTCGGTAGATGAGATTATCGATCACTTGGAATATTATACAGAACAGCTTGTGGTCTTTGCTGGGGATGCTATTGCTGACGATATCCCTGTTACGGATAAAGTTCAGCGATATTTAGAGCAGCTTAGGGCTGATGGTACGTGGGTCGGAGCTGACTGTATAGCTGCGATTTGCAACCTACATCAGATAGCTATAACTATACATCAAGACAACGGAAAAGTAGAATTTACCCCAACACGATCCGAAACTGCAAAGTGGCCGGTGTATAGAATCTTCTATAAGGATCTGGTTGATGGAGTTCGAACCCATTATGATAGCGTTTTGTGTTTCCGACTAGCCGAATTACCACCCTTTCAATTTATCGATTTGGAAGCAGACAAGGTTATGTTGTCGAATTCCACGACAGTTGCAGATGTTGTGCGTATTGAAGATGCCAATCAGTCCGTATTCACTGCCCTCCATCATCAACTAACACGGAGGATACCAACTGAAGAAGAATTGAATATCTATCGAAGCCTCATCGCAAGTGAACTTGAGAATCAGACAAGCTTGTTCCTGTCGTCTTTGGGGATTTCTTCAGAGCAGGACTTCGAGACCTTTTTGCTTCGTTTACGTATTGGTAAACAAGATGGCGGTTTGGCAACGCTGTCTCTTATGTCTGTAGCATTCCTGCTACGCATCAGTCATAGGATTTTTCCAAATCGATTATTAGGCGTGATTACCCCCGCTTCCTGAATTAGCAATTTCGCACAATCTGCTTACAAGATTGTGGGATACATGACGGACATAAATTCATTCAACATCATGTTAAATTGAATCTGTAAAAATGAAGCGAAAAATATACACAAACTATTGAATAAATGACAGTGCAAATAAAAGCTTTGTACTCTTGCCAAAAGTGGTATCAGAAAAAAAAACTCGTTGGCTCTGTCAACCCTAGGAAAAGCTCAAGAGAAAAAGAGTAGATGTGTTGGGCTCGGCACTGGTCCACTGCGAATGCGAAAGAAAGAGAGGAGAATAACTCTGACAGAACTGGAACAAGCGTTGCACGCAAAGTAGTAGGATTTTGGGAACAAGAGGAGAGAAAGAGAGCTTTGTGTGGAGAGAACAGTGCGCGCCTATGTGCGAGTGGGACGGAAAGCGAGCTTTGAATAGGCCGATGCGATCGCAGAAGTTTTAGGAACTTCATTCAGTGTTATATGTTCATCGCGGTAACACGTTCGTCGCGTCGTCGCGGAAAGAAAAAAAAACGGAAAAAATGGAAGCCAGTGGGTACGACATTGGCGTAGCTAACGCTCCCAACATGTATAATGTGGTTTAATTCTGCGGAAACGTAGAATACGTGCAAACTAATTAAAAACAAGCTCGGCAAAGAATCCAAGATAAGCCGTTATAACGATTTAATTTGGCAAAAAAATATGGTAAGCCATTCAAAGCTACAAAACTGGTAAAAAAATTAAGGTGAACCAGATCGGAAATTGGAATGAGAAATTACTGGCAAAAAATATACAAGATAAGCCTATTTCGACAAAATGGCAAAAAAAAGATAAGCCATAGTGACAAAAATGGCAAAAAAGGAAAGATAAGCCATAACGCTTGCCAAGCGGTTGTACAAATGCAATGAAATGAAGTCCTGTGCACCGTAGCCGAGAAAAATACTAGGAACAGGAACTAAAAAAAAAATGCGGCTTTTAAGATGATGAACCGCAAAGGATCGCCAAGGTCCGAGAAATTTAGACTATTCGCTTGAATGAAGAATCCAAAGAGTTGGCCATTACAGATCCATCGGTGACCGCTGTGAATGCAGTACGAGCTACTGCAGCATTGTCACTATACGTTTCCAATAACACAATTTCAGCATACGGAAGAACTACATATCAGCCGTCTAATACTCGTGGAGGACGAGGTCAACGCACATAAATGCGAGAAATGGTATCACGGGACTCTAGCTCGTATGTGCCAGAGCGGTGTGTATGATGCAACGGCACTTATCACTCTGAAGAAAGATGCTTTGCAATCAGGATTACATGTTATGACGGCGGTGTGGGTCATCTTCTGAAGGCTTGCAATCTGTAAGTAGCACCCAGAAACAGACGACTTCATGAGGACCGAAAACTTGCAGAGGAACCGTGAGTCAAGAGCGAAAGAATACGCTTTGAGACTACAACCTATGATTTCACACTGGACAGAATTAAATGGAAAGTCGCGATTGATTCGCGAGTCACAGAATCCAGAACCTTTTGATTTCGACAGTGGTTGCCATGTTCTATTTGCCTTGGACGCTGGCTACATAGAAATCACCTTGAGTGAGATCCGAGCTTTGAAGAAGATGAAGAAATGGTGGATCTACGACTTGCTTCGAAGAATGACGTATGGCCTCAAGAATTACATAAGTTCGAAGTTCACATAATAATCGTCATAGTCTGGGCACATTACTTTGCAAGAGGGATTAGATAATTTTACATCAGAATCTCAAGGATAAAGCATCGAGGTCGGCTCATAGCGAGCAATGAAACGTATTCTTATGGTGGCCCTGGTCACTAATGAGTACCGAAAAGTTCATCAAGAATTGAGAGACGTGTACATTATTATCGAAAAAGAACCTTGCAACTTCAATGTCATCCCGTGAACTATCTGATTCAAAAGGACTATGAGAGATTATTCAAATAGATTTTCTTGCAATATCAGGTATTGGATACGGAGAGCTGCTTATAGTTGTCGACACATACTCGAGGTTTCTCTTTGTGGTCCAAAAGTATCGAACAAATGCGAAAGCAACTTTTTCGCTTTACAAGAAATCTTCAGGCTGTGGGGATTTCCTCTCAAAATACAAAGCGGTAATGGTCCATCGTTCCAAAGATACCTATTTAGTTTGTGATTATTAGCAAGAGAGGTGAGTTTGAGTGGTCGATTCCGCTAAGTCTTCAGTCTCACCGCTTAGTGGAACGACAAAATCAAGCCATTATTGAAACTATTATCTGTCTGATGCTAAAATATTGCTGAAGTCGGTAAGAAGAATTGAATGAAGCAGCTAGAGTTATTTGTCCTAGATCACAACACGTTCACACGGCCGATTGAGTACAGCTTGGTCTGACCGAATGGAAATTCAGAAGAAATTTTCAAAGTCAAAGAAGGAAATCAAAATGAACTGGACGGGGAGAAGGTTCGGGAGGCACATGCGGAACAGAAATTTATAAGTTCCAAACAATGTTGCAGAACACTGATGAAACATGCGAAGGGCGATGAATATTGCTTCGCCATGTACATGTGAACTGCGAGTGAACAGGTTTGCCAATGCTTGAGCTTTGTTCGTCATCAACAAAGCGTCGTCGTCGCTCGTTACGACTGAAAAAAAAAAACTTCATCGCCCGAAGACATGATTGCTTCGATGCATCATGTGTGCTCTTCGCGAAGATCAGAAAACCATTCGCACGAGCAGCTTCGTGAACGGCACCCGCTGCACGGCATTCTAGCTAACATGGTACCCTGGTACCTGCTAAATAAAAATGGTCATATTTTTGCCATTTTATCGCCAATTCTAGCAATCTTGGGCTAATTCGATTCAAAAAATCACCTTCTACTGAGTGGGGGAGCCGGAGCGGTCACCGAGGATTGCGGAAAATCCGGATTTCGGCGTAGAATTTTAATGCCTGATGCCAGGTCTTTCCCAACCAGATTAGCCGCAACGCAACTGTCAAAATGCACTCGCAACGAAGACGACGATTGAAGGAGTGAGCACCATGAACGAATGGAAGTCGCATGTGGTCTGCACAAATGATCAACTTATTTCCTCGTTCACTGCTCCCATTGACTTGCTAGAGTGTTCTTCGCGAAGCATAAATGAAAAAACGAATGCTTGTGAATAATGGATCGCGAAGATGCAAAAATGAATGCTCGCGAGGAAGATCCAACGCAACATTGGTTCCAAACATGCAAACCGTGTACGCTAAGCGATACATTCAGACATCTGTACTGGAGATGTAATTTCCGTGAAGCAGCAGAAGTCTTAAACCGATTCATTGTTCTCGTCTGAGAAATACCTACATAACGGTGGCCCCAGGACAGAAGATGAATTCTTAACGAAAACGATGTAGGTACCTAAAATACGCAAGGAGTTGCAATGATTTGAAAAAGGTTTCCTGTGGCCAACCATCTGATATGCAAACTAGACTGGACTGACGATGGTTGTGAGCAGGTTGTGAGAGGTCGTGAGAAGCAGAGCGATGGAATGTCCTCTAGAAACAAAACAGATACACACGATCCGGATTGCACCGCAGGGGAAGTAAAGAAGCCTACACGTTTTTCCAATGACGATAGTACAGGATTTTCTGAATAAAGTGACGTTTGGTTGACCTAGACGATGGTAGTTCTAAGAGAATAAACTGAATTACCTGTAAAAAAAAATAATAACTTGATTTAGTCTTCATTCATTGCACCAGGACAGCAACCATAATTTCCATAATTTCGGAGTGGCTGCCATATCATCGTTGCATTCTTTCCTTGACAAACACATGCATCGAATGCACAGAATAACACAAACTAACTTTTGGAAACGTAGGAATTTTCACAATTTCTGCAAGATGCTTCCTTGCGGTAATTGTAAGATGACCGAAAGTACAGCTGTAATCCATCCTGATTAGTGCTTGACTGCCAAATCTGCAATTAGCAAAGATTTTCAACAAAATTCTGGATGTTTGGTTCCACAGCAGATAAATTTTCAATGCACGATCCAAACAGTAAATATGCGTTTGACAGTTGTTTCGCATAATGATGTTCAGCTCTTCGTGATGTTCAAAACTATGTGACGATTAAAAAAGGCCTTTCGTTGATGCAGCAGTGCTGCCAAAATGGATGGAGTATTTTATTTGTGTAATTCAAAATGTTTTTACGTAAGCGCACAGCCAAATAAAATTGTCACCACTAATGCTCACACCGGTTCAAGAATCGTTTTTAGTTGCGTGTGAGTATTTGGGGTGGGGTATGAGCCATTTACGAGACGTTTCGGATCAGCTGACCGCTCATTTCATGCAGGCCCCTGACACGGCCTATATCAAGGCATTGGAATCATGGTAGACAGGATGTCCTGGGCGTTAGTAAATAGCGCCCACTGTCAAATGCGAAAACATCCACAATTTTTTGTTTAACGTTTATTTTGATTTGTTGATCAGTTTTTGGAATCATTTTTTCCACCTCTTATGATCACAAAACACTTCAAACTCGCTTCAATATTAAGGAGCATGCGATTAGTTGAATAAAGCAACCCAACAAACACGCATTGTGAATGTGAATTCGTGTGTGGCTCATAACATCAAACAAAAGCTGCGTTTGTTGATTACACGCTTGTTTCAATTTGCACGAATATGAGTATAAGGCAGTATAAGGTAGATGTTGGCTACGATAAATTTCATCGATGAATGAAATGAATGAAATGAATGAATGAAATAAATGAATTTCATGAATGAAAATTTGACAGGAGGTTGCGCCCAAGCCGTGAGTGCTAATATCATTATCAACACTGTTGTCGTTGTCGTAAAATAGACTATAGTCAAGTGTATAGCTAATCGGTTTGTTGACGTGCTGTTTCCTTTGTTGTTGGATTTGTGTACATGAAGATTGCACACTTGCATTGAAATTAGTCTATGCTTGCACCTCGTCTTCCACAACTAATCGTCGCGAAATCCTTGCATTGGCACCAAGGGGAGGGCAAACTATTTTTTCACTATGGAGTTTGACAGGTTGGATTGTGCCTCCTTACGTGGAGCATAAATTGATGCTCCAGCCAAAATATTCACCAACACTGTCGTGAAATTTGAATGTTTACCTTCATATGAGGGATATCGGTGCAAAACGCTCACATCACATTAGATCTCATAAAAGTGTTGATCATGAAAAAGCGGCATGAAATGATAATTTTCAATTTCATAGTGTCGATGTTTAGGTAAAGTTCCTACAGAGAGTAGGCATTGCTTGTGAAAATACACACAACACCTCTTTTTGCAAACTTTGTTCACCAAAGTGCGTTTTTCCTTTATTTCTCGCTGCTGTATTGAGTGAATGTTGGTATTTATTAGTGAGCACTGGTTGCGCATGATAAGCGGCAACAAAATCAGATCACCGTAGCATCCCCGTTATTGGCACAATAACTGCACTGAAAATACCTGCTGAGGTATGTAACGGAAACAAAGTTTTTTTCTAGGCAGTCACCAACCTATCGGCTTGGAAAAAAAAATTATTTTGAAAATAGAATGAAAATATTATGAATCAAAATTTTGTAGAGTAGAGAAGGGGAATATTGTGGGATACATGACGGACATAAATTCATTCAACATCATGTTAAATTGAATCTGTAAAAATGAAGCGAAAAATATACACAAACTATTGAATAAATGACAGTGCAAATAAAAGCTTTGTACTCTTGCCAAAAGTGGTATCAGAAAAAAAAACTCGTTGGCTCTGTCAACCCTAGGAAAAGCTCAAGAGAAAAAGAGTAGATGTGTTGGGCTCGGCACTGGTCCACTGCGAATGCGAAAGAAAGAGAGGAGAATAACTCTGACAGAACTGGAACAAGCGTTGCACGCAAAGTAGTAGGATTTTGGGAACAAGAGGAGAGAAAGAGAGCTTTGTGTGGAGAGAACAGTGCGCGCCTATGTGCGAGTGGGACGGAAAGCGAGCTTTGAATAGGCCGATGCGATCGCAGAAGTTTTAGGAACTTCATTCAGTGTTATATGTTCATCGCGGTAACACGTTCGTCGCGTCGTCGCGGAAAGAAAAAAAAACGGAAAAAATGGAAGCCAGTGGGTACGACAAAGATGTGTACGCTCATTATCACGGTCATAAAACAGTAACGTTGGTTATTGTTTTGAATTTGATGCGCTTGCGACCTTTACCTGCAGACGCTGAATTATTATTTTTTATTACACATAGCGAGACCGTTAAGCATGTCTCATGGTTAGGCCGAATTGCAACCTTTGCAAGGGCGTCACCCGAGCTATGTTTATGTTGTCTCAGTCGGGTTATTCCAAATATTGTCAATAAACTGTCTGTGCGAGGTAGCATAATTCTAGGTAACTCTAGTTGTAGGAAATAAAATGTAAGCTGAAGAGAAAATAAATCATGCATTCCTAATCTAGACGCAGTGGAGTACGGACTTAATTTTGATGACAAGTCCGTAGTGAAGCATCAACGGGAGAGATGCTATTTGTCTCTTATGTCGAGGAAGAAGCAAATGATCGTAGCGTATATGCGAGCATAGTGCATCTGGAACACCTACGTTCTTCTGAGCATTCACAAATGCGGCGGAGATTGCTGCCAGACCCTATGGCTGTCGCAACCAAGGTAGCCCGTGATCAGTCTGCATCTCAGGCAACTATTGAAGCTGAAGCGCTTGTGCTACCCGCACGAGGAATGCGAGTGGCGTCTCTCAATGTTAATGGATGTAGAGCGAAAAGAAAACGAGATGATATTGACGCATATTTAGTGTCCAGGCTTGTCCACGTAGCAGCTCTTCAAGAGGTAAATCTCGATTGCCTTCAGTGCATGACAAGTAACTATCAGTGGCATATGGGAGAAACATCGGGATCTCGAAAACGAGGTCTTGCCATCCTGGTTCGTCGTGGTTTGGATGTGCAGTTGCTTGCTAGCAAGGATAAAGGAGCCAACGTACAATACTTGAAGGTAGCCTACCAGGTATGATTCTATTTTATATTTAGTTTGTATTACAAGATAAAAGCCTATTTTGTTCAATTGTAGATTGAAAACATCACCTACAGTCTCCATTTGATCAACGCTCACGGACCAAATCAAGATGCGGATATTTGTTTTCTCCGATTTGGGTAAACTTGTAAGTTCTCTATCGGAAGTCGACCGCGTAATCATTTTAGGTGATTTCAACAGTCATTTGAGTAGCCAGTTCGTCTGAATCTGTTTTAATTGAAAAATACGCTGGTCATGATCATTTTAATGAAAATGGGTTACAGATGAAGCTATTCCTGAACCTATACTCCTTCGCCGTGCGCAGTACGCAATCGGTAGCCAATAGAGGATTCAAGTGGATGTGGACTAACGGTAACGTCAGGAGTCAAGTAGATCATATACTGACTCATACCAATTCGACACTTTTTTTACGGCATCTACAATGTGTAGTCCCCAAAAGCTTTTCAACCGACCATAAGATCATGTGGTTTGATGTTGTTAAAAGTCATACTACAACGCAAGCACCTCCCCCACGAAGAAAAGAAAAGCGTCAGTCTAGTGCACGTATCGACCCTGCACCACTACGGAATGATCTTGTGAAACAGAAATTTAGGGAGCAGTTGTGTAAACAATCCCTACCTATATCCTTCGATTCGATAGATGACCAATGGAGCAAGCTCCATCATAAAGTTCAAAATGCAGCTGAGACGGGTTTGAAGAAACCTTCGCGTTACTTTATAAACCGGGAGTGTAAGGAGGCTCTGTAGGAAGGCTGTGTAGGAAGGCTCTTGCCAAAGTCAAAAAGTATTCTTTTTGGGCAGGTCGTTCTGGGCATCCGAAATGGGGCTATAGACGAATTTCGCACCAACTCGTATTCGGGGTTGGCAGCACCCCCTCAGAATGTTATGAAATTTTGTAGGTTTCAAGACTTTACCTTTTCAAGCAACTTTGCATATTTTGTTTTTTCAAAATTAACCTAGACTAACATTTAAAAAGAGTCAAAGTTTTTTAACCGTTTTTTTTTCACAAAAAAATAACTCGAATATGATAAGATGTACAAAAAAGTGATGTATGGGGGACATTTAGAGAATTGTCCAAGCTTTCATGAAAAAATATTTCAAAAAATCTAAATACATTTTTACACATTAAAAAATATATTTTTAAAATTAAAAGTCAATTTACAGAAAATGCCCACTTTTTTATGTTTTGACATTTTTTTCCAAGAAAGTCAGTATTGTTGCCTAACTTTCCTCCATACATCACAAGATGGGCACTTTTAAGGAAAAAAAGTTTTTCTAACAAAAACTTTTTCATGTTAGTTTTTTTAGCGTGTTGCGCATTAGCCGTTTTTTTCACAAAAAATATAACTTGAATATGATAAGTTGTACAAAAAAGTGATGCATGGGGGACTTTTGGGGAATTGTCCAAGCTTTCAAGAAAACATATTTAAAAAATATAAAAAAATGTTTTACACGCTAAAAAATATCTTTTCAAAATTAAAAGTCAATTTACAGAAAAAGCCCACTTTTTTATGTTTTGAATTTTTTTCCCAAGAAAGACAATATAGTTGCCTAACTTTCCTCCATACATCACAAGATGGGCACTTTTAAGGAAAAAAAAAATTCTAAAAAAAACTTTTTCATTTTATTTTTTTTGCGTGTTGTGCATTAACTCGTACAGTAATGTATCCAGAATCCTAATGACAATCCATTAAAACTTAATGGGCTCAACTACTTTTTTAATATTTTAACGTGCTTGACATTGAAAACGTGCTTGATATTGGAAAGGGCTCAAGACAAATTTGCTTTTAGGGTTTTATATCAATGAAAACGCTTGTGTATTGATGAAATATGTACATATGTATATGTGTATTCAATTATTTTCTTTTCTACAATATATACATCCTTCTTTCATACATTCTATTGTAACGTTTTTTGAATATTAGATCTTTAGTCTATCTGAAACAAAGTAAACTTTTTTGGATTATCTTTTGAATTCGAAAACTTCTTCGCTTCAATTTGATTTTCAGAAATTGGCACAAATGAATGAAATTTTTGTGTACCAGGAATTGTTTTTACGTGACTGTATGTGTATAGTTCTTCAAGTTCATCCGTCATTTTTGCATATTGTTCATTTGAAATAAAGCAGAAATTCAATTTTGTTATATGTATATCTGACTGTTTAACTGCCCAGTCATACAGTTCTCGAGGAGTTGTGATTGTGTTTCCATAATCTCGAGCAAGACTTGCTCGTTTTGCCATTCGCTTGAGAGTACCTCCAACAGCGTCACATGGACCTTTGCCATGTGAAGTTGCGAAGAAGTGCCATTCTGCTTCCAATCCATAATTGGACCGAAAACTGCACAAACTGGCAATTTTTTTTTTGTTCTTATAATGAGCTGCTGCTCCATCTGACATGAAAGTAATTTTTGAGAAATCAATCGATTATTTAATGAAATCCAGCAGTTTTGATATAAATAACTGAACTGCTGTTGTGTCGTGTGTAAGTACTTCAGATATTATTATAAAGCTCAAGTTTTCCAACTTATTTTCTTTTCTGTAGTACACTTCAAAGGGATGAATGGTAGCTTGAGAATTATTCCAATGGTAACCTTGAGCTGAATTTTGAATGATAAATGAATAATTTTCTGAAAAGTCACAAATTGTTAATACTTCACCCTGTTTAAGAGATTCTATTTTATCCCGCAAAAATGAGGATTGTTCTTTATAAATGAAGTCATGAGTTATAAGCTTATCAACTTTTTGTACAAAATACGGAACAAACTCGTCTATAGTCTTAGTAATAGTTTCCAAATTGCATCGATCAGTGGTTAGCCATTGTTGAAATAAAACCGATTCTTTATCATTTGCTTCTAATAATGATGTTAGTTCACTGGTTCTAGGCACACAATAATAGAATTTCAGCAAACAGAATGCTGTTTTAAGCATTCAGATATCAAAACAAGCTGAGAAACAGGTTCTATTCCAGTTGGGATGTAACGCCAAGAAAAAGAAGGCACCCAATCAAACAAAGTTGTAATGCCCATTGAGTGTTATTAAATGGGTATAAGGATTCTTGATACATCCTGTACGAGTTAATGCGCAACACGCTAAAAAAAATAACATGAAAAAGTTTTTGTTAGAAAAACTTTTTTTCCTTAAAAGTGCCCATCTTGTGGTGTATGGAGGAAAGTTAGGCAACAATATTGACTTTCTTGGAAAAAAAAATTCAAAACATAAAAAAGTGGGCATTTACTGTAAATTGACTTTTAATTTTAAAAATATATTTTTTAGCATGTAAAAATGTATTTAGAGTTTTTGAAATATTTTTTCATGAAAGCTTGGACAATTCTCTAAAAGTCCCCCATACAACACTTTTCTATAGGTCTTGTCATTTTTGAGTTACATCGATTTTAAAAAATTCTTCGAAAAAAAAGTTAGGCCCTCTTCAAATGTTACTCTTGAAAATTTTCGAAAATTTAAGTATGCAAAGTTGCTTATAAAAACCTAGTCTTTATGCCCACCAAGTTTCATTCGATTCTGAGAGGGTGTTCCCAACCACTGGTCGATTTTCGTCTATAAGCTATTGGAAACGAGGCAAGAGTTGAAAAGGGCGCAGAATGACTATGAAGAGAAAGAGTTGGAAGCATTTTTCAAGGATCTTCATAAGTATCCCACAGGTGAGAGGATTAACCGTACATTTCGGTACTTGAAACGTCACCAAATAAAGAAAACATCGTCTAGGCGTTCAACGTCGATTCGTCTCAGCGATTGGGTGGTGGATGATGTTGATTCTCCATCTCAGATACCGGCTCCCTTACTCGAATCCGCAGGCGAAGCCCTGATCGCCGGCCCAACTTTAGCGGAGGTTGAAACTATTGTTTCTCGAATGACAAACGGCAAAACTCCTTTAGTGGACGGGGTGTACAGTGAGTTCTTTAAGTATTGCGACGAATCAACCGTACAGGAATTACACCAACTCCTATTGAAAGTTTGGGAGCAAAATGAATTACCCGAAGAATGGAAACGCGTTGTGGTGGTACCGATTCCGAAGACTAAACACCCCAAAACTGTAGGTGAATATCGGCGGATTTGTTTGAGTTGTACGGGATACAAAGTTTACGCCACCTGGGTTTTGGAGAAACTGCAAAGCATTACGACTCCTTTGGGCTTGCATCAAGCTGCTTTCCTAAATGGCAGATCCACTACTGACCATCTTCATGTGCTTCAAAGGATATTGAAAGAGTATTGGAATGGCGGGAAGCCACTCGTTTTAATGTCTTTAGACATTGAAAAAGCATTTGACCAAGTGTCATTGGAATCGCTGCCTGCAATTTTGCGAGGTAAGTTGATGTTTCATTGTATCCTTCAAGACTAGAATTTACGACAGAAAGTGGGCCGTGATTAGTCCATGGCTTTTTTTTATACACTGAAATGAAAACTCCATTAGATTTTATGTGCGCAAAGCAGATAAAAGCGAATCGGTGACTCAAATCCTCATTTTATGTGCGGCATTTAGATTTTAAAGTGTTTGCATTAAATATAATTGAGTTGCACATATTTTTCATATGCACAGCTATAAATTCTAAAAATGAAACATTTACAACCTATAGTAACTGAATTTAAATTTTGAGTGTATCGATTGATATTTCAAAACGTTCACTCTGAAATGATTTAAATCACTGATTGTTTAAAAACAATACAATTTTATCTTATATGGAGTTTACACTCATCCCAGTTTAATATGTATACTATGAAGGCCTAAAAACTTAAACTTATCTAGAATGGTCCGAGAATATTGTTTCCAATGTATAGATTGAACGGTGGTGGCAAAAAGTGTTTACGTTTCCGACATGCGGGTTTTCTCCGAAAAGATTATCTTCCTGATGTTCCATTTTTACTGGAACATTGTATCGTGGTGAATTCGACTATTCAAATAGAGCTGACGGTCTTAAGGCGCGACCCGCCGTAAGAAATAACAAGCGGTAAGCAATCGCTGCATAAAGTTTACCACTGGCAAGAATTGAAATAAATTTACGTTGCAAGATCCGAGGTAGGAAGGCCCACCAACCAAACATGTTCCGGTTCAAAGGATTGATTCCGCAGCCGCAACGGTTAATTACGATGGCCCCAGGAACTTTCGAACAACTACCCGTCGATTACGCACGATTGGAACAGCCAGTACTGCTACAAATGTTGTCTACGGGAGCATCGCTATCAGAAACGGATCAATGACGATCGCCTTAGCCAGAATGAAAGATATCGACATAGGAACCGTTACCGTAAGAACTGCTGGAATGCTCCACCGGAAGGAAAAACCATGCGTACTAACTGGATCGGACACACCGGAGTCGATGATATGCATTTCCTGAAGAAGAGTGTCGCATTCTACGTTGCAGAATGAAGTGTTTTCCTGAAGATCAATCATGATGATGTAGATTACTTAATGAGATGTAACTATTTCGGTGAATATTTAATAAAATGATATTATTTTCGGTTTTTCCTACAAAATGTTTCAATTTTCAAAAATCAAAACAAAGTGATTTCGTATGAATGGAACCAAGTTATACTAGGCCTAGATTAATCCAACATATACTAGGTTATACGTATATCGAAGTTAAACGAAGCCAGTATAACCAGCACATATACCACACTTAGGGTCAACCAGGTGAAATTGATTTAGTGTGGGATTTATACTATTTAGTATTGATTTTTTTCTGAGTGTTCAAAACATTTCATTAACGGAAAAATGGTGAAGCAAGACTTTTGTTGCTGGCCGAGATTACGGAGTTTAGGGTCGCAATTTCAAGTCTCCCGGTCGAATTTCTGCAGTTTTTTTAAGGTAACGTATTTTAATCATTTTCTTTTACATAATGTAATCAAAATATGCCAACAGATCCAGATCGCGGTTACAGCGCGGCAAAGCACGGTGACCACAGACGAACTTGTGGAAGATTCGGCAGAAATTTTCGTTTGGACCGGACAAACCCTGTTGGAATCGCAATCACCATACATTTTAAATCTAGTTCAAAATACATTTTTCATCATAAATTAATTAGTTTGAACAAGGGGAATGACATATCCTTTTCTAACCGGAATATCCGCATTTATCCGTTTCTAACCGTCGCTAACCGTTGCTAAGCGAGCTGCTAAGTGAGCAAAAGTTAGACGCGGTTAGCGACGGTTAGAAACGGATAAATGCGGATATTCCGGTTAGAAAAGGATATGTCATTCCCCTTGAGTTTGAATTATTTATTTTCTATAAAATCACATATAGTATTTATTTGTGATGACATATAAAATTCAATAGGCTTACCTTCAAAATTAAAAAGTACGGACCTTTACTTTTTATGTGCATTGCATGTAGAAACAAAGATGAGCTAGAAATCTGGTTCTATGAGGAATGCCAGTGAAATTTATGTGCAAAGCTTGATTGCAAAAATCTATGTGCGCGGCATTTACAAACCAGATGCGAATTATTTTTAGTGTAGGTAATTTTAACATATTTTTCTTTGACAATCTACTTTTTTTTACAAGGAAAAGGTGCTCCTATAAAGTTCATCAATCGAGTTCTTAAGTGCTTGCGAGGGGAGCAAATGCAAGTGCTCTGGCAGGGTCAGATGAGTCGGCCTATGATTCGGAAACGAGAGATCAAGCAAGGATGTCCCTTGTCCCCATTTATTTTCAACGCTATAATGGAGGCCGTTTTAGAGTCGGTAGCGGATGAGATACCAAACCTACAATTGGACCAGGAAGGTCATTTGACATTACATATAATACTAGCCTTTGCCGATGATCTAATTAATATCGCGGAGAGCATCGATGATGTTGAGACCATACTATCGAAGTTGGTCGAGTATTTATCGTACGTGGGACTTACGCTCAACGAGAGTAAATGTAAGGTTTTAGTCCGGGAGCCACGATCAGAAGCGATATCTGAGGTTGTGATCTGTGGAAAGGTTTATAAGACAACCGATCCCGTGCGTTATCTTGGGATACATCTTGTACCGACTTTTCGAACCCTCTAAGCAGAATACCCTCTATGAATGAGTGTAATCAGTTTCGTACCTTTTAATTCCGCCCTATGTTGCTTATCCTTTGACAGATACGCGTATTTCGACTACCACTTGTAATCTTCCTCAGTGTCAGTTATCCACTGAAGAAGTCATCGCATTCACCCCGCTTATATATTAAAATCCGACCGCTACTATTGTTACCTAAAAACTACCTACACCTTTTTTACCTCTATAAAAGTACCTAGCATGTAGCTTATTTTGGTACCTATGTATTCCTATCACGTGCACTGCGCCTAGGTATGAATTTAAATAAACGTGACTGACCGTTTCCCTGATCCTTGTTAAGAAGTAATGCCGCCCTTTCTTTGTGGATTTCTAAACTTTCCGCTACGTCAAGTTTCCAAGATGAAGATACATTTCGCAGGATACTAATGTTGTCCTTTGTCAACAGGTGTTCATCTTGGAAAACATGTTCTGCCACTTTCGATTTAAATTCAAACGCTAAACCCTTTTCTAACTCTTTACCCGCTTTCTTAACCTCTGCAATATGTTCTTTGAATCGAATTTCAAGCGTTCTTTTCGTTTGTCCTATGTAGATTTTATTGCAATGTGGACATGTTATCATGTAAACTCCCGCTTTGTTTAAATCACTTACTTTATCTTTTGTTGATCCTAATAATGACTTAAGTTGACAGTTCCTGCTACTGAAAACTAAATCTATACCCAAGTTTCTGAATTTTGATTTTAATGGTTTCGTAATATTGTCATCAAAGTTTACCGCAACCCTTTTCAACTCATCTTGTTCAGTAGCAAGAGTTGTCATGCTTTTTCTAAATAAACCCCTCTTTTTCTTATCGATAATAGCCTTAACTGTACTATCGTTATATCCATTGAGCCTAGCCGTTTCAAAAATATAGTCCATTTCCTTTTGTTTGCCTATATCACTTAAAGGAAGAGTATGCATCCTGTGAATCATATGATAGAAAGCTGCCATTTTGTGCTGATAAGAATGATTAGAAGTTCTGGGAATAACCCTCATTGTATTCGTTGGTTTCCTATAAATTTCGAATACAAAGTTGGACGATTCCCTGACAATTAGAAGATCCAAGAACGACAATTTACTATCCTTCTCTTCTTCATGGGTAAATTTAATATCTTTATGAATGCCATTGATTGCTCCAAGTATCTCTGGCAAACTTTCTTTCTTGATGATGCTAAAAACATCATCAACGTACCTCCACCAACGCTTAGGTAACAAATCTTTCTTTTTCAAAATACTCTCAAGATTTGCCATGAATAATTCGCTCAGAAAAGGAGGCAATCTCTCTCTCTTCTTGGCGTAACGTCCTCATTGGGACAAAGCCTGCTTCTCAGCTTAGTGTTCTATAAGCACTTCCACAGTTATTAACTGAGAGCTTCCTCTGCCAATGACCATTTTGCATGCGTATATCGTGTGGCAGGCACGAAGATACTCTATGCCCAAGGAAGTCAAGGAAATTTCCTTTACGAAAAGATCCTGGACCGACCGGGAATCGAACCCGTCACCCTCAGCATGGTCATGCTGAATACCCGTGCGTTTACCGCCTCGGCTATATGGGCCCTGTAAAAGGAGACAATGGATTACCCATTGGTGCTCCTTTTGTTTGTTTGTAAAAATTCCCTCGGAAACTGAAATAGTTTTCTTCCATGCAAAGTCGTGTCAATTTAATATAGCTACGAACTTTGTTTTTCCAATTCGACTCCTCATACTGGCTAAGAAGCCAATCCTCCAAAAGATTTATAGCTTCTTTTACCGGCACACTTGGGAATAAAGCAGTGACGTCAAACGAAACCATGATTTCATCGTCTTGGATATCACCAGACTTGCAAACTCCTGAGTATTATTCACCGAACGACTCTCAAAAGCTTTTGGCATGGATTGGAATTCTTTCACCAGCCATTTTGCAAGTTTATGGGTAGGGGACCCTTCCACTGAAATAATCTCTCTCATTTCTTTGCCCGGTTTATGTATTTTTGGTAGACCTTTGATTCTTGGCAGAACTGGATTTGATACTTTGATACGACTAGTGTTATCCCCAATGATTGCCTTACATTCCTTAATCGTTTTATCTACATGTCTCACCATTCCAGAGAGTGGATCGACCCTTAACTGTCTATAGGGGCCAGTAGTTATTTTTTCGTTCATTTTGTTATCATAATCCTCTTTGTCCAAAATAACTACTGCATTCCCCTTATCCGCTTTTACATAATATACCTCTTTTTCTTTAAGCTCTCTCAAAATCTTTACTTCCTTGCTGTTTCCTCTCTTTACTTGACCTCGGTTAACCTCTAGTATCTCTTCTGTAATATTTCTTGCCGTTTCTTGTAACTGTGCGGGTATTGTATGTGTGATGGCAGTCTCAACATCAATGATAGCCTGCTCCACATCTGGTTTAGTAGTAACCACATATGCTAATCCTTTGTTGAGAAGCGTCAATTGTTCTTCTGAGATCTGCTGCGTCGAACGATTAACCACAAAACCCTCAATGGAGTGTACCTTCGGAGATGCTTTAACTACTATATTTTATGTGTTACTCTTATTTTTCAAATTTTGGATCTTTTTCATATGGATATCCTTCTTTCTACGTGCCTCACATTCCTCTGCTTCTTTAACCTTGGTAAGAAAAAGAGGAAATTCCCAAGTATATTCTTTTGCCAACTTTAAATGTAAATTATAACATTGCACAGTGGCTGATTTCGTCATTTTAGCGCGCTTAATTAATAACTTTTAAACTATGACGTTTAGCATCATGGTGTCTTCGAGAAAGTTTTTCGCTATAATAAGGAGCTTCTTTTGAACTATTGTAAGAAATGATCAATCCCCCTAAAAGTGAGATAGAAAAGTTATTTTTTGCATTTTTCAAGATACAAGGTTGGTGTCTTCACAAAAATTGTAGATAATGTTATTTGGAGCAACTTTGTCAAAGACGCCAAGTTTGTAATTCCGTTACTTTTCAAGATACGTTACGTTTTATATCATCAGCCCCTTGAAAAGGGTTTTTGCGCAATAACTTTCGAAGGATTGATCCTACATTTTTCTGATGTTCTACAAAGTTATAGATAATGGTAAAACACATAACTTTGCCGAACACGACATCCTGCTAATTTCAAAAATAAAATAGTTATTACGGTTTTTGTAGTTTTTTGGGGCATATTTCAAGCATATATAAACTAGCTATAGGCAATTATATGCAAATTTCCTTTTACGCATGTAAATATACAAGTAATTGCCTCTCTTAGAATGCCAAAACCATCAAACTGTAAGAGACTGTAAGATGGTTTTTGTACAGAAACTTTCAACCATCTATGCTACTTTTATATGGGATTTATCCGTATCTTCACCATATTTTTTTGAGAGTTCATTCCAGCTTGCATTTGTATTGTTATTGTAAGTGTGTGAATATATAGAAAGGATTGTGGTGCATTCTGCAACATTCATGAAGTACGTTACATGAAAACTTACTATCTACTTCTATTTTCTGACTAACTGGCAGTGCTGCACGTAGTCCACGAAAAGAACGCATAAAGTGTTACTTTTTTTTGTCAGATCACGATTAAACAGCACCTTACTGTAAAGTACAATAAGATTTATAATTAGCTATAACTATTGTAGACATGTACTAGAGGGAGCCTTCACAAAATATGTCACGCGCAAGTTTAGAATTTGAGAAAAAAAAATGGGACTTATTCGCTCTTTTCGTGGACTACATGCAGCACTGTGAGTTAGTAAGAAAATATAAATAGATGATAAGTTTTCGTGTAACGTACTTCATGAATGCTCCAGAATGCATCACAATCCATTCTATATATTCACACACACGTACAATAACAATAAAAATGCAAGCTGCCATGAACTGTCAAATAAATATGTTGAAGATATGAATAAATCCCATATAAAAGTAACATAGATGGTTGAAAGTTTCTGTACAAAAACCATCTTACAGTTTCTTACAGTTTGATGCTTTTGGCTTTCTCAGAGAGGCAATTACTTGTAAATTCACATGCTTGAAAGGAAATTTGCATATAATTGCCTATAGCTAGGTTATATATGCTTGAAATATGGCCCAAAAAACTATAAAAACCGTTATAACTATTTTATTTTTGAAATTAGAAGGATGTCGTGTTCGGCGAAGTTATGTGTTTTACCATTATCTATAACTTTGTAGAACATCAGAAAAATGTAGAATCAATCCTTCGAAAGTTATTGCGCAAAAACCCTTTTCAAGGGGCTGATGATAAAAAACGTAACGTATCTTAAAAAGTAACGGAGTTACAAACTTGGCGTCTTTGACAAAGTTGCTCCAAATAACATTATCTACAACTTTTGTGAAGACACCAACCTTGTATCTTAAAAAATGCAAAAACTAAATTTTCTATCTCACTTTTAGGGGGATTGATCATATTTTACTATAGTTCAAAAGAAGCTCCTTATTATAGCGAAAAACTTTCTCGAAGTTACCATGACGCTAAACGTCATAGTTAAAAAGTTATTAATTAAGCGCGCTTAAATGACGAAATCAGCCACTGTGCATTGTAACGTCAGCAAATCCAATTTTGAGTAAAGCTTCTTGATACTAGATTTAATAAACTCAGATTCCATCTTCTTTATAATACCTTGTGGAACCTGCCCTCTAACCTTAATCTTATGACTTACTGGAGTAAGACTAAGTTTTCGGCATTCACTAAGGAATGCTATGTCCTTTTTTAACCCTGCGATCGACTTCTTCAGTTTAATGAACGTAGGATCAGGGAAACGGTCAGTCACGTTCATTTAAATTCATACCTAAGCGCAGTGCACGTGATAGGAATACATAGGTACCAAAATAAGCTACATGCTAGGTACTTTTATAGAGGTAAAAAAGGTGTAGGTAGTTTTTAGGTAACAATAGTAGCGGTCGGATTTTAATATATAAGCGGGGTGAATGCGATGACTTCTTCAGTGGATACCTGACACTGAGGAAGATTACAAGTGGTAGTCGAAATACGCGTATCTGTCAAAGGATAAGCAACATAGGGCGGAATTAAAAGGTACGAAACTGATTACACTCATTCATATTGGGTACTCCTAGGCTCAAACGACAGAAAATTGTGCGAACAAGATGTAGAAATACCGTTAAGGTAGCTCGAGCAATCATGGAGTTTTTGAATCTACGGGCAGTGATCGCTCCGGCAATGTCATACGGCACACAGGTAGCCGTTATTACGACTTCTAGAGCAGTGGTGCTCATGTATACCGCGGGCCAAATTAAGATTTTGCGTCCGAGCCGCGGGCCGCAGGATGAAAATTACACCTTCAAAGAACTCAGTTGGACCATTGAAAGCAAATCATTTATTGCTAGTGGCTACTGTCGCATGGAGGATGTTTTATATTACAAACAAAATATTTGCTTAAAATTATTAAATACCCCCAACTGTATGAATGTTTGTCAAAACGAAAGATTTTGTGGAGAGTATTAAATCCACTTTTTGAAAAAAAAAATAGGTCATTTTTTCAATCTTACTTCGGTAAAACCGAATGTTTCAAAATAATGATGAAATCTACAGTCAAGATTAAAGGAAGGTCCGAACGACTAATGAGGATAATTGAAATAGACGTAAGTAAACAGTTCGAAAATCAGTTTAACGGTGACCGATGTTATCGACGTGCTGTTAAAAAGCTAAGCATTCACTCGTTCTATAGAGTTGACGGTAGCGAGAATGAAGGAAGAGGAGATGACAAACAACAACAGCATCAACAACAACTGGGTGGAGCGGACCTGGTGTGATGGTTAAAACACTTGACTATCACGCCGAGGACCTGGGATCGAATTCCACCTCCGACAAACTCACAAAAACGTGGGTTCTTCCTTCGGAAGGGAAGTAAAGCGTGGGTCCCGAGCTGAACTAGCCTAGAATTAAAAATCTCGTTAATACAGAAAAAAAAAGCATCAACAACGGTACATTTGTAGAAACCAGGTGAAATGAAATAAAAATCATATTTAAAGCTTCTAGCTGCTTCGCACCCTAGCTACGGAGATTGCGACCTGCTCATTTGGGATCGAAGAAGATCCCCCCTCTTTGTTTCCGCAACACCGTGATTGACCAAAACAAACGAAATTCCGCAAGGAACAAATAAATAGGGCTTGGGACTAGCTTACTATTCTCACAGTTCGAGAGCTCTTAATTATGGTAACGTCAATAACGGCGCCGGCCACGTCCTTGCGGTCATCGAGGATGGAAGGGGATGTTAGTGAGACAAACGTTGTTATAAGGACCGCGAATCGCTGCATCTCCACGTTTGTCTTAGGAAGGAATTTTTGTAAATAGGGTAGGGTACATTGTCAATCTTGGAGTCACCTATGGTTGGTGATGTAATTTGACAATGGATTAATAAACACAAACTTTCGCGTACACCAAAACCTCCATTTAGGTAATGAGTCGGGACTGCCTAAATAGAAGTTTTACCTAAATGGATTCATTACCTAAATGGATTCAGTCTATTACCTAAATGGAGTACAAGGTTGAAAAGAAGTTCAAGAAGGGGGAGTGACTAGGAGATTTAAGGGGGTCATGCGGAGTTTCAGAGGGCTTTCAAGTGAGTCTCAGGGAAGGAGGGATATTTTCGGGGGTTTTGGAGGGTCTCAGGTCAGACTTGTCATTCAAATAACTAGATGGGCACGAAACACGAAAAACCCTGCAAAATTCCGCCAGACTGAAACATTTTTCAATGTCGGGTCAATTTTTATCGTATGTTGGGCCACTCTTGGACCAACATTGAACAACTGTTGCGTCTATATTGGGTTTGCCGGCGAAAATGAAAACAGGTCAATGATAGGTTGATGTCGGGTTTGACGTCATCAATGATGGTAAACACAATCAAATTCCATTTAGGTAACGTTCCCTAAATGGAGGGACCTAAATAGATTTTACCTAAATGGAAGTTCGAGTGTGCAATTGTCCACTTTTCTATACGAAAACATCTATATATATAAAAATGAGTTTGAAGTTTCTTTGAGGCAACAAAACTCAAGAACGGATGAACCGATCCGCATGACTCTTGCACGGTTCGGTTCATATTCGTGGTGGCTGTGTTTATATGTACAAAAAGTAACGAAAATCAATTTGAAAAGTATCAAAATTGATAAAGTATTGATTTTCCATGAGCTGGGAAGGAAATCAACACGACCGAAGTGAAATCAATCTAGAGTGCGGTGCTATTTTGAGCATAACAGTTGTCAAACCACCACAAGACGGCAAGACAAAGTTTGCCGGGACAGCTAGAATCTAATAAAATAATCTTGTCGCGCGTCTCCACCTCATCAGGGAGTAGAAACTTTGAGACCATTCCACGCAGGAATAAACTGAACGCAACAAAGGACACATCAATAAACCAAACCATATGCATTTACAACAAGTTACATACAACATAATACTAAACACCCGCGTATCTAATGTTTTTGATTTCGCGCGAGATAATTGCGAACGCGGACGATTATGCTACGATACTCACTCCATACAGGAGCGATACTCTCGACCATTTTTTCCTCACTTAAACAGTCCAAAAAAAAACTTTTCGCGCGTCTCCACCACAATATGAAGTAGAAGTATTCCCGGGTAGAGCTTAATGGCAAAAGAATAGCAAATTTTACCTTTAAAACAGAATGTTTAAATGGCAAAATGTGTTATTTGTTTGTTTGAAATAAGAGTTAAAATAACAAAAATAATAACAAAATTTAGAAAAACTTAAATAACTTATTTTGCATGCGGATAAAAGTGAAGAACAAAATAAGTTATTATTGAGATATTGATAACAAAATAAGAACCAAATCAACTGTTATCGGTGAATAACAAAATATGACATTCTTGAGTTATTGATAACAGAATAAGAACAAATTTAGCTGTTTATGTGACGATCAAAATAATGATAGGTTTAGTTGTTCAAATTCAATTTAAAAAAAAATGGTAGATTCAGTTATTATTTCAAAGTAGCAGAAGAAAGGTAAAATGAGCTATTTTTTTTTTTTTTTCTTCAATAAAATTTAAGTTCATCAATCAATATAAAAAACAGTTATTTTGTGGAAATTAAAAACTCAAAACGAAACGAACTTTTGAAAAGTCCCAAAAAAATGACCACGTGGCTTATGGACAGCCCCTTACTTGAAGTGACGGACTATACAAAGTGTACTTTGGAGAATACAAAAAATCTACGTAGACAGCCATGTAATTTTACAACGAATATTCACAATAAAATAATAGCATGAAACAAGCTCACCCATTTATGTGTCTCCATCGCTGGTTTTCTGTGTATCACGACGGCGAAGAAATCACAAAGGCAAGCGCACACTAATGTGCATGATTATCTGCAAAGCTACCGCACAACTCCGATCTTTGGCTACCGCACGACCGAACCACCCCTACTGAAACTAATTTCGGCTCTAACACACGCGTACCATACACTAGCTGTATATGTAATGTACCCTTACATTTGCATCTACGTGAATGCTTTAAAATCGCGACTTCGATTTGATGCTCCGCGAAGGCACCACCGGCACATGATAAAATGCGGAAAAAAAGAACGACCACACGCGCGTAGACCACGAGGCTTTACGAAACTCCGAAATGCTAACTTCCGAATAGAAAATAGACAAAAAAAAAACGAACCACCGAAGCAAACGCGCGCGACACCAGCACCCGAACGAAATCCCATCACACACTGATGCACGCTGGGTTCGCCGCCGTCGAAATGCTCACTTCCAAATAGAAAAGAAAATAGAAAAAAAAAAATCGAACCACCGAAGCAAAAGCGCGCGACACCGGCACCCGGACGAAATCTTATCACACACTCTTAAAAAGAAAAGTGTTCTATCCAATAAGATCGAAAAAGCTAATAGGAAGAACACGCCGTGATATAGGCGTACCCTTATGAACGGAGTGTCAATTCCGAAAAAGCTACCGATTGATAGAACTTGTGATGAAAACAGAACAATACATAGGCAGTCGGGTGCCTGAAACTTTTGCCAGTCTTGGTAAGGTGGTTTGAACTACCGCAAAGGTCGTACGGCAGAAGTTTCACGCATTCGATGTATTCGTTCAATACATGTCCTACTTGCCTTATTTCACCTTCTATAAAAAAAAATCATACTTGTTCGCAATCTACCGAATACTATCATATCTATCATTTCATTATCCACTTGCCGGGGCCCGTGGCGTAGTTGGTCACACGTTCGCTTTATATGCGGATAGTCATGGGTTTGATTGCCAGCCCCGGCACTTGCAATTTTTCGTCAGTTGCTCTTCTGGACCCTCTTGTGAGCCCCGTGGCTCAAACGGACCCGGATACCTGTACATCGGCGAACTGCTACTCATAACGGACCCCCAACCGGACTGGAAAGGAACAACGGTCATCCATCATCCTTGTGCTCATCCTTCAACCATGTATAGAGTAGAAAAGTGAAAGCAGCAGAAAGGCAACTAGTTCGATAAAGTAGAATCAAATATACATCTAGGCGCTGTACAAAATGTATGTGCAGCTGTCAATTGAAATCGCTGACGTAGTGCCCTAGTGGACAATACAGCTGTAATTAGGTTAAGTGATTAAGAATTTCATTATCCACTTTGATCTCTACTCCCTTTTACTCTGAGTAGCAAAAGACCGATATAGTCATAAAATGATGAGGTTATAAATAGAATACGGTCGATAAATCAAAATATGTTTGTGAGTAACTTTGAGTAACCACTATGACACCACTGTTTACAATAAGTTAACGTCTTTGTTTATTCATGCATCATTGCTTTCTCACATTATAAATGCAGGAAACTTTGGAAATCAATCAGCTTAACGTTCCAACTGTATATTTGTTACGATGAGACCCCTAGTAGCAACGGCGCTTGTCCATCCGAGCCGCCGAATGCATACACATCGGAGAAACGTCAGCCGTCAACGTCAGCGACTGCTGCGATGTCACGAAGAGGAGAGACAAACGAATAATATGTTATCTATACCACATCAAGTGAAGATTACAGATAAATATTTTGCCTAGTTTATATTGGTTTATTTAATGAATTAAGTGAATTCTAATCTACTATTTTCATATTGCCTACATCTTATACTCGAAGAATTTGTCGGTAAAACTAAAGTACTTTATAAAATCTGTTTAAAATACTTAATGACTGAAATTCATTGATTGTAGATTGAATATTGTATATCGATTGTATATTTATGCGTTATAGTGAATTGGTCGGACAGTACACACTTAATTTTGATTACCGAGTTCGGTAATTTTTTGACGAGATTAAAACTGCTGAGCACCGAACTTGTTTAGCAAAAATGCATTGTTTGCCTTTTCCATACGATTTTGACAGTTGTTTTACTGAACCTCAGTAAAATCGATTACCGAAATTACCGAAATCGTACTGCTGTTATAAACTCGTCAAAAAAGTACCTAACAGGCAATTCAGAAATAAGTGTGTAGGTACATTTAGTTCAATATTTATTCACTTAGATAACTTACGTCTAAATTGTATATCATATTCTGCTTTATCGACCGTATTTTTTTATAACTTTATCATATTATTGCTATATCGTTTTTTTTCTACTCAGAATATAAGGGAGTAGAGATCAAAATTGAAAATAAAATGGTAGATATGATAGTATTCGCGAGGTTGCGAACAAGTATGAAAATTTTTATAAAAGGTGAAATTAGCCAAGTAGGTCATGTATTGATTGTAGAACGACTGATTAAACTAGAACAGATAGACGACGAAAGAATCGCTCCATATTTGTAAAGATTCACCAAAAATTATGAGTATTTTCATAGTTAAAACCATATTAGAACTAACCAGAATAAAATTTCAGCTTGAAGCATTCTATCATACTAACAACGGAGTTTGCTATCGAGACCTTGGTAGAATAACGCCCACATTTCTTTTGTACGTGGGAAGCAAAATGGAGAGATCTCGTGGAAACGATGGGCTTACCTACACCTGTCAATCATGCTGTTCCTGATCGTCAAAACAAACACCGTCTTGTTAGTTGCAGACTTAGCAGCTACAAAGCTGTTATTTATTAGATTCAATTTAGTCAGTAGTCGGTAAACAGTATTTAGAACAGTCTTACAATTCAGTATTTTTCTGTCGCTTTTAGATGGGTCGGTAATTGAGGAGAAAACGTGGAACGTACAATCTGTAGAAATTACACAATTGGTTTCAGGTTATGCACTGTTTTACACGAACTGAATAATGGAAAGAAATTCTTAATTGACTACAAAACGTACCTCATCTGACTGATATTCACATTATCTGTGCGATGCTGACTACTGCCGAATACCGAATACAATTGTTCACTAAATTCAACGAGAACAAACTTAATATAAACTTCAACTAACTTCAGTTCACAAACTTACTTTAGATAATCGAAATATTCCACTGCTAATTTTCATAGGCATACAAAATGTGCTGACTGTGCATTATTACGATATGCTCTGAATGAATCAGTTCTTCTTCAGTCTGCTTCTGTCAGAACTGGCAGTCTACTCAGCGACAGCCGCTCAGTTGCGAGGGAGCGGATGGTGGTTTCTCCGTCGTTTCGCGGTCAACAGTGTTGCCGGTAACACTCCCCCGCCCCGTGAACCACTTCCGTTTCCGGCACGACTTCATCCTTCTTCTTGTCGTTGTTCGTAACATCCAGGACTGCCAGCTTCACTGCCGGCCTGGTGAAGACTCCTCGAGCTGTCTGTACTACTGCACGTCGAACTTGGCCTGATTTGTCCGGAAAGACTTTCAGAATCCGTCCTATTTCCTAACTGTTCCGTGTCTTCTCATCTATAATCACGACTAGGTCTCCAGGCTTCAACGGTTTCACGCTCTCGAACCACTTCGTCCTCTTTGTTAGCATCGGTAAATATTCCAACATCCATCTGCGCCAAAACTCGTCCATGATGTTTCTGACGACTGACCAGCTGTCTCGGAGACTGACTAACTGATCAACTGTTGGCTGCTTTATACCGCGTGAACTGTACAGCAAGACGTGGTTCGGAGTGAGCGCTTCTTGATCTACTGCTTCTAAGGGAACGTAGGTCAGTGGACGACTATTAACGATCCCCTCTGCTTCCACCATTATAGTTTCGAACATCTCGTCACTCGCATGATGCGAACTGTCGGATACTGCTGTCATTGATACTTTTACAGACTTCACCATCCGCTCCCACGGGCCTCCTATATGCGGGGCTGCAGGAACGTTGAAGTGCCACTGCGTACGGGCGTTGGTGAACGTAGCCGCACAATCCTCGTTGATGATCTTAATCCTCTGGATATCCTTTGATAACTGACGGCTGGTTCCAACGAAGTTGGTACCGTTGTCCGAGAATACTTCCAACGGAGCTCCTCGCCGATTAACGAAACGCCTGAACGCCATTATGCAAGATTTCGATGTCAGAGTGTGCGCTAGCTCCAGATGAACAGCTCGAACGGTGAGGCACGTGAACAAACATATCCACCGCTTCACAATACTGCGACCGACTTTCACTTCAAAGTGACCCAGGTAGTCCACGCCGACGTACGTAAATGGACAAATGAAAGGGGTCAGACGAACTTTCGGAAGCGGTCCCATTATCGGTGGAACTGGAGCTGCTTTCTTAATCTTGCAGTACTTACAGCTACGACATACGTTCCGCACTAATGTTCGCATCCTCGGAATGTAGAACCGTTGCCTCAACTCGTTGCACACTGTCTCGGTGTTCGCGTGCAGGAACTGCTGGTAGAAGCTGAGCACAACGAGGTATGTGATCCGATGACTTCTCGGCAACACGACTGGATGCTTCGCTTCGTATGAAATCGATGGAGCTTGTTCGAATCTGCCGCCGACCCGTAGAACTCCTTTTTCGTCCAGGAAAGAGCCTTGAGTACAATGATCAGGATATTACAAAACCCCCTTTTACGGACCGATTTCTAAAGGTCCTGTTAAAAATTGTTTTGAACGATCTATGATAAGCGAGATGGATATATTCAGCATTTTCCACCCCACTGGACCCCTTTCGCAGTAAGTATAACTGCGGGATCGTGAATAAAACTGCGATTTCGCATCGAATCGTTTCAGTGTCTTCTGCGCACTTATTCAGCACCTTGTAATGCATAAGTGCGCAGAAGACACCGAAACGATTCGATGCGAAATCGCAGTTTTACTCACGATCCCGCACTTATACTACCTGCGAAAGGGGTCCAGTGGGGTGGGAAATGCTCAATATTTGCACTATCATGTAAGTGCGTAATTGTCGCGCGATAATGCACTTGGCGCGACACGACGGAACGCAACGTTTAATGTCGCGCGACAAAATCAGTTGGCTACTTTTTGTAGCGCGATTATTTATTGTTACATTACCCCTCTGTTACAGGAAAGAATTTTAATTGAGAAAATAAATTTAATTAAAATTTTCGGATAGGATTTTCAGAAATCATGGGAAACTCATCGAGATTCCTTGGGAATTTGTAGTAGGGTAATTCGCTAATTGTTGAACACTATCCAAATGTTGAACACTTTCTGAATATTTTATTATAAATCTTACTTCAGTAATTTTCATCCAACGTAAACGTAAGATGTAGATGCATATACATGTGGGTCACGATATTGCTCTAATTAAATTACAAAATTAAACATATTTTACGTCGAAAAAAATGATTGAAAATTTTGTTCCGCTGATGACACGAAAACTGCACAATTCTTAAGATTAATTTTAAGAAATTGCTGTTACTAAATAAGCTTTGCGGGCAAATCGACCACAAATATCAAAGACACACCATAGTTAAAAGAACTGGAAGGATGTCATTAACAGTTTAATATTGTTTGAAGTCACATTTTCATTGTAATTTAATTTGAAAAAATATTTTTCTTATCACACTATCATTATGCATCCATGATCCAATTGTTGAACACTAGCATAACCTACGATGTTAGCATGACTGCTAGATTTTCTTTTTCACTTTACCTAACCGTGCATTTCATGGGGTTTCAAAGGCGTTCCAGGGATGTTCTAGGGGTGTTCCAGTGAGCTTTAGAAAGATGCCAGTGGTTTTCAATGGGTTTCAAGGGCGTTCCAGAGGTGCTCAAGAGGAATTCAGAGTGTTAAGGGGGTCCCAGGAGTATTTCAAGGCGTTCCAGGAGGCTCAGGAGCATCCCACGGGTTTTCAAGGGATTTCAGGGTCGTCCCATGAGTGTTCTTGGGAGTTGAGTGGGTCCCATGAGTTTCCAGGAGAGTTTCAGGGGCTTTAAAATGCGTACTTTTTTTCTGTCGTTTTCGTTTCTAATCAAATCTTTTCAGCCATTTTTGCATCTAGTCATGTTTAAAACGATGTCAGTCCACTAGAGCTCTCTTCAAATGTGCGATTACTTGTCATTTAAATGAATTGTCACTAGCTCGGACTAGCTGGGCACAAAACACAAAAAAAAACGGAAAAAAATCCGCCAGAGTGAAAAAATATCGTATGTCGGGTCAAAGTCGGGTCAAATTTTATCAAATGTTGGACCACTGTTGGACTCACATTGGATAACTGTTGGGTCTATGTTGGGTTTGGTGGCCAAAATAAAAACAGATGAATGATAGGTTGATGTCGGGTTATACGTCTTCAATTACGAACAAAGCTTTAACCGTTCAACAATTGGTGAGAACCGTCCAACATTAGGATGAGGTAGCTTAAGGAAGCGTTCAACATTTGGGTTACAGACTTCCCATACAAATGTTCTATTTTCTCTTAGAAAATAGAATTTAAGGGAAAACAAATACAATGGGCAGTATAAGGGATAAGTAGATCTAGACGTTCACTGGATATTTTTCAACTAAAGTGGAATTATGCACGGAAAAACAAACGAAAACCAAAATGCCGGTACTAACCGTTCAACAATTGGCGAATTACCCTATAAGGGATAAGTAGATCTAGACGTTCACTCGATATTTTTCAACTAAAGTGGAATTATGCACGGAAAAACAAACGAAAACCAAAATGCCGGTACTAACCGTTCAACAATTGGCGAATTACCCTAATACTGAATATTTTTCACTATTTCATGCTCTACGACAAATCAACTCATTTAATTCATACCAATTTCACTACTGTAGTATAATTACGGGCAGATGTGTACTTTTCGATTAGAGTGTGGTTGGGTTTATTCTTGGGTTAATTCTGTTTGGGTGTTTTACTGTGTATTTTTTCCGTAATGGGGCGTTTGAAGTTAAGCGTGTATTCTTTTGAAAGTAATTATTTATTCGTGTACAGACAAGCAAAGCGTGCGGAGTAAAAAGTTGAAAATTACACGCTCCGTGGTTTTAATAATTATCCTGCGACAACCATCAGAAGTGAGATTCACGCCGGAAACAGGATAGTTCGCCAACCTGTGAATATGAGCCGCATGACGAAAAGTGATTTGATCGAGTGGCTGCAGGAAAACCAAATCGATTTTCCTCAGTCGGCAACAGTGACGCACCTGCGAGCGCTTTACCAAAGCCATGTTGGGGCACAGGGCGGAGCACCAAACGACGATGAGTCGTTTCATCAGAGAATTAGGAGGAGCAGCTGGACGTGGAACTAAGGCTGCTGAAGAAACGTAAGATGATCGCTGATTTGCGTCGGAAACTGGAAGACATCGGACAAGCACAAGGCAATCCACCGACAATTCAGGATGTTATCGGTTCTATTCCATGTTTTTCCGGAGGTGATTCATCGGACGCGAACAGATGGCTCAGTGATTTCGAATCTGTGTGCGATTCTCTGGAAGGCTGTGATGACTTTAAGCTGAAATACATACATACATACATTTATTTGTTCAACATCATTAAGACAAGACATAATCAACAATAGTACGCCACAATACTCGGTTTGTGGCTGCCGCTCTCCATCCTCGGTCGCGCCCAATGCTCGCCAAGTCACGCTCTACCTGGTCCGCCCATCGTGCTCTCTGCGCTCCACGCCTTCTTGTGCCAACCGGATCCGTTGCAAACACCAGCTTTGCAGGGTTGTTGTCCGGCATTCTTGCAACATGTCCTGCCCAACGTATCCTTCCGGCTTTGGCCACCTTCTGGATGCTGGGTTCGCCGTAAAGTGCAGCGAGCTCGTGGTTCATCCTTCTCCGCCACACACCGTTCTCCTGCACACCACCGAAGATCGTTCTTAGCACGCGTCGCTCGAAAACTCCGAGTGCTTGTAGGTCCTCCTCGAGCATGGTCCATGTCTCGTGCCCGTAGAGGATCACCGGTCTTATTAGCGTTTTGTACATGGTGCATTTGGTGCGTGGGTGAATCTTTTTCGACCGCAGTTTCTTCTGGAGCCCGTAGTAGGCCCGACTTCCGCTGATGATGCGCCTCCGAATTTCTCGGCTCACGTTGTTGTCAGCCGTCAGTAAGGATCCGAGGTAGACGAATTCCTCCACCACCTCGAAAGTATCCCCGTCTATCGTAACATTACTACCCAGACGGATCCGGTCGTTTTCGGTTCCGCCTACCAGCATGTACTTTGTTTTTGAGGCATTCACCACCAGTCCGACCTTTGCTGCTTCGCGTTTCAGGCGGGTGTACAGCTCTGCCACCGTTCCAAATGTTCTAGCGATAATGTCCATGTCGTCCGCAAAGCACACAAATTGACCGGATTTTGTGAAAATCGTTCCCCGGCTGTTGAGCCCGGCTCGTCGCATCACGCCTTCCAGCGCGATGTTGAAGAGTAGACATGAGAGTGCGTCACCTTGTCGCAGTCCCCGGCGAGATACGAATGAACTGGATAGTTCACCCGAAACCTTTACGCAGTTTTGCACACCGTCCATCGTTGCTTTAATCAGTCTAGTCAGCTTCCCAGGAAAGCCGTTTTCGTCCATGATTCTCCATAGCTCTGCGGTCGATACTATCGTATGCCGCTTTGAAGTCGATGAACAGGTGGTGCGTTGGGACCTGGTATTCACGGCATTTCTGGAGGATTTGCCGTACGGTAAAGATCTGGTCCGTTGTCAACCGGCCGTCGATGAAGCCGGCTTGATAACTTCCCAAGAACTCATTTGTTTTAGGTGACAGACGACGGAAGATGATCTGGGATAGCACTTTGTAGGCAGCATTCAAAATAGTGATCGCCCTGAAGTTCTCACATTCCAAATGGTCGCCTTTCTTGTGAATGGGGCAGATTACCCCTTCCTTCCACTCCTCCGGTAGCTGTTCGGTTTCCCAGATCCTGACTATCAGCCGATGCAGACAGGTGGCCAACTTTTCTGGGCCCATCTTGATGAGTTCAGCTGCGATACCATCCTTACCAGCTGCTTTGTTGGTTTTGAGCTGGTGAATGGCATCCTTAACTTCCCTCAGCGTGGGAGTTGGTTCATTTCCGTCCTCCGCTGCACTGGCGTCGTCGTTCCTTCCGTTGCCGTGGGCTCCCGTGCCTACGTTCTCCACGCCGTTCAGGTGCTGATCGAAGTGCTGCTTCCACCTTTCGATCACCTCACGTCCGTCCGTCAAGAGGCCTCCGTCTTAAGCTGAAATGTGCCCGGTGACTAATGGAACCAGGAACGGAGGCTGAATGGTTTCTACGTGTTGACAAGTCTGTAAATTATCGACAGTTCCGTGCTAGTTTCCTGGAAAATTTCGGCCATATTTACACGGTCGCTGAAATTGTTGACAAGTTACGCAAAACAACGCTTCGAAAATGTCGGTTATTGCGTACATACTAAGGATGCAAGAGATCGCTTCGAGGGCGAATATCGACGAGAATCAAACCGTACAATTCATCATCGATGGGTTCCAGGACCGTTCAGCGAACATAGCAGTTCTTTACCCGGCCAGAGACTTGGCCCATCTGAAGCAGCTTTCACGGCGATATGTTCAGTTGCGAGAGATGTACCCTGCGGCGATTCGGAATCAACCAGTCAAGCAAAAGATGAAGCCTACAACAACCAAGTCGGAACCGTCGCGCTGCTAAAACTGTTCGGGTGTTGGCCATCTGTCGGCGGATTGTAAGGAGCTACGCCGGGTGAAGGGCTCTTGCTTCTGTTGCGGTTTGACTCAGCATCTACTTAAGGAATGTCCAACACCAGCTCCACGCAACAACAATCAAAATGGCGGGGGAGACCGTTAATCCGTTGGCAAACTAGGAGCAGTTCTCTCCGAGTTGAATATTGTAAGTATTGCTTTCTCAATTGATTGTAACACACACTCATGTACCTCTGTTATTTCTATGTTCGATACGGGCAGTCCAATTAGTTTCGTACGACGATCGATAGTTAAACAATCGATGGGACCGAGTGAGAAGGTGAATTCAGACTACAAGATCATAGGCAATTACCCACTATGCACATATGGAATTATTGCAGCCATTGTCTGCTTTCGTGACCGTAAAACGTGTTTAAAGGTATCAGGTATTAGAAGGCCGGCTCCAGAGGCACGTTATCCTCCATTTGGGACATTTGTGCCATCGCCATACATATAAGCCTATTTCATCATTTACCTGAGGGAGCATGGGACAAGGGATGGAATGGGATTAGGAAAGGGAAAGGTGATGAAATAGGAAGGGGTGCCCTAGAAGAGGGAATGAACGCATAAGCGCAACGAGAGCTCATAGCCCATACCACAACGGGATTCAGTGCCCTGAAAAGGACATTATAAAACACATAAGCGTAAAGAGAGCCTATAGCTCATTGGAAATAGCTTGTGACGTCATGCGACTTTTTTTGAGGGCCCATATAGCCGAGGCGGTAAACGCACGGGTATTCAGCATGACCATGCTGAGGGTTACGGGTTCGATTCCCAGTCGGTCCAGGATCTTTTCGTAAAGGAAATTTCCTTGACTTCCTTGGGCATAGAGTATCTTCGTGCCTGCCACACGATATACACATGCAAAATGGTCATTGGCAGAGGAAGCTCTCAGTTAAAAACTGTAGAAGTGCTCATTGAACACTAATTTGAGAAGCAGGCTTTGTCCCAGTGAGGACGTTACGCCAAGAAGAAGAAGAAGAAGAAGAAGTCATGCGACTTTCAATATGACATAGAAAGGCACGTCATCGAAAGCATCCTCAATATTCAAGAAATCACCCAAGCAAAAACTACGTTTGAGCGAGTACTTTCTTGAAAACGTATACAACTTTGTGTAAAAGAGTCACTGTGGACATCCCAAATTGGGAGGCATGTGAGTTCACATGAACAGGCATGTCAGCCAGACGAACATCACAAATGTGATACTCGACAATGCGTTTCAAGCATTTTAGAGAGCACGAGGTAACCAGATGAATCTGGAACTCATTCCTTCTTTATACAACGCATGCACCCTTTCGGGATCAAACTATGGAGTAATTTCACGCCATGAAAATACCCAACTACAAGAGTTCAAAACATGTTTGAAATACTCCAAATCCTTTTGGAGAAAAATAGGATAAACCCCCATTTGCACCTGGAGATTTGAAGTAAGTAGAGCTTTTTAGGGCCCACTAAGTCGATTATATAGCTATAATTCTCAAGTGGAAGCTAGATATTCGTAACTATACAAAATAATGGTGTATCCGAAGATATTTTGAACTTGAACGGATCAGATTTCCATTCAGGAATACTTCTTGCGCACAGGTCGCAGAGGACAAGCTTTTTTCAAAGCAATAGTTATGGTATACCACAATGGAGGGGGTTGTAGGTACAAAACCACAATGAAACTCTCTTGGAGTAGCAATGGAAGCGAAATATCCAGTTAATGTGGTCGCAACCAATTAGTACAGGTTCCCTAGTTTGTTGAGCAGGGTCGCCTGAATACGCAAATTTTGCGAAGGAACACTGTGCAAAGAAGGTCAAATGGAGACTCCTCATCTGAAACATTCCAATCAGTCAACTCATGGCAAATTCTGCTCATGCAGAGTTGGGTTCGGTGCAATTCTATGTTAAGTTATCCATGAACTGTACTACCTAAATAATCCATCAAACTGAAGTATCTCAAAATAATGTTTGAGCTACTTCTGATGATGTAATCATCGTAGCAATATTGCCAAATATCAGCGAAAAAATGCTGAATACAAGAGCTTGCTTGAAGGCATCCATAAGGAAATGTTGAAACATACTGTTAACGTTATTCTAAGATATAGCATGCTCGAGGCATGATACTTCATTTATAATGAAAGAAGCAAACTGGGTTCACAAGGTAACCTATACAGAAATTACCCTAGGAAAATGAACTTTTTGAAGTAGAGCCACCTGGACTAAGCACGCTTTTTACACTGAAAATTAATCTGAGGTTTCCTAGCCGTAGGCACTACCCAAACTAGACAGGATTACACTCTTCACAATCACAGCATAAAAAGGAAACATCAACGACAAACCAAATCGGTGTCAATTGAAAAACGCCAATGGCGAAAACGCATTAACCGAAACCATATAGGTAGTAATGTAAGCAAATTTACAACATTTGAATAATCCCGCGCTTATTTAGCCTCAAATTTGAGACTTAAGAAGGGCAACTGATTATCTCGGAGAAACGCAAGGCCCACTGTACTATTGCTCCGGTTAGTGCAGTAAGGGCGTAATACTGTGGAGGACGCCCTAATTCTCCACAGGCTCCGTTTGTGGTTAGGTTTTTATTAGACCCCCTAACCATTCATTCCTTGGCACGGTAAGCATAAAGCCGCATAACACCATGAATTAGGGGCCACCTGTTTAGTGGACTCTTACCACTGGATCAGGCGGTCCGTAGAGTTATTCTTAGCCAATTGAGACAACTGCTACCGGCACTACACAGCTATCTAGGCTGATCGGGAAAAGAAGTTAACATTGATGGTTAACTTCCAAACGAGCCCGAACAGCCCGTCAACTACCCACTATGCACATATGGAATTATTGCAGCCATTGTCTGCTTTCGTGACCGTAAAACGTGTTTAAAGGTACATGTAGTACCCGATAATTACCTTTGTGTTCCGTTGCTATTAGGACGGATTTTTTTGAATGAAGATTGCTTTGTACGTGTAAATATCACAGCCATCCGGGCTGGTGCCCGACCAGCCCGGGACCGCCGCGGCTCGTTCACCACATTGGTGGCAGCGGTGAAGCCGTGTAAAGTTTTTCAATTACAACGAGTGTGGTGTTTTCTGTAACGACGAATTGGACTACATTGGTGGTTCGAATGAGAACTTGTGCGACAGCGAAAGTGATTCCAATAATCGATTCGGTCCTGTGTGTGCTGTTCGGTTGCTTCTACTCTGAGGACTACCTTTGACATCGAGAAGCATACGTGTGATTAGAAGGACGCTGTCTAGAACTGCTAGAACAAACCGTGAAAATGGGAAAAAAGAACTGAGCGTAATTTGGAACTGTACAAATAAAAATTAATTATATCAACCGTGTACCCCATGCGATGCGATCGTGTGCGGTCTAACCGATTGATTCTGCTCCGTGGACGGCAGCACCTGGCGATCGAAGACAATAACAACAAAAGACTGGCTGACCCTAGTCCTGATTCCTGGTGACGTGCTGGTCGAAGACGTCCCGATGATGATCACCATAAGCTTCGTATCGTCGAACAACAACAACAACAACAAAGATAATTAATGAAGAAAAGCGTGAGTAAATAAAATATGAAATAGTATAAAGCTGAGATGAATGCCCTCTAGGGTAAAATCTCCAAAAAAAAAAAAAAAAATAGTATAAAGTGAGATTGTAAGTTCAAAACAATTAAAATGTAACAGCAATGCGAATGTAACAGAAATTTAAAATTGTGCGGTGAACCCTTCCCTAGAGCCATTGAAATAAAATTAATTTAACTAATCTAAAGAGTGTCTAAAATGTCAAATGAAATACATATAGTGGGCAACGCCCAATGATACTCTATTGAGAAGGAGTCGTCATTAGAGTCCACATTTCTCTATTTTGCAGGACCCTGAGGGTGCTCCATTAAAAATGCAAATGAAGCCTACATTTTATGGATGCCAATGATACATATATTGAATCAAAGCAGAGCCAAAGAGCCTGTATAAACAAAAATATTGACCAAAAATCAGAGCCAAAGAGCCTGAGGTCCGAAATAAATAACATATATGTTAAGACCAAATGTGGAGCCAAAGAGCCCAAAGTCTAAAAAAATGTTAGGCAGAGACCTCCGAAAAAAAAAACATATTTTTTTTTCTTTGTCTAAGGGAGGAGGGAACACCAATCAAAATTGGTTTTCATTTTCAATATAAAAATAAAATATAAACACAACAATGTACGAAAAAAGTACATGAGAACCAATCGCTTGCAAAACAAAACAATAAATGTTTAAAATATAGAAACAAGAAATATAAAAAATAAGAACTAAAAAACCTTTTTTATAAAAATTTAAAATTTCAAATTTTTATCAAAAGCTTTTTTTTCTACGGGGATAGTAATGTGGTGTAACTCATCACATGCATTTCCCCTTAGGCACCAACATTTTGAAGAAGGTCATTGAAAAGGGAGATAATACTGGACAAACTGAATCGTTATTGCAGATAACGATCAGGTTTGCTTTTCATTATCTGGTCGACATGAGTCAACCAGTTCTATTTACATTCTCTTTTCATAGACCTTCACCTCATTAGAATTAGTATATATATGTAAAGATTCAGAGTAAAGAAATATAGATTATTAACACAAGAACATCCGAGGAGACTGGTAATGTGATTGTAAATATCACAGCCATCCGGGCTGGTGCCCGACCAGCCCGGGACCGCCGCGGCTCGTTCACCACATACGACACGAGACTTATCGATTCAGTAGAAATGAAACCCAAAGTTGAACTTGAAATTGAACCAGACCCAAATCGGATTAAAATTTCTGGAAAAGTGTTACATTGTGTGTTTGATTATTCGACTGATGCACCTTCAGAAACCCATTACTACCTGTAACCAGTGTGATCATCGACCATCTACTGGGATCTCCATTGGGCAAATTTCCATCCCTCATGTTGTTTCTCTCGAAGTGTGTGTTTCAAATTCGAGTGATTCGTCTTCCGCCCAGTTAAGTTTCGATCCTTCCCACTCTTCCGATACTTCCGATTCTTCCGTGTTGTTTGATTGTTCCGTTCCGCTTGATGAATACAAATCTGTTCCGACGCTGGATCATTTTTCCGTTCCTGATGTGCTCTGTATAGACCCGATTGACAAAAATTGTAATTTTGACATAAATCCAGAGTTGAGTGTTGATTATCGGGATAAAATTCTAAATATTATCCAAAACGACTATGTTGATCTGAGGAATGTACCCATCCAGGAACATAAGTACGAAATGAAGCTGAACGTTACGTCGGAGATCCCTATCAATTTTCCGCCAAGGAGGCTGTCTTATACCAAAGTTGAAGTGGACCGCATTGTTGAGGGATTGATGAGTGCTGGAATTGTACGACCAAGTAATTCTCCTTACGCATTTCCAATTGTTTTGAGAACGAAGAAAAGTGGTGAAAAGCGAATGTGTGTGGATTATCGTGCATTGAATAAGGTGACGGTTCGCGATAGTTACCCTATGCCTTTGATGATTGTATAACATTTCGCCGAAAACCTTTTCGCGGAATTCCTTTTCGCGGTGTAACATTTCGCGGAATGACATTTGGCGGAATGAACCATTTCGCGGAATGCACCGTTTCGCCGAAAACCATTTGGCGGAATGTACCGTTTCGCGGAAAATCGTTAATAAGAACAAACAATTTAACTTATCGAGAGACAACATCATGATGAGATTCAAAATTCAAATCAGCACACGAAAAATGGAATGCTTCATATCAAACATTCATTTTTGTAGCAGTATACTTTGAAGGAACAGCCTATGTATGAAAGAAGGGAAATTCTCTGATAATATAAATTTAGCAGTTATGCCAAAATAAGAATAATGCATACAATTTATGAAAGAACAGTTTTGACCAGAAGAAGGAAAAGTTTCGTATTGAACATAACAGCATATCTGTTAAGAACAGCGTTTGTTTAAAAGCTGGAAAAACCTGTGATACAAAAATGAGATTTTTTCTAATATTTATTATAACAGTTTGAGTTTGTTGGAACATACAAACAATAAATAAAAGAGAAATTTGATAAAGTTATCACAAAGGAGTGTTACTTGGCTTAAAGGTTACGCGGTCACACTGTTTACAAATAGCATCATTTTGGCATAATTACAATACTTTCAATCGATAAAGCTGAAAGTGTGGAAGCTGATAAGCAGATTCAGTTCCTGAATTATGATTCTGGGTCATAAGGCCGAAGGAGATTACACTGAATGGACGTTGGGCCGCACAATCATTGGGCCGAATAGATGTTAGATCAATAAGAAAATAGGCCTCGAAAGATCTAAAGAACACATCTCCCACAGAATAAGCAATAAGACCGCCAATAGATAACTCCAGTGCAACTTGAATGAACAGCCCTTGTTTTAAAGAAAGATAAATCTCTAACGTCAGCAGCCTGGCCAAAAAAAAACTCACCAGCAGTGTTACCACAGACAAACAGGCGTCTCACTCTACTCACTTCCCATCGTTTCCCTTTTTAACGGATTATTCAAATATTCTGTAGTTTGCAAATCGCTTGCTCATGGTGCTTGGCATTGTTTACTCCTGTTTGACGTTTTCTAACTACCGCCATCTACTCAGTGGGTTTGCGAACCACAGCGTAATTAGCATTGGGCGATTATGTTTTCGTGACTATGATTTTTTATCGCATTTTGTTCCAAGTAATACGTCTGTTTGTCTGTGGTGTTACTCTGAACATCAGCCCATTTTTGACAGAATGCAAAATCTCAGATAAGTTAGCAGTTTGGACACTAGCCAACATTTTTAACAGTAAACTTGAAAGAATAGCCTATTATCAAAAGAAGGTCAAATCTCCTATAGAGATATCAATTTGATCATTAAAAACTACACACCATATGAACAGCCTTTAGAGAGAAGAAGGTAAATGATGGAAAATTTAACAATTCAGTCGCCAAACAACAACGTTACTGGAGAGAACAGACTTATTTTAAAGAAATCAAAAACTTTGAAAGAGTCAGCAATATAAGCGTTTGAAAGTACAACTACAGGGGATGGCCAAAATGTTTGGGATAGGCAACTTTTTTTCTCCCACAAAAAAATTCAACATGCTGTAACTTTTAATAGAGTGCATCAAAAAATCTCAAATTTTGACTGTTTGTCAACCTATTATATGTGCATCATTGGTACAAATTTGGGCTCGATTGATTGATTTTTTGCGAAGTTAAAACCGTTTGGGTAAAACACTATTATTTAGACAACTAATTTTTGAAATGTCATATCTCGGAAACCAGTGAACCGAATTGAATGAATTTTTTAACGTTTATCAACAATATATTGATACTCAATACGACGTTATAAAATGTAATATTTTCTCACTGCGAAATAAGTTATACCGGATTGAAATTTTTACCCATATGGAGGAAAATAAGTCAATTTTACAATACCACACAAAAATAACTAAATGTGTTCTTCTTTCAATCTAAATAGGCTCTAATATATCTGATTAGAGATAACTTGAATACAGAAGTGGAAAATCTTTGGATATCAACACCAAAATTTATTGACATTGATGTAAAAAAATTACATTTTTTCGAGAAAAATCGAAAAAGTGTCAATCCATGATAACTTTTTTCAACGTTTAAAAAGTATCTATGTTTTAATAGTTTGTGAAGCATTTATATATTGTTAGTGTTCGTTCAAAATTTCATTCAATTCAGTTCACTGGTTTCCGAGATATGACACCTTAAAAATGAGTTGTCTGAAAAATTGTGTTTTACGCGAACGGTTCTAACTTTGCGAAATATTAATCAATCGAGCCCAAATTTGTACCAATGATGCACACATAATAGGTTGACAAACAGTCAAAATTTGAGATTTTTTGATGCGCTCTATGAAAAGTTATAGCTTGTTGAACTTTTTTGTGAGAGAAAAAAAAGTTGCCTATCCCAAACATTTTGGCCATCCCCTGTATGTGACAACGATGGCTTGTTGGTCATTGCGCCTAATGTCTATTTGGCCTCATTTCCATTCGACCTAAAGACATTCGGCCGCATGGCTTTTGGCCTGACGTTCAGAACTCTCAAGAACAGCCTACGAATCAAAGAAGGTAAATTTTTGTTCAGAAAAGTAACATCAATTAGTACAATCGTTGAGTTGAGGTGATTATGTTTCATAAAAACAGCCATGACCAGTCTTCCGCAAGATGAGAAACTAAACGACGAGGGATTGCTAACGGTTTTAGCGGAGGCTGAAGAAATCGTTAACTCCCGGCCACTTACGACTATCTACCGTTACACTCGGCTGAAGAAGCACTCACGCCCAACCATTTCATTATGGGAAGTTCAGGCGGAGTTACACAACCGATCCCCGAGCCCCGAGCAGAAGGGAATAACAACAGCATAAGGAGCTGTGTTATTTGGGCAAAATAACTGAATAATAAAATCGATTATTTTTAAGTTATAACCATAACATATTGTGTTATAAACTTGTCTGTCATAAGCGGCAAAATAACAAATTCCATAACAAAAAAATTTTCCTGGAAAACCAGTTCAATAACTTGTTTTGTTAGTTTCAATAACAACTTAATAACAGTGAATTCTGAAAATATTTCAATAACAAATTTTGATATTAATGTGTTATTGATAATGATCGGAGAGTAGAATTTGTTATGATATCAAACTCGTTACTAAATAAATTGTAATACTTATTATATAAAATTATTCGCTTTGTCAATTACATGAGGTTCATCAGTCTGAAGTTAGAAATATTTTCAAATGATCGAAAAATACAATATATAGTTTTTAATTCATTCTAAGAGATTTGAAGTCGCAAGATAATCGAACTTTAGTAATTTCTATATTATCAAATACGACGAGCTTCAATTTCCACCTGTAATTTATTAACTGTTATACTTTAATTGTTTTCGGAGCACATGTGACCTTTGTTTTTTTTTCAGCATAGAAAGTGAAGAATTTGTAGAATGCTCAACAGTTTTGCAGAAAAATTTTAAGATATTGGTAATGTTTTACAGATTATTACAATTTTCCTGGAAAGATTGTTTTAATCCCTCCGATTTTCCCTGGATTCAAGAGTTACGTCGAATATTCCTCCTGGATTCTACAAGAATTCCTCCAAAAGTTTTGCTATAATTTCTCCTGAACTTCCTCTGATGATTCCTACAGGACTTTCATCAGAAATGTTTGCAATATTTTTTTCAAAAAATTCCTCTATTCATTTCTCTAAGGATTCCGTCAAAAACTCCTTTTATGTTTATCAAATGACTTTGTCATAAAATTCTTCCAAAAATTTGTCGACAGATTTGGTCTTAAACTTTTCTATAAATGACTCCAAAAATCATCCAGAAATTTCTCCGAGAGTTCTTTGACGGAATCTTTCATGGATTTTCAAAGACTCCTCTAGAAATTCCTCCAGAATACTGCATAGAATCCCTTTAAGGGTTTCTTCAGAATTTCCTGTGATCATTAGTCCTGAAGTTCGTCTTAAGATTTCTCTGAATTTTTTTTTTGAGGATTTCACCATGAGTTTTTTTGAAGGATTCTCCAGGAGTTTTTCAAAAGATTCTACCAGAATCCTAATAGTTGCTCAGAAGAATTAACTTCGGAATTTCTAAGAAAATTGCGCCAGTAGTTCTCTTGAAGACTTCTCCAGGGATTTATCGAAAGGTTCCCCAGAACTTCCAAGTGCTTATCCAAAAATTATTTAAGGAATTCTTAAAAAGAGTCGTTCAGGAATTTCCTTTTTAACTGAATACAAAAATGGACCAACACAAAGGGACAGGTCATAATTGTCGAATTGTTGCTGTGATTTCAAAACTTGTTACTGTTGTGCTATTGCTGATAAGTTAATCAACAGTACAACAATAACTAAACTTGTACTTCAATAAAACATGTTATTTAAATGTAATTTAGCTTATGTATATCAATAGCTTGATTATAACAGAATGAGAGTGTCCTACAAAATTTGTTATGGAAAAGCTATGCCTTGATAATTTAATAATAACAAAACAAGATATAAAAACAGGCTATGTGATTTCGTAGTTATTAACTTGCTATTCTCCTCTGCTCGGGGCAGAAGGGAATAGCAGCAGCATAATAAAATGTGGTATTTTGGAAAAATAACTGAGTAACGGAAAGAATTATTTTCATGTTATTTACATAACATATCCTGTTATAAACTTGTCTGTCATAAGCGGCAAAATAACAAAAATTATAACAAAAAAATGTTCCTGGAAGACCTGTTCAATAACATGTTTTGTTAGTTTCAAAAACAACTTAATAACAGCGAATTTTCAGAATATTTCAATAACAAATTTTGATATGATTAAGTTATTGATAACAATCTGAAAACAAAATTTGATTTTTTTTTTCTGTTGCGGATAGGAACTCCTCCAAAGTCCCATATGAATTCAATGGGATACGCAACAATATGATCTATTGTTAAATGTTTCATTCATAATTGGGACGCTATTGTTGTCGCAAGCGATTTATTTATCGAAAACAGAGAGAAACAATAGTTTTCGTTTATTTTCCAAACAACTTAAGATGAAAAACTACCGACGTTTTGAAGCCCTTTATTAGGTGGTTCATTGTTCATAAGATTAATTTACATTATTACCTCATTGATTGACACATTTAACCAAATGAATCTAAGTGGGCTCGATGCAATGAAATCAATAAAAATAAAATGTCTTAAAATAATCAATGGAGTTCTTCTTCTTGATGACTTATTTTTTTACATTTTTGTCGAAAATGTGTTGTTCGTCCTTGAATTCCACCAGTTGATCCAAAATGTTTCATAAAATGGCTAAATGCTTATAAAACAAAAGGCTGATAAGTTGGCTCTGTCACAGTTAAAACGTAATGCCAGAGGAACTGATGACAAAATAATATTTTCTGTTACAGTTCCTCACGGAATGCTGTGAACAACGGAAATCTCGAATGGTGTAGTTTTGATTGCAAAGCTAGTTATGTTGTAATATTAATGATCAAATATTTGTACAGTCTCAATGACACAATTATAACTGAACTTGTGCTACAACAAAACATGTTATTGAAATGTAATTTAAAGAAAATATACCAAGAGCACGATCATAACAAAATAAGACTGCCCAACAGAACATGTTATGGAACGGTGATGACTTAATAAGTTAATAATAACAAACCGAGATATAAAAACAGGTTTTATGATTCCGTTGTTATTATTTTGATATTTTCCTCTGCTCGGGTCATGGCAAAAAAGGACTACGTGAGTCACATCTACGCATCTTGGGACCTGATTCAGAGACGGACTAATCATTTCTGGAAATGGTGGATCCTCGAATACCTGCCTACACTCACTAAGCGTACAAAGTTTGTTTGTTTGTTTGTTTATTTACCAGAAGCGAAAAGGTAAACCTTTTTTTTATTGCTATCTGCGGTTCAATCGGGTGATACACAATAAAAACTTATCAATTACATAAAATACATATACTATAAATTCTTATACATTAATCATGGTTCCAAAACTCTAGACAGCCCCTTTTTAAAACTGTTTCCGATACTGAGCGCTTTACCACAGGAGATAACATGTTGTAATTTACCACACCTCGAACGAACAAAGAGTTGGAGTAGTACATCGAGCTGTTTGGTGGGATTATCAGATTCTGCAAGCGACGTCCTTGGAACGGTAACAGCTTCTGATGGAGTGCTGGCGGGGAACTCGTTTTAATTAACTTGCGCAGGAATAAACATGAGCGGTATGCGTAAAAGTTCTCGATTGGACATCCAATCAATTTTTTCTGGAGTTGACTTACGTGTGCGTATCGGTTTAGTCCATAAACACATCGTACACAAGAGTTCAGAGCGACACGCAGTCTGCTCATGGCACTGGCACTTGGTCTAACGTGTGATAGTTCGCCGAACAAGCAATGAGGAAGAATTAGAGCCTTAAACAGTTTCAGTCTAGTTCCTACAGGAACAGCAGCAGTGCAACAGTACAGCGATCGGAGGCTTGCATAAATTTTTCAACATTGCTGATTTACAAGACTATCCCACTCTAGGTCCGTTTGAAACACGAAACCAAGATTCGTAGCACTTTCCGTCCACTCAAAGATCTGTCCATCGATAATGATGGAAGGTAGTGAACGGAGTTGAACAGCATTTCTTCGACGTCCCTTCTTCGATTGGTTAACAAACAGCTGGTTGCGTCGAGACCACTCCATAATCCTCTCCAAGTCTTCATTAATCATCCTGATTAACTGTCGGGAACATGGTCCAAGGCGGCAGATGAACAGTTGAACGTCGCACAGTGGAGCACTTAGTACATCAAAACTGATCAAAATTATTTTGACGTATTTTCGCAACCCAAAAACAACCCAAATTAGTAATGAAACGTATTTCATAGTTTTTAATGAATTTTAAACCAAAACATTCACCTAGCAGTGAGAAACAACAAATCTAACCAACTTCAACAAGATTTTTTTTTAAATAATAATATGTATCACCATTCCATAGAACATTGATATAGTGTGTCTTCGAACATCTTGATACTTGGTGGTTTTGTAGTTTATCGAAAATAATTAGAACCGTATTTTTTTATTTCATCATTAGGGTGACCAATTTTATGATTGTAAAAATCAAGGTTTTTCGAAACTAAAATTTTTCAAAAAATCACAGTTTTTGAACCAGTTGACCGATTTAAAACTTTTTTTTTTGCTTGAAAGCTGTTGAATTAAAGTTTTTAGCAAAAAATACGTTCAGTGGGTGAAATAGTGTTTTGGGCAAATAATATCATATAATAATATAATTATCACAATGTTTTCAAAGTGTTGCAACTTTTGAAATCGGAAACATCCGGAAGGTTTTCTTTCTGCATTTGGAAGAGGAACAATAGTTTTATCATACACTAAAAGCAGATTTCCCGGAAACAGCCGGAAAATCAACTTATTTCATTTTGAATATACGGTAAAGGATTCCATCAAATATTATTTTTCAATATTTTCATATATTGTATGTAAACTTAACGTCAATTTATTTGGGGTTCAAATTAACAGAATAACAACATTAACCTTCTTTAACAAACTGCATCGTTGAATTGATTGACTAACAATTTTATTCACTTTGTACGGTCAAAACTTGCACGCGCTGTGAGTTCTATCAAAGAAAACGGCTAACATTCAGCTTCACTAAACCTCTTCTTTTAAGCGTGAACAAAATATTTGGACACTGCTTAGCTGTCAAACGATTACACGATAACTACACTTGGAAAAACACAACGGAAAACCCAATTAATGCATTTTGAGTTTTTCCACTTATGATCAGGTTTTGATATGATTTACTCCAATGTGCGTCGTCCGCATACATTTGTATCGAGCAATATTTGAGAACGGTAGGCAAATCATTGACGTGGCAGCAAAACAATAGAGGACCTAGCACAGATCCCTGGGGAACGCCGGAGGTTAACAAGCCACGCTCAGATTGTTGGTTTCCACAGTACACAGCCTGGGTTCGCTCTTTCAAATACGATTCTATCAAATTAACAGCTGAAGCACCAAAGTTGAATTGCGTTTCTAATTTGGTACAGAGTTTTTTTATGAGGAATCGTGTCGAAAGCCTTGGAAAAGTCAAGCAGCAATAATATGGCAGTTCCTCTCTTGTCAATAGTTTTCGCCATATCGTCGTACACGCGAACCGTTGCAGTTTGGATGCTTTGCCCTTTACAAAAACCAGCTTGATACTTTGTTAGCAAATTGTGCTCAGCGATGAAAGATGCCATCTGTTGTTTGAGGAGCTTCTCGAATGCTTTAGATAATGCGCACAAGATGCTGATCGGTCTGAGATTTGTCAAAGCATTCACGTGCGTTTTTTTCCGCAATGGCAGAATCTTCGCATGCTTCCAGCATGATGGAAAAACAGAAGTTTCAATAATGCTGTTGAACATATGGGTAATTTGTTGCGCAACTAATGGGAGAATAATCTTAATAAATTTAATCGGCAAGCTATCCATACCGGTTGCATTCGAATTTATATTACAGATGGCATTAACCACTTCCCAGTACTGCACTGGCCGGAACGAAATACTGTAGGGCGAACTTGAAGCTGGAGATTATCGTATCGGTCCACAGTGGTCGTTGCTTTGGACACAACTTGACAAAAACGTACGATTAACAGCATCAGGATGAAACTCACACGCAGTTGACGATTTCTCTTTTCCAACACCGATCCCCTTTAAACGCTTGCAGAGAACCTTATTGCTGAAACCTGGCTGTCCAGGAAACGATTTAAATATCGGGTTTTTGCAGCCGCAACCATAGAATTTGTTCTGTTCCTCAAGATGTTATAACGGCGCCGCGCTTGATCTCTAGTTGTGATCGATGCCCTGACCCTGCCCTGACCCAATCTTTATAAGCCAGGTCACGTTCCAGCATAGCCTTCCGAATTTCGCTACTGAACCACAAGTTTGACGATTTACGACACTTGCATGTACGGAATGCAATTATCGTGGATGCGCTTCACGTGAGAATTGAAGAAACTGACCAGCTCATTTGGATCGTGCATTTCGTAGAACAGACCCCACGGAACGGAGAGAATAGCATTCTGCAGTGTTCCTGTATTAAAGTTGACATAATCTCGATACGTACTGTTCCTTGGGACAGGCTTCGCGTCAAAGTCCAGAGAACCAAAGATCAAATCATGCTGAGACAGTCCAGGAAAATCCACCTGGTTAAAACACAGCACTTTATCTTTGCAACTAGTAATAAACAGGTCCAGTTGTGAGCACCCATCTATGTGATAAAACGTGGGTTCATCGCCAATCGACGACATGGAGAAGCTCTCTAGCGTGGATTAAAACTGTGCTTGTTTACTGCTTAACTTGGACAGATCAGTGTTAAAATCACCAATTAATAGAATATTTTCATAGCGCATGGCAAAATCCGACAATTTATCGGCAAGAAAATCCGAACAATTATTTTCTGGAGGATTGTACACTACCATAATCAGAATCTTTTTCCTATCCAAACGAAAATCCAGCGCCAGGCACTCGGTTTTATCTTCTGCATCAGATGACAACTGTGTGTTGAAGATCGTAGAGCAAGACAGGTGATCCTTGTAGTACACCACAATTACACCTCCACGGCGATAACTACGGTCGTTACGAACAACAGAAAACCCCGGGATGGAGATACTACGATTGCTATTCCTCGACGAAAGCCAGGATTCAGTAAAACAAGCAACCGAAACTTTGGAGTTCCGCAGTAGATCTTTCACTTCTTCAAACTTGGATGATTTCCGTGCACATAGACTCTGGGTGTTCCCATGGCATATGTTCATTTTTCCGCAAGCAAGAGCGGCATTTATTACCGCGCCAGGAATGTTCATTGAGGTGTGGTTTTGTAATGGTGACATTAAGTAAAGAAGGGGAAACAGTTTTTATGGGGCTGTAAATAAACTATGCTAAGTGACATTCTATTTTTGAACAATCTTCGTCAATCACAATATTACAATAAAGCCTGAGCACTTTAGAATCGGTACACTTTCAATCTGCTGCAGATCAAAAACGGTTTAACCAAGAAAAAAATGTTGTAAGAATCAAATTAAACTTATTTATTGTATTTTGTAGGAAAAATATGTAAAATACAGTTTTTATTTCTTCAATATAACATTTTGACCCGATTGTGGAATTCATTATATTTTATTCTGCACAAACCAATGATCGTCAACATTTGCAAATTTCACAGATTACGGGCTGATATTTCCACAAGAAACAAAATTATATTAATCAAAGATATGCTCAAAACATGTTACGACATTAAACTCTTGACAAATATGGTTCACAAGACAATAATAAACTTATAGCCTTATTGTCCATTCACGCTATATTCAAAACATAGTTTTACTTAAAGTAACTTTTTTATTAATAAATAGTTCCTGGGGTCATTTTTTGGATCTACAATTCCCCAATTCAAGTGGCCCAACTTAATTCATATCGAAACCTGGATTATTTTTGGAATTATTAGCAGTTTTCCCTCACAGTTGTCGGAAATTAACAGTCAAAAGGCTAACTCCTCATAATAAGCCTAAAATAGGATAGTTTTCATGGATACAACACTGAAAACCAAATAGATTATGGAGCTATAGATGTGATTCTATGATCACAAATAAAAAACTTCTGAGTAGATTCAATTTTATTCAAAAAATCGTTAGATATTTCACGCCATCAAAACACATCCAATGAATTTCGTCAACAATAGTCCATACAGCTTTCGAGCCACGAATATTTATATTGTTCTGCATCAAATCAACTGATTCTAAAGTGCGCAGGCTTTATTAAAATCACATTAACAAATAGCGACAAGTGGACGATAACAAAAATCTAGGTACTTAACTAAGAAACTGGTCCAGCACTTCATCAGAACGTACAGGTACAGGAAGCTAATCGGCGGAGCGGCGCACCATGACAGTCCCCAGCTTTGTGTAAACTGACGATAACTTCCCAGCTTTCTTTAGACGCAAAGCCGATGCCTTTATCTTGCGTGCTGTGACCGTCAAGTTCTCGTTCACGTAAACACGGCGAGGTGAGTCTATGCCCAGATGACACAGTTTCAAATCTCGTTTACGAAGGTAGCTGCTATAGAAGTCATCACGATTGTTTCGGAGCGCAAACTGCAGTACTACAAGGCCATCGTTTTGGTTGCTCGATCTCAGTCGCCGGACGTCTACCGACGGGGTAATAATTTCAGGCACCCTTATATGCTTCCACATAGCGTTGAAATACGATCTCAAATTTTCGTCTTGCAGGTACGGGATTCCACTCACAATTAACTCATTCATATTATCGAGGCCACCGATAGTGTGCGAAATTTCATCCACTCTCTCGCTCAAAACACACAGTGCTTCTTCATGACTATTAAGCTTCGAACTGAAGTCTGCCTTGAAGGTGTTGATGTCGTGTAACACAGCTTCGAGTTTTCCATCCAGCTCAGCTCTGGCGGTGTCTATTTTCCCGCTGATGTTGACATAGATTTCTTCTATCCGTGCTCGAGTTTGGGCGAAATGATGATTCATAGCCTCCATAACAGCCTCCAAAGTCAGAGGCTCAGGGTTTTCATCAACATCTTCATCCGATCGTACGCGCTTCGAATTGTTGTTACTTGTTGTTGGCGGAGTACGATGAAGCGACATTTTGGTTTCGAAGTATGTTTGACAATGCAGTGCGTATACGTAGGTATGAGCAAGATAGCACACTTATCGTTTGTCGGTAGCAATGTCCTCTCGGAAGCAATGAAATGCACAGATTTTGCAAAAGCAATTACACTCCAGGAACACTTCAACGGAACTAGATAACGCGTATAGGGTCGCGGATTGTACTCAGGATCTAACTGGGATTGCTTCGAGGTATAAACGAAAACGATTACATTCCACTATCGCGAATTTGTTTAACCGCTATTCACAACACATAGTAGCAGAGCAGCAGTGTTGCCAAAACTCTGGTTTGGTTTGGAGAAGTGAAGCCCCTCAAAATTGGAGATCTTGTCGTTGTAATCGACGAAACCAGAAGGAATGGCTGAGTACGCGGACGTGTTCTAGAGGTAGCTGAGGAATTCCACGGAGTCATGTCAGTCGATCCTGAGCGACCATTTCAAAAATATCTGAAACTTTGCACAGTTTTTCAATTTCATCTAAATCGCCATTTTTCGATATCAAACCTTCATATTCACTCACGACTAACTTTTCAAAAGGGTGTATGCGAAAATAGTTCAAAAATATTCTAAAAGCTGTACAGCAAAAACGGATTGTTCGATTGCTATGAATTTTTCAGCAAAGTTAGATAACTAAATGATGATTCCTTAGAAAATATACACTGTAAAAAATTTCTTTTTTTACTATAAAAAAATATGATCTTTGTCACAAAAACTCAAATATCTCAGAACCCTATCTTTTTACCAACGTCAATTTTTTAGGGAAAATGGCCCATTATATCAGCTATCTACCATAAAATTTTGGTGATGGTAAACTGATAAACAAAAAAGTTATGACATTTCAAACATTTCACAATTTTTACATTTAGTAACAAAAAAAAAAATTTTTCTGTGTAAATTATTTCGAGAACTATATTTTGATGCTGATTTTATTGTAAAGGCTACCGCATGAATTAAACGAGTTGTTTTCATGATATTTTTGTTTGATTATTTATAATTACTATAGTATCTATTTGAACCTTACACGCGATCCAGTGTTGTGATCAAAAATATTGAGATTGTCATACTTTTTATTGTACGTGACTGGTAAAAAAATCCCTTGATAGTGTTGAAAAGCTGTTGATCATAAGAAAAATGGAATTAAACTTATTTTGAAGACGAAAGCTGCATAATAAAAGTTTTATATATACGCGTATACGTCTAGTTGATCTGCAAAAAAATACCTCTTAGGATCGATTTCTTCACCCTGGCTTAGGCGTTAAGCCAGGTTTAACTATATGGGTAAGCCTGGCTTACGGGTTAAGCCGAGGTGAAGAAATCGGCCCTTAGAGAACAGACTTTATGATCGGAAAAATGCGAGTAACTTCAACAACAACAAATGCATGAGAGGTACATACCACAGACAAACAGACAAAACGCCTAGAACAATTTTCGTGAAAATCCATCGCCCAGTTCACACTACCACCACCTGGTGGAAATGTTTCACGAAACACTGCGTTGTGCAATATCGTCATCAGAAGGCGCTAGTGTGAAACGTCAAACGCAAAGAAAAACGATGGGCACTCTTCTGGTTATGAAAGCCACAACCAAGATTCAAAATGATCGTTAAAGGCGTGGTCAATGAAAATTTCGTCAGTGTTACGTTTGTTTGTCTGTATACTAGGGTGGCCCACACTTATATGAAAAGCAAAAATTTCGAAAAATGCTAAGTCTTACCTCCTAAATAAGTTGTTTAGGACTCCCAGAAGCTACGTTCAAAATTTGAGTAAAATCGGTTGAGCCTAAGGGGGCGCTCAAAACGCTTGAAGTTTATATGGGAAAACTTGGCCAAATGTAGAAATTTTAAGTTTTCTAATTTTGCCGCTAGGTGGCGCTGTAAGCGTTCAATAATCAAACCCTTTGGTATTATTGTAGGTGACTATATGCCAAACAACTTTGTCGAAGACCGCAAAGTGATCCGACGCCTGTGAAAAAAGTTATACCCTAGGCAAAGTGAGGCAAAGTAGTGAGATTTCATTATTGATATTATTCTTTTACATGTATTGGAAAAACAACAATAAAGTTTATCCTCACTTTACCAAGGGTATAACTTTTTTCACAGAAGTTGGATCACTTTGCGGTCTTCGACAAAGTTGTTTGGCATATAGTCACCTACAATAAGACCAAAGGGTTTGATTATTGAACGCTTACAGCGCCACCTGGCGGCAAAATTCGAAAACTTAAAATTTCTGCATACATTTGGCCAAGTTTTCCCATACAAACTTCAAGCGTTTTGAGCGCCCCCTTAGGCTCAACCGATTTTGCTCAAATTTTGAACGTAGCTTCTGGGACTCCAAAACAACTGATTTAGAAGGTAAGACTTGGCATTTTTCGAAATTCTTGTTTTTCATATAAGTGTGGGCCACCTTACTGTATACATATGTACCATGAAAATGCTCACGAAAAAGCAAAAAAATACTACCGCTATGGATATTAAAAATTTTATAGTAAATTTTTTCTTCGTCCAAGCAAACAACACCAAACTAGTCAGTTAAAACTAATAAGTGATTTTGTTTATTATAATCTAACGAACAACATGAACAGTCGCTTTCTCAAAGGTCTTCAACTCAACGCTCTCTTGTAGACCGCTTGTGAAAAAAAATGTTCAAAAGAGTTACGAAATCTCATAGATAAACTGAAAGAGACTGGTTATGCCCAAATTGAATACAAATTTACGCATTTGCACGTCCTGCCGTCTAGACTTTGACAAACGAGCCATCTGTATATCATCGGTAAAGCAGGGCGCAGGAAGTTCGAAAACGACAACAACTGAGAAATTGCCAGAAGTGCTAAGTGCAGAGAGTCATGCCACCGTACCATCAGCGACATCTGTTTAAACAATTTAATCACGCCTCTTTTCAAAAATGCTTTGAAATATACTTCAACATTTATACCCATTTCAATATTTTTAACGTTGCAAAACACGCTTTCAACATTCATCTTGAAGAAGAGGGAAAACACTTGTCCTCAAATGTAACAGCAAATTAATCAATAAACGACTAATGCGCGGAGGACGTGATAAAATCGGAACAGTACTGTACATATAATATACATAATACATAATAAAAACAGATTGTTTTACTCACGCAAGGCCATTAACAATAAAATCAGCATCAAACTGCGCTTTCCGGCCGAAATAATTTACACTAAAAAAAATTATTACTAAATGTGAAAATTGTGGAATGTTTGAATTGTCATAACTTTTTTGTTTATTAGTTTATCATCACCAAATTTTTATGGTAGATTGCTAATACAATGGACCGTTTTCCCTAAAAAATTACATTGGTAAAAAGATAGGGTTTTGAGATATTTGAGTTTTTGTGACAAAAATGATATTTTTTAATGTTAAAAAAAGATTTTTTTTTCACAGTGTACATTTTCTTAGGAATCACCATTTAGTTATCTAACTTTGCTGAACAATAAAATCTGCATCTAACTGCGATTTCTGATCGAAATAATTTACACAGAAAAAAATATTTACCAAATGTGAAAATTGTGAAATGTTTGAAATGTTATAACTTTTTTGTTTATTAGTTTACCATCACCAAATTTTTATGGTAGATTGCTAATACAATGGACCGTCTTCCCTTAAAAAATTACGTTGGTAAAAAGATAGGGTTTTGAGATATTTGAGTTTTTGTGACAAAAATGATATTTTTTAATGTTAAAAAAGATGTTTTTTCACAGTGTATATTTTCTTAGGAATCACCATTTAGTTATCTAACTTTGCTGAAAAATTTATTGCAATCGAACGAACCATTTTGGCTGTGCAGATTTTTGAATATTTTTGAACCATTTTCACATACACCCTTTTGAAAAGTTAGTCGTGATTCAAAATAAAAATTTGATATCGGAAAATGACGATTTAGATGGAACTTAAAAACTGTGCAAAGTTTCAGTTCAATAGAAAATCATGAATTAAAAAATTTCCTTAATTTTGATGCTGTTGCTTGGAATCGCTCAGCTACAGGTAGAGATGGCGGAGTAAGGCAGGCGATGATTCAGACACCTAGTGGATTGTTCCGGCGGCCTGTTTCCAAATTGGCTGTGCTGGACGTAGCAGGACGCAGTGAGGGTGCTGGACCCAACATCCTCACGGGGAGGGGGATGCTGCCACGACCGCAACACCGGCAACCCGGCCTTCGACATCTGGAGATTCCCTTCATCAACGCTAGGCGCGCCACTAAACAGACATATGGATTGATCGATTCGTATGTCAAGCGGCATTGTTTTGATCTCCAGCTAACGTGTTCATGAATGTGCTATATTGGAATCTTAAACTGTTGATGAATTGTAGGATTTGTTTAATTGAACTGATTTATTTAGTGCCTAAATGTTCTCTCCTAAATTACAGATAAAGATCTCATTTTAAATTTACCTAAAACTACCTTAATTTGTTAAATAATCTGTTTTAGGACGTGGAAGGTTAGAACAACAATAGATTTCAGTATTTAATTATATAACTAATAATTGAGATCTTCTAAAGGTTGAATTAGATACCTTTCATAATCACATTATTAAAATTAGAATTGACTACCTATTATTACTCTATAGTAAGCTGTTTAAGAAGCTAAAATTGGGCTAAAGATGTATTTGTAATTTTGTATTTTTTATTGTTAACGTATTATAATCCTATAATAATCCCAGCAGATAGATTTATGACGAGAATTGGATAGACCGTGCATAATAATGCACTATTAAATGTAAGTTGTAATGATACGGTTTAAGAATGTGATTGAACTTATGAAATCTTTTCAGCTTGAAGCATACCAGAAATAAAGTTACTATCAAGAATAGTGCCAAGTTTGTTTGACGCAACACATTCCATACAAGATTCTAGAAGATTCTGGCTGGCATTTCTGGTAGTTGAGCCCATGGTCGATGATTCTATTATAGAAAGCAATCAACTTGATGGCAAATCCACAATATTTTCTGGAATGACCAAAAATCACAATCATACATACGAATAATACAACAATAATTTTAATAAGTGTAAGAAGGGTTCTGTTCACCATAGGTGGATTAATTCTGGTTTTTTATTACAGTGACCGGCACAAAAAAGATCCACCATATAGAGATTATAGTTTCTAGGGAAAAATACATGCAAAAATGATAAAATATAACTTTCAATGAATGCACTACATCCATTTTACATTGTTTTAGTAATCTGTGTTGAAAAAAGTTTGGTTTTTGAGGAATAAAATGATTTCTGATGAGATTGGGAAAAATGTTTAAAAATTGGGTAAGACAGAAAAAAAGATCCATGTTGGCCTTCCCCATTAGGCCGACGCGCGCATCTATGACTGTGGTATCTACAGCGTCGAGATCGTACAAAGCCTGCGATACGACGGTTGACAATGGAGTGACAGGTGTACGACCTGTCACTGGGTGAGTGATGAACATAAAAACGAATTGTAAAACAGAAAGATAGAGAAACGTGCTATACTAAAATCTACTTAAATCTAGAGTATAAGTATTGAATTTGATCTAGAACCTAGTGAATTAAGGACTGTTCATTTTATAAAGAGGACAACATTGCAAGGCTATAAAAAGAAAACGCGTAGTTCAAATTTGAGCAGCCTTGGTTAGTTGTTCAGTACATTATATTAGCAGATAATAACCATAAATAAATTGGTTTAACATTATTGAACTTCATAGAAATGTGGCAAAGTGTTTCGAGAGATCAATTTTTCAATTCCCAAAAACTAAAGATAAACACAAAATTTCTGTAAAACATCGGTGTATCGTTTTTAATTGCAAAAAAGTTTTTGCCATGCTGCAGTAGTTTGAGTGATACATATTCTGGCAAAATATAAACCTAATCGGAATAATAGTTGTTGAGATATTAAAGTTACAAATTGGACTCGATTTTCAGAATAAAATTTATTTGTTAAACAAAAATGTATAAAAATATTAAATTTTGAATGTTTTCGATGGATCTAGTCGAAAGTACTAATAATGCAAATTCAAATGCAGAAAACCGCTTCTTGATAGCATTGTTGGCTTGGTTTAATGTGCTTCATGGCAGTTACCGGAGATAAAACCGCTTCGTTCTATGAAGGTTCTTCTAAATAACGATGTACTCTATTGCAAATACAACGTAACAATGATGTCGAAAATAAAAATTAACATGTAGTTATTTTCAAATAAGGTATATAATGACATAGGGTCAGACCTTGCTGAAAATAAATAATAATTAGCTTCTCCAGAATCAAAAACTTGCATTTATGGAGCAAAAAGTATGCAATTTTTCATTATGGCCATCATTAAGTATTAAATTTATGATGAAGAATGTACTTTAAAGCATATTTTTCTTCGGTATCATTTAGAATGTGATTCTCTTCTATACTGGACAAATTTTGAACTGATTCCGTAGTGTTATTGCATCACTGGACTTAAATAAGTATTTTTTTTATCAATTTCATTGATAACAAGGCAACTCACTATATCAAGCTGTATAATGCTTGGTGCATTATTACTGACCAACTATTGCACTCTACCTTTAGAAGAATAGTATTAGATCCCAACACATTGAAAAGTTCGTGAAAATTTTAAAGTTATGTATGTGGAAATTTGTGTAGAATTTTGAGAAATGGGGTTTTATTGAGTTTTAACGAAAACCGCTTCAGTTCCATAACTAAGGACAATTTGTATAATGTTATATTTTTCCTACATTGTAGAATAGCTGTGGAAATTTATGCAAAAAACCGATAATAATTTTATTGAAAAATAAAAAAGATATCACACAAATAAGGTGTCCTCTTTATAAAATGAACAGTCCTTATATACATAATATTAGTACCTGGTACATACAAGCTGAACTTGGTGAGTTTATTCAGCTAAAACTAATGAAATCGAGCTAAATATTGAACTTAAACTAGGTAACATACACTGTACTGCGGTGGATGATACGGAGAAGACCGGCGATGGATACACCTGCAAGACCTGCAGAGGAGCCGAAACGGAAGACATGGTACAGTGCGACCAGTGCGACGGATGGTATCATTTCCACTGCGTGGGAGTCTCGGATGAAGTTGTCGATCAAAGCTGGAGTTGTGCCAACTGCAAGACTGCAACATGCAACCAGCGAACAACGTCAACATCAGAAAAAGATCCGGCAACGAAGGATGGCAACACGGAACACACGTCCAAGCGCGCTTCATCCCTAAAAGGAATTTCTTCTGCAGGGCGGGAGAATACATCGAACGGCAGTCCACCGCCGCCTAAGTCAACAGATCCAACAGTTCCTCCATCAAATCTGCCAAATCATGAGGGAAAGTCGAGACGGCCAAAGGTACAGCTGACCGGAAAGAAACTCTTCGTTCCGTCGGTGGAAGGATTACCCGCTATCCAGCTAGACGAAGCAGCATCGGAAATCTCGTGTTCATCATCTCAGAGATCTGCCCGGAACCGTGCCAAATTGCAGCTGCAGCGGTTGGAGGAGGAAAGAGCTTTCGAGGAGGAACGAGCAGAACGACGAAGGGTTGCTGAACAGCTAGAAGCGGAAAAGCACAAAGCATTCCTGGCCAAGAAGTACCAGATTCTGGAGGAGCTAGCCAGCGAAAGAGGATCGAGTCGAGGTTCTATCAGCGTATACTCTCGGAGTCGGGTGGAGAATTGGATAGAGAAGGGACGTAATTCAGAGGCAGTGCATCGGTCTAATGAACAGCCAGCACAGTGGGAGCTGAGCCCACCAGATCAGCTACCAGCACAGCGGGAGTTAGACCAACGTCAGCCAGCTGCTATTCGAATGTCGAAGTACTTCAATCCTAACGTCCAACCACAGTCGACGAGAATCCAACCAGCGTTGAACCGAATAACCCGATCATTGGCGAATTCGACGGTTATAGAACGGAATCACGGCGCATTAGGTCAAAGTTGTCCCTTGCAACCGGATGATTACGATCTTTTCCAGCTATCACGCTCACAAATCGCAGCAAGGCAGGCCGTTTCCAAGGACTTGCCAACATTTTCCCGGATGAATGGCCGGTCTTCTTATCCATGTTCAATAGCACGACAGCTATGTGTGGATTCACGGAAGAGGAAAATCTTGTGCGACTGCAACGTAGCTTGAAAGGAAAGGCATACGAAGCCGTTAAGTGCAGATTGATGCACCCTGGAAACGTTCAGGGCATAATGAGCCCGCTAAAAATGCTATTTGGTCAACCGGAGATCATTGTGCACTCGTTGATAGGAAAGATCAGTTCGCTACCACCGATTCGCGAGGATCGTCTCGAGACATTAGTAGACTTCGCCGTTAGCGTGCAGAACTTCTGCGCAACAGTTGACTCATGCGGGCTAGAAGAGTACATGTACAATGTGAGTCTTCTGCATCAGCTTGTTGGCAAGCTTCCACCGTCAATCAAGCTAAACTGGGCGCAACACCGAAAGACGCAGTTGGCGGTCAACTTGGCAACCTTTAGTGAGTGGATCTACTCGCTAGCCGGAGCTGCAAGTACGGTTACGTTTCCAACAGAGTTGGCACAAGCAAAGCCGATGCGTAATGAGCCTCGGCGGAAAGGGAAAGGAGAAACGTACCTCAACGCCCACTCGGAAACACAGATCAGGCACGATACGAGCTTCAAACCGCCAAAGCAGTCGTCTACAGCTGCACTGGAGAAGGAGACCTGCCCGGTATGCAAGGGCAACTGCAAATCCGTGAACAAATGCAAGCGGTTTCAGGAGTTTTCGAGAGAATCCCGGTGGGCAGTCGTCCGACAGTTCGGGCTTTGTCGAACGTGTCTTCGGCAACACAAACGAACCTGCAAGGCGAAACCTTGCGGTAAAGACGGTTGCACTTTTCGGCACCATGAGCTACTGCACAACGAGCTAAAAGCCAAGTCACACCAAAGCACTACTGCAGTTGGGAATCCAGAGTCTTCGCAGCCGACAACCAGCGGTGCCGAGCAGGGTTGCAATACCCACCAGACAGTTTCTAGCTCGGTTCTCTTCCGCTATCTTCCAGTTTTTTGTTGGGACCAGAGAAGACGATTCATACATATGCCTTTCTTTATGAAGGCTCAGGAACAACGCTGCTCGATCAAGATCTAGCAGATGAACTGCAACTGGATGGCACGCTAAGTCCAATATGCCTTCGCTGGACGGGTGGTACCGAGCGCTGCGAGAAAGACTCTTGCATAGTTCGCCTGCAAGTCGCCGGACGTCATGCGAATGCCGAGAAGTTTACCCTGGAAGGCGTACAAACGGTCAACGAGCTGCTGCTACCACGACAGACCTTGGACTTTGGGGAACTGAAGCGATCATATCGCTATTTGGAAGGATTGCCTATCGACTCGTACACCGAAGCTCGCCCTCGCATTCTCATCGGCACAAAGCATGCCCAACTGGGCTTAACCCTCAAGAGCCGAGAAGGAAAATTCGGCGAGCCGATCGCAACTAAGACACGGCTAGGCTGGGCAATTTGCGGTAACCTAGGATTTGGAGACGCACCGAACATGTTTCACTACAGCTTTCACGTCTGCTCACTGAACGAACGTCCGGACGATGATCTACATCAAGCGATGAAAGATTATTTCTCCATTGACAGTCTAGGAGTTAATGCTTCGTCCAAAGTTCTGCTATCGACGGAAGATGAACGTGCCGAATCTCTGCTAAAGTCGTTGACCCGATTTTCAGGCGACCGTTTTGAGACTGGCCTACTCTGGCGTTATGACAACGTCCGTCTGCCAGACAGCCGCCCTATGGCTTTGCGTCGCCACCGATGCCTGGAGAAACGCATGGCGAATGATCCTGCCCTCGCAAAAGTTTTGCAACAGAAGATAGGTGACTATGCCGCCAAAGGATACATTCGCAAACTCTCTGATGAGGAAATCCGGCAGCAAACCGGCGAAATGTGGTATTTGCCTGTCTTCCCGGTAACCAACCCGAACAAACCCGGGAAGGTCCGAATAGTTTGGGACGCAGCAGCGAAAGCCCACGGAATCTCGTTGAATTCAGTCCTTTTGAAGGGTCTAGATTTGCTATGTTCTCTACTTGGAATTCTTCTACGCTTCCGACTACATCCCGTTGCAGTGACGGGAGACATACGCGAAATGTTCCACCAGGTGCAGATTCGCCAAGAGGACCAGCGATACCAATGCTTCTACTGGACGGATGAGAACGGTGAACTAGGAGTTTACGTCATGGCGATGATGACCTTCGGAGCGTGCTGCTCACCTAGCAGTGCGCAATACGTTAAAAACGTCAATGCTGATCGTTTTAAGAGCGAATTTCCGGCGGCATGCGATGCTGTTACCAAGTCACACTCTGTCGACGACATGTTGATAAGTGTCGCCACGGAGGAAGAAGCAATCCAGATAGCGAAAGACGTTCGGGATGCCCACGCCCAGGGCGGCTTCGAAATTCGAAACTGGATTAGTAATTCAAGAAGAGTTGTGGAAGCACTGCAAGAACAGAACACGGATGACGAGAAAAGTCTAGACCTGACGACCGAATTATCCACCGAGAAAGTTCTAGGGATGTGGTGGAACACAGCAGCCGATGCTTTCACCTACAAAATTGGCTGGAATCGCTACGATGGGGAGTTACTCAAGGGCGAACGACGTCCCACAAAACGGGACGTGTTGCGAGTTCTAATGACCATATTTGACCCGCTCGGTCTCATCGCCCATCTTCTCGTCTATTTAAAAATCCTATTACAAGACATTTGGCGTTCCGGTGTAACCTGGGACGAGCAAATCGATGACGAGGCCTTCGAAAAATTGCGAAAATGGTTGACTGTTTTGCCACAAGTTGAGCATTTGCAAATTCCCAGATGTTTCTGGCCTGAGCATCCTGTCAACGACGCTGATGAGGTTCAGCTGCATACGTTTGTAGATGCTGGAAGCGACGGAATGGCCGCTGTTTGTTTCCTAAGGTTCTCTAAGAATGAGAAAAGCTACTGCTCGCTCGTCACCGCAAAGGCTAGGGTGGCCCCTCTTAAGCTAACATCTATTCCGCGTCTTCAAGCAGCAGTAATAGGAACTCGCTTATCGAAAACTGTGCTGGATACGTTGCCGATCCGGATCACCAAACGATTCTACTGGTCAGACTCTCGGGATTGTTTCAGGGGCTCGCTCGGGGTCACACCGACAGGATGGGCTCACCTGGGAAACGGGAAAGAAAAACCAATGTTTCTGGGGCTCGTTCGGGGTCACACCGACAGGATGCCCGAGCAGAGTCTAACAACAAAATGATAGCAAATCGAAAACTCGATTTGTATTCAGCAACAAATTGACATCACATTTTGATATCAGTTTGTCTTGATTTCAAATTTAGATTTCGTTTTGCTGTCAATTCGAACTATTATAAACAATAAGTTTTTAAGTTTTTTCTAAACTTCTAGGCAACCTTGCATAATACCTCTAAGAAAATACAATTAGTGTAGTTATCTAATGGCATTTAGGATTTGATATCAATCGAAAAACCCCTATATTTAACGATTTTTCCATTTTTTCGTACTGATAGCAAAAACAGTTATCAATTTGCTATCACTGATAGCAGGAATTGATTTCAACTTGCTGTTACGGGAACATTTTTCTGCTTTCATTGTTGATGTTTTAACCGTTAAAACGACCAAAACGACAACAACCTGAGTTACCATAATTTGCAATATCACAACATCAAAATTTATTTTCAATTTGCTGTCAGACTTTGCTCGGGTGGGCTCACCTGGGAAACGGGACAGAAGGACCAATGTTTCAGGGGCTCGCTCGGGGTCACACCGACAGGATGGGCTCACCTGGGAAACGGGAAAGAAGGACCAATGTTTCAGGGGCTCGCTCGGGGTCACACCGACAGGATGAGCTCACCTGGGAAACGGGAAAGAAGGACCAATGTTTCAGGGGCTCGCTCGGGGTCACACCGACAGGATGGGCTCACCTGGGAAACGGGAATCGATCCTCGCTGGGAACACTGGATCGTCCTTTGCCTGGAACACGGACCAATCCTCACGATTCTTCACTCACTATTTTCACTACTACTACTACTCACTACTTTCTCTACTACTGCTACTTCTCGAATAATACTTCGCAAAATGGTTTTCACACAACTGTTTATTGATCTTGATATAACAATGGTTGTTAGGGGAATGAAAATTTCTTACGTGGGCCTGCGCCATGGCTTACTTGTCGGCAACATTCTCCGGGGCACCAGCGGAATTGGCCTGTAACAAAAATATCTTCGTGATAGGCCGGACGTAGGTCGATCTTGAAGTCCTCATTTCCACTGTTCGTACTTTTCCATCGGGTCCACGGTTAACCTATTCTATAGACTGTTTCAGAAATTATAAATATACTTTGTTTATTAAATTAAATGAACTTTTCTGATGATGTTTACCAACTTCTTTCAGTGTATAGCATATTGTACTCCATATTTTTATAATTCCTTTTAATTATCTTGATATTTAAAAAAACAGTCGAGTTCTCAAACAAATAACTTAATTTTTCAAATTTGCATTTGCACAAAGGTGATTTTTAATGGATTCAACATTATTTATCACTAAATACCAAAAATTGTCTCAATTTTTATCACATTCACTTTCTTAAGAAGTTGTCTAAGGAATGCCTTGATCAAAATTTGGTAAAAATCGATAAAGGCATTTCGACAACATTTTTTCGGAGATCAAGTTTCTTATTTTTTAAGGTTTTCTACGGAACATAGAACTACCACACAGTTTCTTAGCTTTCTTGAACGCATTTAATCTAAACAAACTTATTTTTTCAGCTCATTCGATCCTACAGATGACAAAGCTTGTCATACCATAAAAACGAATGCAGTAAGCTGTAATTAAGACATTCATTTGCTTATTGTCTGTTGCTGCTGGTGTTGTTGAGAAATTTGAAACAACAAATTTTGTATTGCGAAGGTCCGTAATGGTGGTTTTTTATCGAATATTCCAGTAAAAATTACTCTTACTAATCAAGAAATATCTGTTATTATCGATACAGCAATTTTTATTGTGTTTGGAAATTAAATATTTTATCTGTGAGATTTTTTTCTCTTCCACTATGCTACATTTTTTGACCACTTTGTGCAACTTCAAATTTCAATCATCTAGTTTACAGAGCCCTATTTTTTAGCTTTTACCAAAAACATCAACAAAATTGGTATTATTTGCTTCGTTAGCATGTATACTATAAGAGCTAGAAAAAACTTTTTTGGATATTGTGCTCAAATTGAAATGGCAGTTAATCGTTAGTGTATTTATAATTTCTGAAACAGTCTATATGACTCCTTTGGGCCAGCATCCACGATGTAAATTTTCGTCGACAAGCATAACTAAATCTCCTACAGAATATTCATAATAGTTTCGGTTGTCTTGCCATTTCTGTCGCTTCATCAATTCTGGGCGGTAGGCTGACACCCATTTCCGCCAAAAACGGTCAGCGTATACTTGTGCATATACTGGCAGCTCTACAGTCCAGACTTCTCTCATCAAAATCGTGATCGTATTGCATATGATTTTTCCGTCCAAGTAATAACATATTCGGGGTTATAGGTTCGGGATCATGAGGGTCGTCGGAAACTTGAGTTAGGGGTCTGTTGTTGACTACGTTCATCACTTCACAAATTGTCGTTCGAAGAACTAAATCCGTTGGGTGTCGTTCCTTCAGCATAGCACGCATTCCTGTTTTTACTGATCGAATCAATCGCTCCCAACACCCTCCAAAATAAGGCGCGGCCGGAGGTATGAACGTCCATGCTACACCTCTGACGCTAAGAGTCTCTTCTATCTGCTGCTGGTCTAGTTCCTTGATCAACTTTTTCAGTTCTTGATTAGCTCCCACAAAATTTGTTCCGTTATCAGATAGGATTTTTTGAGGAACACCACGAATCGCCATGAAACATCGGATAGCCATAATACAGCTGCTCGTATCTAGAGATGGAACTACTTCCAGGTGTATCGCTCGACTGGCCATACACGTGAACAGTACTATTCAGCGTTTCTCACTGCGTCGTCCAACTTTTACTTTTACTTAGAACTAGTTCTAAGGAAAGAATGATTGAACGGTCATTCATTTTAAAAGAACGGTAGTTCTCCGTTCTTTAAAAAAACGAGAAAATTAAGGTCCTACAAAACTTTTCATTCAGTTTTTTTGATGAACGAGTGATGTGTTCTGAGAGAGCGAATGTTGCAATCATTTTGTAAAATAGTGCTTCGATGACATATGCAGCCGGTCGAAAGACAGCAGTTGATAAATAATGTGTCAATAATGTACAGTATGGCAAATCCTATATATTTTTTTGCGGAGTTGGATTTGCTTTGACTGCGGCTGACCACATATCACGTAAATAAAACAGCAACGTACCAACGTCAAACTTCGATTCACAAAACAACCCTAAGACTCAAGGGGTTGGTCACTCGGCACATTGTGCCCGGCACACACGCCGGCACTTCTCGGCACAATTCGGCACGCTCAAAAATAACGGCACAAATGAAGTGTGCTGAATGATCAACCCCTTGCCTAAGACTACTGAACGGAAGAACGGTTCAAAAGAACTAGTTCTTTCTGCGGAACTGTTGAGTTGAGAATGGTTCCCTTGAAAGAACTGTTTTGCCCATCTCTACTGTTAAGGGTCCAAAGTAGTCAATTCCTGCATGAGTAAATGGGAACACAAAAGTGGTCGTCCGTTCTGATGGTAAGTTTCCCATCTGTGCCACGCTCGGTTTTGCACGCAACTCTCGGCAACGCACACAAGAGTTCCCTATCTTCTTGACCTGGGACCGAATCTTCAATATACGGTGACGGTGTTTCAAATTATTGATAATGGTTTCCAATCCTTGATGAGCGTTTGCGTTGTGAAATGTCTTGATCAACAAGTTAGTAAAGTTGTGGTTGTCGGGCAATATCACTGGATTATTAACTGCAAAAGGTTTGCTTGCATCTTGTATTCGTCCTTTCATTCTAATTACTCTATCAATCAAAACTGGAGAGTACGTGTACAAACGGCTCGATTTCTTCACAAATCCTGACGTTTTCAAGCTGTTGATTTCGTCGGAAAACGATTCCATTTGAGTTCGTTTGAACCACTCATTCTTTGCGTCTTCCATGTCGTACACGTTGATGGTGAACTTTTTCGGTTTTTTCGTTTTTCGGTAGCGATAGAATCTTCTTCATCTTCAAATAATATGCAGTAGATCTTATTAATCGGTTATAATCCGAAAAAAATCATTTCCAGACGACCCACAACTCAATCCTTCGCCCTGCTGTCGCTGACGATGCCAGAGAGAAGCTGACAGTTTACTATCAAAATGTACGTGGACTGCGGACTAAAATTGATGACGTCTATCTCGCCATATCAGATTCTGGCTATGACGTGATAGTTTTAACGGAAACCTGGCTCAACGACCAAATTTGTTCATCTCAGTTATTTGGTAACGCGTACTCTGTGTACAGGAACGACCGTAACACCTTGAATAGTCGTAAATCTCGTGGCGGTGGTGTTCTGATTGCTGTCGCTACTGCAATAAATAGCTGCATTGATCCATCTCCCGTTGCATCCAGTCTTGAGCAGCTTTGGGTTAGGCTCAAACTTGCTGATTCCGCAGTTAGCATAGGAGTTTTCTATCTCCCGCCTGATCGTAAGGCAGATGTGACCAGTATTAACAACCATATCGAGTCAATCGGAGCTGTGCATAATAATCTTGGACCCAACGATCATGCACTACTGCTAGGCGATTACAATCAATCCGGTTTGGTGTGGACTCGCGCAGATGATGAAGTTCCTATGGTAAATGTGTTGCAGTCGGAAATATCTAGTGCATGTGCTGCACTTTTGGATGGTTTCAGCTTGCACAACTTGAGGCAGATAAACTTCATCAGCAACAGAAACAACCGTTTACTAGACCTTACGTTGGTGAACGAGAATATGATGGAAGCTTGTTCTATTCGTGAAGCAGCCGAGCCTCTCTCTGTCATTGATGCAGATCACCCTGTCTTGGAAATTGAATTATCTCTATTGAAACCTGATTTCTCTGATGTTGCTGACGAGCCAGCTCTGAATTTCCATAAAGCGAACTACGACGGACTAATGGATGCACTTCACCAAATGGATTGGTCGTTTCTGGAATCTCTTGACGTTGATAACGCTGTGTCTCGCTTCACTGAGGTTGTGCTTAACAAGCTTGCTGAATTTGTCCCTCCGCGTGGTCCCATTCCTAAGCCTCCATGGGGTAATGCTCGCCTTCGACATTTGAAACGTATACGTTCGAAGTCACTTCGGAAATACTGTAGATCCCGTTGTCCGTTCAGTAAACTACAGTTCAGCCGTGCAAGCAATAATTATCGGATATACAATCGTTTCCTGTACAAGCGGTATACACTACGCATGCAAGATAATCTACGGCGAAATCCCAAGCAATTTTGGCGTTTTGTCAATACAAAGCGGAAAGAAGGCGGATTACCAGTCGAAATGTTCCTGGAAAATTGTACCGGCAGCACAGCATCAGAAAAGTGCAACCTTTTCGCTTCCCACTTTGAGAGTGCATTTAACTCTTCTAGCTCATCTGCGACTCAGATCGAACAGGCAGTTCGGGATACCCCAAGTAATGTGATTTCGTTAGAAATATTCCAAATTACTCCTCGGCAAGTCAATTCTGCCATTGAGAAGCTAAAATCGTCCTCGTCAAGTCCTGATGGTATACCGTCGTGCTTTTTAAAAAAATGTAGTAATGCCTTGATTGAACCACTAACAACCATCTTCAACAACTCGCTTAGACAGTGCAAATTTCCTACGGAGTGGAAGTATTCTGAAATGTTTCCGGTGTACAAAAAGAAAAACAGACGAGATGTTGCGAATTATCGAGGCATAACTTCGCTGTGTGCTTGCTCAAAAATTTTTGAAATCATCATTAATAACGCACTGTTCGCATCATGCAAATCATACATTTCTCCAGATCAACATGGTTTCTATCCTAAGAGATCGACTTGCACGAACCTTTCTCAGTTTACTTCATTCTGCTTGCGAAACATGGACGCAGGAAAACAAGTTGACACCGTGTATACAGACTTCAAATCCGCCTTCGATCGAGTCGATCATGGAATACTGCTTGCGCGGCTCAGCAAACTCGGAATCTGCCAAGAACTTATCAGCTGGTTTGAGTCATACTTAGTAGATCGTCATCTCGTAGTGAAAATTGGAACAGATAAATCTAGAGTCTTCACGAATATTTCCGGTGTGCCACAAGGAAGTAACCTCGGCCCGCTGCTATTCACGATATTCATCAACGACCTAACCAGTGCGCTTCCACCAGGTTGTCGCCTCTTCTTTGCGGACGATGTTAAGTTGTACATGGCCATTAAAAGTATTCTAGATTGCTTGGCTCTTCAATGTCTGGTAAACCGCCTCGTCGAATGGTGCTCGAAAAACTTGTTGACTCTGAGTGTCCAAAAATGCTGTATTATGTCGTTTCATCGCAAACTGCTTCCAATTACTTACCGCTACACCATCGCTAACCAGGTCCTCGCACGCGTTTCTGAAGTCCGTGATCTCGGTGTTACGCTGGACACAGCACTCACGTTTCACTGCCACCATGATGACATTATCCGCAGAGCTAATCGGCAATTGGGCTTTATCTTCAAGATTGCAAGGGAATTCCGCGATCCCTTTTGCCTTCGTTCGCTTTACTGTGCCTTAGTACGATCGATACTCGAATCAAATGTAGTAGTATGGTGCCCATTTCAAACCACCTGGATCGCAAGAATTGAGGCGGTTCAGAAGAAATTCATCAGATACGCTCTACGTGGACTGCCATGGCGTGACCCGCTCAACTTACCTCGGTACGAAGATCGCTGTAACCTTTTGGGAATACAAACGCTGAGTCACAGGAGAAAAACTGCGCAAGCTGTATTTGTCGCTAAGATTTTACTAGGAGAGACCGAATCTCCAGCCATTCTGTCTCAACTAAACGTCTATGCTCCAGAACGAACCCTCAGACAACGCGAATTCCTACGGATGGATCACAGAAATACCGTGTACGGTTTGCATGATCCCATACGATTCATGTCGAGAAGCTTCAACGATGTCTACGAGTTTTTCGATTTCAACTCCTCTGCCTTAGCCTTCAAACAAAGATTGCTGAGCAACCGCACTCCGCCATGACCTGGATGATCCGGAACTCAGTGATAACCGAGCGGGTGAGTCTCTGTCCAATAGATTTACCGTTTTTGTCTTGTGCTATACCTGTTGTTTTTTCTCGGTTGTTCATCGTCACCATTATGTCCATCGAGCGGTCCTCACTCCAAGAGATTTGTTGAACGTCGTACTGCCAGATATTAGGTTTAAAATAAGTTATGTTCTAGTTAATTAAGTATCAACTCAGAATGTTTGTCGTTTCAATGTTTGACTAGTTTTTAAGATTAATTATTTGTTACATTTGAGAAAAGATATGGGGTTTTTACGCTTTCTTGTTCTTGGCATAATGTGGCTGGCTCAAGGAAGCTTTTCCCCATCCCACTACATTCATTAAGACTACAAAGGTCAGATGATATAAGCAAATACAAATACAAATACAAATACAAAATCTTCGAATGTCAGGCAAATCCATAGCATCTTTTGCATATACTTGATGGCAAATCGTTTCTTCGCTTGAGTCCAATTCGAAATGAAAGTTTACAGACTCTTCGGATGACATTGTTACACATTCCTGGTTCGGCCACTCACTCTGACGGTGTCACTAGCGTGCACAGGGGGGGGGGGCAAGGGGGGGCACTTGCCCCCCCTTTTATAAAAAAAAAATATGCACCATTTTTGCAATTCTTGCACCTTGCATCTTACCACGCAATGTTGAGAATCACTGAGCCATGGTGCACCATTGCAACATACAATTTCTTAGTATCTCATGCACAACCATGATGTTCTCAGAATCATCTAGGCCAAACTCACGCACCATCTTCTAACTAATCAGTGATGTCAGCACCATATTCGAATAACATGCACCATTTTGGCATTTCGTATTCCATGTACGTGAACCATGGTGACTTCGGCACCACATTGAATTCTAAGCACCATTTTTGCAATTCGTGCACCTAGCCATACAAAATAACGAGTATCACTGAATAACAGTGACGACTAATACAGCACACTAACATCATGCACCTTCTTCAAAGCTTTCAATGCACCATCATGATGTCCACAGAATGATCTAGGTATCCACGTATTATGATGATCGCATGAAATGTCTTTTTATCAATTAAGTATCTAATACCTCATACTGATATGCACCATCATGAAACTTCATGCACCATCACAGCTCTTCAAGCACCATTTCAGCGTTTATCATATCATCTAGGCATCTAAAGCACCGTAATGCCACATAAAATACATTTTTTTGTATGATATGCACCATTTTTGCAATTCGTGCACCTAACCATATTGATAAGGTTTGAAAAAAGGTGACAACTAATGCATCATCTAGCATCATGCACCTTCTTCAAAGCTTTCCAACCACCATTTTGACATTCACTATATCATCTAGGCATCTTATGCACCATTATGATGTGGTTCACAAGTGAATTTGATGCACCATTTTGACATTTCGCATACAAAATAGCATTCCTTGTTCCTGGTCTATGTTGATTTCTGTGCCGTATTGAGTTTCCTGCACCATTTTTGCAATTCGTGCACCTACTTATGGAATTTGTTGAGTATAACTGAATCATGGTAAAACTAATGCACCATACAAACATCATGTAGCTCCTTTGCATTCCATGCACCACCATGATGATCACATAAATTTCTAAGCACCATCTCACGCGTCATCTAAGCATTTATTTCACATTTGAATTTCATAAGCTCCATTTTGCTATATCGTACACCAAATTGTATTCCATGTACCTGATCCATGTTGACTTCCGCACCACATTAAATTCTATGCATCATTTTTGCAATTCTTGCATTTTGGATCTAATCACCCAATGTTGAGAATCACTGAATCATGGTGGCAACAAATGCACCCCTGATACATACAATTTCTTAGTATCTCATGCACACCCATGATGTTCTCAGAAACATTTTTAGGCTAATCTCACGCACCATCTTTTAACTAATCAGTGATGTCAGCACCATATTCGAATAACATGCACCATTTCGGCATTTCGTATTCCAAAACTGTAATCCATGTACGTGAACCATGGTGACTTCGACACCACATTAAATTCCAAGCACCATTTTTGCAATTCGTACACCTAGCCATGCACAATGGCGAGTGCCGTTGAATAACGGTGACAACTAATACAGCACACTAACACCATGTACCTTCTTCAAAGCGTCCACAGAATGAACTAGGTATCCACGCATTATGCTGATCTCATGCACTATCTTTTAATCAACTAGAAATCAAATGCATCATACTGATATGCACCATCGTTAAATTTCATGCACCATCAAAGCTTTCCAATCACCATTTCAGCGTTTATTATATCATCTAGGCATCTGATGCACCATTATGTTGTGAGCATCACATAAAATACTTTTATTTTGTATTCTATGCACCATTTTTGCAATTCGTGCACCTAACCATGTAACATGTTGATAATCTTTGAATAACGGCGACAACTAATGCAGCACACTAGCATCATACGCCTTCTTCAAAGCTTTTCATGCACCATTTTGGCATTCATTATACCATCTAGGTATCTTATGCACCATTATGATGCGGTTTACATTTGAATTTGATGCACCAGTTTGGCATTTCGCATACAAAATAGTATTCCACGTACCTGGAACATGTTGATTTCTGTGCCACATTGAGTTTCCTGCACCTTTGCACGAATTGCATGTGTACCTTAATATGAAACATGACGAGTATAACAGAATCATAGCTAATGCACCATACATACATCATTCATTCCATGCACCACCATGATGTTCACAGAATCATCCAGGCATCATCTCACGCACCATCTTTGAATCAAATATGTGCCTAATTGCAAAATAATGCACCATTGTTAAATTTTATGCATTACTAAAGCTTTCAATGCGTAATCGTGGCGTATATCTGTAGTAAACCGTGAAGGCATTCCAGGAGAAATCCTTGGAGAAATTTTAGGAGGAATCCTTGAAGGACTTTCTGGAGGAATCCCTGAAGGCATTACTAAAGAAGTGCTTGAAAGAATTCTTGAACGTAGCTCTTAAAAACTGGAAGAGGAGTCTAGAGAAATTCCTGTATAATTTTCAGGAGGAACTACTAAAGGAATTGCTGGAAAAATTATTGAAGGAATTCCCTGGAGGCATTTCTAAAGGAAACCTTGAAGAATTTCCTGGGGGAATCCGTAGAGGAATTCGTGAAAGAATTCATTGAGGAATTTATGGAGAAATATTTCGAAAAACTCCTGGACAAATTTCTGGAAGAGTTCCAGAAGGGGCTCATTAACGAACCCCTGGAGTAAACTCTGGAGGCATTCCTGGAAGAAACCCTGGAGAAATTCCTGGAATAATTTCTGGAGGATTCTCTGAAGGCATTCCTGAAGGAATCCTTGGGAGAATGCCTGGAGGTTTCCTTGAAAGAATTCCTGCAGGAATTTCTGGAAGAATGTCCGGAGGAATTTCTGAAGGAATCCCTGAGGAAATTTCTGGAGGGACATTTGGAGGAGTTTCTAGAAGAATTCCTGGAGGAAGCTATGAGAAATTCCGGGAGAAATCCCTGATGTAATCCCTGGAGGAATTCCTAAAGGAATCCGTGAAGGAATAACAGGATGAAACACTGGAGGGGTAACAGAAGGAATCCATGAAGGAATCCATGAAATAATTCATGGAGGAATTCCAGGATGAATTGCTAGAGGAATTCCTGAAGGATTTTTTGGAAAAATTCCTGCATGAATTTGTGGAAGAATTACTCGAGGAATTCAATGACGAATCCTTGCAGAAATAACTGGAAAAATCTCTGGAGGAACTTGTTAAGCAATTTCTGGAGGAATCAGTGGAGTCATTCCTGAAGGAATTTTTGAAAGAATCCGCGAAAAAAATCTTGGAGGAATTTCTGGAGGCATGCTTTCAAGAATCATTGGAAAAATTTCTGGAGGATTTTCAGGAGGAATACTTGGAGGAATCTTTGGAGACATTCATAGAGAAAATCCTAGAGAAAGCTTTGGAAAAATTCCTAGAGAAATCCCTCCTGTAATCCTAGGAGGAATTCCTGAAGGTATTTGTAAAGCAATTCAAAGATGAATCCCCGGAGAATTATTAGAGAAACTTCTATAAGAATCCCTAGAGGTTTTTCTGGAGAAATTCCTAAAAAAATGTAGGAATTCCTGAAAGAATTTCTGGAGGATTTCCTGAAGGAGTTCTTTGAAAATTTTCTGGAAAAGTATTTGCGGCTTCCTGAAGGAATGATTAAAGGAACTCCTTGAGCAAAAGAATTCCTAGAGGGATTTTTGAGGAATATCTAAAAAAATCATTGATGAATCCCTGGAGAAATTCCTGGCGAAATCTATGGGGGATTACCTGATGTAATTTTTCGAAGAATTCCTGGAACAGTGTAACGTGTTTCAGTATTTTATAAGTCGTGTTGACGGATTTTTCGTTTAAAATAGTATTTCTAACATTGCTATAATTTTATAGCATTATTTAAAATGGTAAAAATCGGATCAGTCTATCTTGCCTAACTTTTGCTATAAAAAGCGTTGAATGAATTAAATGAAAGCTCCTGTAAATATTTAGTACTAAAATTGTTTCTAGGATTAATGGTAGATGGCCCACTAATGTTAAATGGAAATATACTGTGGTAGACTCGTCGAATTATTTTCAATAAGTAGTTGTAAATGCCAAAAATGATGACTAGATATTTTTTGGGTAAGATATTTTAGATAACTGGTCGGCTTGTTCACTTTTATCTAACGTCGGCTAAGAGCAAGTAGTGAGTCCTGTAACTCGCCAGCTCAGGGATTAGGGTTTTTCATCTACAGGGTCGTTGAAGTGGATTTTTAAGCTTGTTCTCTCTCCCCTGGTCAGTAGAAGGTATTTATCAGAACAGGAACATACGGAAATGGAACGAATATCAACAAATGACGTACACGCACAAAGGAATAAAATGAAACATCAAACCGGTTACCGATGGGTGCTCGAATCTAAAACTCACCACTTTTCGAGGGACCGCAAGAGCGACGAGGGTTGGAGACCCCTTTATGGGTCCGGCAAAACGGGACAAACACAAAACTAGGGGAAACACTAACACTCATGGTCATTTCTAATTGTATGGTTGTTGCGAATGTGTTTAGGCCTACTAATACATACATATTTATTGGTGACGTCACTGTTTACAAGGGTACTTGCGCATTTTGTTTGTATCCTGATCAGGCTGTTCGTAGTGGTGTTGCCATGGTGAGCGATGTTCTCGCTAGACGAGATGCTGACTGTAATGATGGTTGCTATGGTTGGCGGTGTTCTCGCCAACTGGGATGGTGGATGTATTGGTGCATCGGCTGATGCTCTCGCTGCAGTTTGTAGCAATGGCGGCCGCTGGACCGCTCGACGAAACTTTGCTACTGAAGATGGCGGCTAGTAGCGTCGGTAGCATTGCAGAACGTATTTGCTACCCGAGCTCGTTTTGGAATTCTTCTCGCTTGTCAAAGGCGGGCGATTGGACCACTTGTGCACCGAATTTTGCTGGCAAATACAAGAAAAAGGCCCACTTTGGACCTAACCACTTTTTAGTTCCCCTGTGACGTCACTTTTACTAATCTTTCGTTCGTTTTACACATTTTACAATTTTTCAATTACCTTTTTCTTGTTTGTTTCTAATTTCAGTTCTTACTCGATTTCACTTTTAGGTTAGGTTGTACATAGTCGCACTAAATATAATTTTAAGAACCATTAGATTTTTAGAAACATTTTAACACTAACAAAACTAACCATTTTTAATCGTGTTTAGATTTTACTAACATTTAACACTTTTTTGCATGTTTTACTAACAACTTTAACACGTTTTTTCAAACAACTAAAAACAAAAATAACACAAAAGTTTAGTATTTCCACTATATTAGAGGCATTACATTAACCTCACATTTTTCGATTAATTAAATAAAACCGCGCGCACTACTAATCGGTCTGGGGTCACAAGCGAAGAAGAGGAATTTTCATTCTCACTACCCGTTATTTATAGGTGGTCGGTCTAAATGTCGAATATCATGATATGTAACAATAAGTTCAATATCATGACATTTGACATTTATGTTGTTCATTTGATGCACACCCTAATCAGTTTACGTGCGCTCCATCTGTTGATCGGGCTTGGTAATATTTTGCCTTACCGGTTCAAACTGCTCGACATAAATCCTGTCACTTCTGACACAGTGGAACATGAGAGTGGTTCAGGCTCACTCATCGCCAAGCTCACAAATGAGTGCCGCTGTTCCAATGTTTATGAGGGTATTCTTTTAAAAGGGCTTAATGGTTGGAGAATCCGGGAAGGACTGTGGGAGTTGGGTAATTGTGGTGGAGCTACAATTGATATTTGTAACCGACGGTTACAATACCCCGTCGTCCCTCCTAAAAAAATGAAAGAATTTTCATTTTGAATGGTCGAAACTGTTTATGGCAATTCTTTTGCTTTGCACTTTGTATTTTAGAATGGGAATACGATGGTTGCCTCCTCATTAATGCTTGTTTATCTTCCTCGATCCTTGCGAGGAAGGAAAGCTTTGAAAGAGGGAACACATCACTCACACTGATGTGCGTTTGGAATGATCAAACTTGCTACTGTTTACTTCTCGACGTAATAACAACGGTTCGCGAATCCCGGTTATAAACGTTTACTCGCGGATTTCTCGGCAAATCACAACACGATTTTATCCTAAGGCAACTTCTTCAGAAAGTTCGGGCAAACGATTCGAAACTATCAATGATCGGTCGACTTCCATCTATCTGTTTAAAGAGAACCGGCCCTACACCGAATCAATTTCCTCCGGAGGCAATAACATTGAATTTCCAAGTATGAGTAATATATCGTGAACAGTAGAGTTGATTAGGTAATGTTGTTTATTCTTTTCTAGCGACTTTCGTGCTATATTGTAGTCCGCGTCCGGACATATACATGGTGAGTAATTACTCAATCAAACGACTGATCTGAAGGAACTTCATTGATCAGTTTCGGTTTCAGGTATCACTTTGGATCTTCCACCGAATATGACCTACGATGGAATAAGGGTAATCGCCAGCTCGACCATTCGAGCCGGTTCCAATCGAGGCTGTATCTTCTATTCTGCAGAGCACTATCATGACCTTCCACGAAGATACGCAAGTGTCCGCTCAAACTATGTTTCGTTGTGTGAACCTCAGGTGTGAAACCCGAGCAGAAAAATACATGATCTACCTCTCACTGCATGTTTCAGGAGAAAATCAAATAAAAGTCTATGACCTGGCGGCCTTACGGTGTTTGCAGTGGTTGTACTGCCTCCGATTATCCAAAACATTACCAAAATGATGAAATGCAATTTGAATGATTCACTTTTGTAGTTTTTCGGGGCCTAATTGGGTATTTCGTTTTGTTCGGGTTACTTGTCGATCGCGATGTCGGTCACAATCATCAAGACTGCAGATTCGGCATTACGACTTCTGCTCGTTCTCTTGCGTGGGTTTGGGTTCAAGCTAATTAACGAATCAATATTTCAACAATTTCCGACGGAATACTATACGTGCTTATGGACTTGTACCTCGAATATTCGCTTCTCAAATCGAAAAGCGACAGAGCAGGCTTTGCTCTGACTCATCGTAAATCGCGGTTCTCGACGGTAAACAAATCCGTTTGTTCTCGTGCTCTATTGATCGTGCTGAGATTTGTGAGTATTGTTCTCGGCATTACATTACACTTCGACAGTGTTTCTCAACGTTTCAATCACGTTCCTCTATAGAGAGCTGTTTTCGCGGACTGATTTGAATTTAACGTACGCGGCGATTAAAGAAAATTTGTTATTCTAAATATTACGATTTCGCACTTAATTGAAAAAAACTAATTGTTTCGAGCGCATTCAAAAAATCCTAAAATTTGTTCCTAAAACACTAAATCATGCAAATTTAAATACTTTCCTAATATATGTACAAGCATGCAAAACAGGTAACATTAGGGTCTGCTTTAACCAAGCAGAACTTTATCAAAATCGGTTCATTATTGAACATTAAGGTTTAAAGTACCTTCGTTTGGAGGACGAAGAAAATTACCCAAAACAGGTTTCTGTTTTTCTCTCCCCCACCGGGAGAAATGAAAATTCAAAATCATTTTAGTTGGGCGCCAATTTGTAACTCGCCAGCTCAGGGATTAGGGTTTTTCATCTACAGGGTCGTTGAAGTGGATTTTTAAGCTTGTTCTCTCTCCCCTGGTCAGTAGAAGGTATTTATCAGAACAGGAACATACGGAAATGGAACGAATATCAACAAATGACGTACACGCACAAAGGAATAAAATGAAACATCAAACCGGTTACCGATGGGTGCTCGAATCTAAAACTCACCACTTTTCGAGGGACCGCAAGAGCGACGAGGGTTGGAGACCCCTTTATGGGTCCGGCAAAACGGGACAAACACAAAACTAGGGGAAACACTAACACTCATGGTCATTTCTAATTGTATGGTTGTTGCGAATGTGTTTAGGCCTACTAATACATACATATTTATTGGTGACGTCACTGTTTACAAGGGTACTTGCGCATTTTGTTTGTATCCTGATCAGGCTGTTCGTAGTGGTGTTGCCATGGTGAGCGATGTTCTCGCTAGACGAGATGCTGACTGTAATGATGGTTGCTATGGTTGGCGGTGTTCTCGCCAACTGGGATGGTGGATGTATTGGTGCATCGGCTGATGCTCTCGCTGCAGTTTGTAGCAATGGCGGCCGCTGGACCGCTCGACGAAACTTTGCTACTGAAGATGGCGGCTAGTAGCGTCGGTAGCATTGCAGAACGTATTTGCTACCCGAGCTCGTTTTGGAATTCTTCTCGCTTGTCAAAGGCGGGCGATTGGACCACTTGTGCACCGAATTTTGCTGGCAAATACAAGAAAAAGGCCCACTTTGGACCTAACCACTTTTTAGTTCCCCTGTGACGTCACTTTTACTAATCTTTCGTTCGTTTTACACATTTTACAATTTTTCAATTACCTTTTTCTTGTTTGTTTCTAATTTCAGTTCTTACTCGTTTTCACTTTTAGGTTAGGTTGTACATAGTCGCACTAAATATAATTTTAAGAACCATTAGATTTTTAGAAACATTTTAACACTAACAAAACTAACCATTTTTAATCGTGTTTAGATTTTACTAACATTTAACACTTTTTTGCATGTTTTACTAACAACTTTAACACGTTTTTTCAAACAACTAAAAACAAAAATAACACAAAAGTTTAGTATTTCCACTATATTAGAGGCATTACATTAACCTCACATTTTTCGATTAATTAAATAAAACCGCGCGCACTACTAATCGGTCTGGGGTCACAAGCGAAGAAGAGGAATTTTCATTCTCACTACCCGTTATTTATAGGTGGTCGGTCTAAATGTCGAATATCATGATATGTAACAATAAGTTCAATATCATGACATTTGACATTTATGTTGTTCATTTGATGCACACCCTAATCAGTTTACGTGCGCTCCATCTGTTGATCGGGCTTGGTAATATTTTGCCTTACCGGTTCAAACTGCTCGACATAAATCCTGTCACTTCTGACACAGTGGAACATGAGAGTGGTTCAGGCTCACTCATCGCCAAGCTCACAAATGAGTGCCGCTGTTCCAATGTTTATGAGGGTATTCTTTTAAAAGGGCTTAATGGTTGGAGAATCCGGGAAGGACTGTGGGAGTTGGGTAATTGTGGTGGAGCTACAATTGATATTTGTAACCGACGGTTACAGTCCAGTGATCTACGTTACGTTTTTCTTTGAATTCTTTAAGGTGTGTAGAGGTGAACAAAGAGTTTAAGTAATTTAAAATTTAATTAAAACTAGTGCAGCTAAACTTATTAAAGTGAAACGTGTGCTAATTGGATTTAAAATTTATTTTCTAAAAGTAGTTTTCGCAGTTCCATATCACCGAGGGCCGAACACACTGCTCTTGTGTTTTTTCAATCAAATTAAAAAGGTAAATTACTAAGAATTCATTTATTGTATAATATTTCTAACAATCTTTTCACGTTGGACCTCAGCGTCCAACGGGCGCTTTATGTACGGGCTGAAAGCTCGGAGACGACCGCCATCTTGTTGGCATTTTCCACGCTTGGACATCCGGTGCCGATTTCGCTTGGCCCGCCAGTTCCCTGGTAGCTAAACAGGGCGAGAAGAATTTGACCGGCCTACCTGCATTCCTGACCGAATGACCAGGCAGAGTTCCGGTCCGCCGACTGCCTCCCCTGCACCTATAGTTCGGCCGCAGTTTATAGCGAACGCCCGGCGGCGTGATAGTCGTGAACCACTTGGATCGATCCTCCCCGGTGGCGGCCGCCGTCGTTACACCGCTTCGACGTGAAGGTCATCGCACGCCACTCGTGCATCCCCCGGTTGACGAACCGATAGCCGCCCAGCAGCATAAAGACCCCTGCGCAGGTATGTTCATCCGTATGGCCATAACACACTTTACAACACACACACTTACACAAAAACCAATGTTGAAAAGACAATGAAGTAATATACACCAATGAATTCAGCATAACTCTACCTTTTATATTCATTTCATACGCCAAGAGCCCTGTGGTAATTAAGTCCGCCAAGGTGATTCTTTTCGTTACGTTCGCTTCGATTTTACGTTCACTCAGAGCACGTTTCACGTTGGTTCGGTGCGTCTGCTCCCGTATATTTCATTTGATTTCGTGGCCATCTTAATACGTATGCGTTAGAAACCGTTGCAAATCCCTAGAGAATAGCTCTCATGCTTCTAATGGCAAAAGTCGGGCAACTTTATTAAAACACGACCAGTGGTCTCTCAACACAGAGAGTGGCGCTAAAGCCACTGCGTTTACGGCTTTTCTTTAGCTCAATTTAAAAACGGTTACATTGGCGCCCAACGTCAAATAAGATCCAATTGTTAGTTTTGAATTTAATTTGCTTTTTATTATTTTTCGTTTTTTTTTTTTCACTGAACTGTATCCAAAAACAACTGAACTAAACTGAATTTAAAATATTACAATTAGTGTTTATTGTTTCGCATTACTTTCTTTATATTACACAGAATTTTTTTTCTTCGCCATATTTTTTTATAATTTTCTGAACATTTTTTTTAGTTTTAAGTTTTTTTTCCTTTTTTTAACTAGTTTACAGTATTTGGAGTTAGATTGTTTTCAAGATAATTTTGTTAAAAATTGAACTCTTTGTTACAACATAAAACATTTTTTTTAATTTGATTTGAACTTTCCATTTTTTTCATATTTGTTGATTACTTTATTTATTGTTTATTCTACTATTTTTTTTTTCCTCTTTAATATTTTGATTTTTATTATTTTTATTTTATTTTTTTCTCTTTATTATTTTGATTTTTTTTTGTAATTATTAAGATAGTTATCATTTTTTCGTATTATTTTTCTATATATTTTGGATTCATTATTTTGTTTTATTTTTGCCTTTACTGAATTGTAATTTGTTGTTTGAATTGGATAAAATTGTAAAGAAATACTAGTATCGACAAGAGTGAGAAATACCATATTGATTAGCATAAAAATGGTTCGATTCTACATCCTGCCTAATGCAGATCATCTGCAGGAAGATGAATTAAATTTTGATATCGCACTGAGAGGTGTTCAAGTCGACATTGATGCGAAACTTGAAGACAGGAAAAGGGCATTAAGATACGCCTATAAAGCAGAGCGTAAAGAACCTAAACGTTTCATCACAGGATTATCAATAAGAGAGGAAATTAAGGGTTTGGATGGAGTGCTGAAAAAGTTAAGACAAACGTTGAGACAAGGGTTTGACTACGCGATTGTTTCCCGGATTAGACATTATTTGATTAGATTTTCGTCAGCTGTAGCAGTCAACGATGAAGAAGAATTAATAAAAGACGAATACTGCAAACAGATAGAAGAATTCCTTCGCGCGTATAGACAGAGAGTAACTTATGACCCGGAGCAATCAAATGATGAGACGGATCTAGATCTAGGTGATGGAGCAAAAGCTTTGAAACAGTCTTGGAGAAATCCGGACCCAAATGCTATAGCACAGACACGTAAAGATTGTTGGACGAGGACAGAGAGCAAAGACAAGAAAAGATATAAAGAGAGAGAATCAGGTTGGGGATCGGAAAAGCATGTTGATAAGAGAGAGGAAAAGGAGAAATATAAAGATAAAAACCAACGAAATCAAGCATTGTCAAAGGAGGCACAAGATGAACAGAAGCAGCACAATGAGAAAGAGGCAAGACACAAACATGATCGGCGTTCGAACGATAACAATAGACAAAAAAGTCACAGAAGTAGTACGTATTGTTCTACAACTGAGCACTCAGACACGGACAATGATGAATTTGTTAGAAAGGAACGCAATAGGAATAGACACAGAGCGCATGGAAGATCAAGAGGTAGAACACTGTCTAGTTCAATCAATGAAAGTAGCACGGGTGATGACGATGAAAGGAGACGGAATAGAGATAGGCACTCCCATAGAACAGCATCTCCTCCAAGGCGAGGCAGAGGTTATCGCAATGACTATTACGGTAGCCAACGTTCTAGGGTTGAAAATTGGGATATAACGTTTAGCGGGGATGCTAGATCTATGCAGATAGAAGATTTTTTGAGTAGGGTTAAAAAGCTGGCTAAACACGAGAGAGTAGGACAAGGGGAGCTTTTGGATAAGATCCACTACAAACTAAAAGGGGAGGCAAGTGACTGGTGGTTCACCAGAGAGGACCACTACTCCACCTGGGATAAATTCGAGAGCGAGATACGGTTTCGATTCGGCAACCCGAACAGTGATCGTGGGATTCGTAGTCAATTAAGGGAACTGAGGCAAAAAAGAGGGGAAACTTTCGTGGCGTTCGTTACAGAAGTGGAGAAACTTAATCAATGTCTGAAACGTCCTCATTCCTCTCGAACTATCTTTGAAATAGTTTGGGAAAATATGAGGCCCCATTACAGGTCAAAATTGGCAACTACAAGGGTACGAAATTTGGAAGATTTACTTGAGCTGAATCATAGAATTGATGCAAACGATCTCAGTTTATTTCGAACTGGCCACGCAGTGCGTAATGAGGTGCATAACATAGAGGCACAAAGCAATTCCGACAGTGAGTATTCTTCAATTGAAGAATATGCTGTCAACGCACTTCAAAGAAAACTGAAAATATCGAAGGAAACTCAGAGCATACCACAAAGGCAGACTTCTACTAACAAAATGCCAGTACAAACAAATTCAGATCCTGCATTGGTAAAATGTTGGAACTGTCAGAAAACAGGCCATCATTGGAGAGCCTGTCAGGAAACGAAACTGATTTTTTGTTACGCTTGTGGAAATATCGGTCGAACGACTCGAACATGTGAGCGCAATCATCCGCAAACCACACCTGTGGCTCAAAACCCCTCATTTCAGTCAAACCAGTCGTTAAACTAAATGCGGGATGCACTTCAAGGAACCCGTCCATCTCGCCCATCATAAAAGCGGTTCCGGAATCAGACAACTCTGATCGATTTGTGAAATATCAAGAAACTTTGCACATTAAGGTTGATCCCAACGTTTGCCCACGCATACGTGTTTCTATTTTGAATACCGACTTTATCGCCTTACTCGACTCGGGCGCTAGCATAAGCGTGCTGAATTCAACCAAAATTCTTCGGAAACACGGCCTGAAGCTGTTTAATGCGAATGTGGTAGTTAGTACCGCTGATAACACGGAGCATGAATGCCTTGGATACGCCAACATTCCGTACACTTTTGCAGGGGTCACCAAAGTAATACCAACTATAGTTGTACCACAGTTGTCCAAATCTCTAATATTGGGTATGGACTTCTGGAATGCCTTCGAGATTAGGCCAATGATGAAGAATGACGACAGAGTAACCGATGTTGATTTACTCGACAGCAACGGTCTACCTATGAGCAATTTTGTCACTGTTAGTGATGGTTCACATCCTGCAGATGTTGAATCAGAAATTTGCTTTAAAATATGTTCGTTGGAGCTAACGGAAACGGAAACCGGTCAAATTCATAAAGCAGAACCAGAGCTGGATGATTCATTAGACTTGCCATCTCTGGAGCTGCCCAGTGATCCACAAATAGAAATTGAATCAATTGAAACGGAACACGAGTTATCGGCTCAAGAAAGGGAACTGCTGACAGATGCCCTTAAATGTTTCCAATGGACTAGCGAACACAATTTAGGAAGGACAAACTTAATCGAACATGAAATTGAAATCATTGAGGGTGCCAAGATGCGCGATTTACCTATGTACAAATATTCACCTACTGTGTGGCAAAATATTGAAAAGGAACTGGAACGTTATGAAAAACTCGATGTGATTGAGGAATGCACTAGCGAATATGCGAGCCCGTTGGTGCCGGTTAAAAAATCAAACGGCAATATTCGAGTATGCCTAGACTCTAGAAAAATTAATTCAATTACTAAGAAAGACGCATATCCTATGCGAAATATGAACGAAATATTTCACCGGCTACAGAAAGCGAAATTTTTTAGTATTATAGATTTAAAAGACGCATACTTTCAGGTTCCGTTAAAAGAGAGCTCAAGGAACTACACAGCGTTCAGAACACCGAAGGGGCTGTTTCGGTTTAAAGTCGTCCCATTCGGACTTAAAAATGCTCCATTCACCATGAGCAGACTAATGAATAAAGCTATTGGGTTTGATCTCGAACCATACGTGTTCATCTACCTAGATGACATTGTGGTGGCGACCGAAACCTTGGTCGAACATGTGCGCCTTCTCAAAGAAATAGCCAAACGGTTAGCTGAAGCGGGTCTCACTATTTCCGTACAAAAAAGCCGGTTTTGTAGACGGCAGGTGAAGTATCTAGGGTATTTACTAACCGAAAACGGTTTAGCCATTGACGGCAGCAAGTTAGAACCGATACTTAATTATCCGCGTCCTAAGACCATCCGTGACATTCGACGGCTTATGGGATTGATAGGGTTCTATCAAAAATTCATTAAAAATTATAGCCACATCACAACGCCTATCACAGATTTGCTTAAGAAAACGAAACGATTTAAATGGACTAGTGAAGCTGAACAATCACTTGATGAATTAAAATCAGTGCTCACTTCTTCCCCCGTATTGGCCAACCCACGTTATGATTTGCCATTCATTATAGAAACCGATGCATCGCAGCTTGCAGTCGGGGCAGCACTCTTACAAGAGCATCCGGAAGGCAAAAGGATTATAGCGTATTTTAGTAAGAAACTTTCTAGTACGCAGCGCAAATACGCTGCGACTGAAAAAGAATGCCTGGCAGTAGTACTCGCTATCGAAAATTTTCGACATTATGTTGAAGGCACCATATTCACAGTGATAACAGACGCAAAGAGCATAACTTGGCTCTTTTCTATCACGGCAGCCAACGGAAACTCAAGACTGTTACGGTGGGCCTTGAAGCTGCAATCCTATGACTTCAGCATTCAGTATAGGAAAGGTAAAGAGAACGTGTTAGCCGATTGCTTGTCCAGGATTGAAATAGTTCAGGCAGTTGACGATGAGTATGCAGAATTGCGCAGAAACGTTTCAGACAATCCTTCAAAATACCCAGAATTTAAAATATTAAACAACAACGTTTATAAGTTGGTTCAAAATTCGTCAAAGGTTGAAGACAAACGTTTTCAATGGAAATATTATCCCCCAAGGCAAGAAAGAGTGCCAATTATAAAGGCGGCCCATGAGTCGGCTCACCTCGGATACGATAAGACAATTGCAAAGCTAAAGGAAAAGTTTTTTTGGCCGAGAATGGCAGCGGACACTAGACAGTTTTGTAAAGCATGCATGGCATGCAAGACTTCAAAAAGTACCAATGTGAATAACGTTCCTCCAATGGGTTCACAGAAACAGGACTGCACTCATCCTTGGCAGTTCCTAACATTGGATTATTTAGGACCATTCCCACCGTCCGGCAAATCACAAAGCACTTGTTTGCTTGTCGTGACGGATGTCTTTACAAAATTTGTACTAGTACAGCCTTTTAAGCAAGCAACTGCCTGCTCGCTGGCTAAATTTCTAGAGCAATCGATATTCTTGCTATTTGGTGTACCGCAAACAATTCTAACGGATAATGGTAGCCAATTTACCTCTAAGTTGTTCAAAAATCTGCTAGCTCACTATGGGGTAAAGCACTGGCTTACGCCGAGCTACCACCCGCAGGTGAACAACTCTGAAAGAGTCAATAGAGTCATCACGACAGCTATAAGAGCAACGATTAATTCGAACCATAAAACATGGGCAGATAATATACAAAGCATAGCTAATGTCATTAGAAACTCCACCCATGAGTCCACTAAATATACGCCCTATTTCCTCACGTTCGGACGGAATATCATATCCGATGGGCGGGAGTATGAAGCTCTCGACAAAACTGACGAAACCCAACATACAATCTCAACAACGGAACGAGAAGTCCTTTTTTCTCAGGTGCGAAAAAACCTTCAAAATGCGTACCAAAAGCAGGCAAAATATTACAACCTTAGGTCGAATGCCAAAGCACCTAAATACGAAATAGGTGAAAAAGTACTGAAGAAAAGTACCTTCCTTTCTGATAAAGGTAAACAATTCTGTGCTAAACTCGCTCCCAGGTACACAGAGGCAGTTGTAACTAAAGTTCTTGGAGATAGTTACGAGTTAGCGGATAATTCTGGCAAATGTATAGGGATTTTCCATGCCACCTTTCTGAAAAAGCATTAGCAAAACAAACGGGGAATAAGCTATGAAACGATCAACACTGTGTTTACTAAAGGTTCTTCCCTATGAAAATACGTACGGAACAGTTTCTTCCACTAAAACGGAATTCATAATCACACATTTATTTGTAAATAGAATCACTGTACATAATTTCATTCATGAATTCGTTGCAAGTAAACACTATCACTTTATCAGGAACAACATTAACGGATAACAGTAGTATGCGTAAATTGTAGCGTAGCATAAACATATCTTGTCCGCGTTCTGCACTGGGGTACGCCGTAGATTATCGATGATTTTAGGCAAAATAGTAGGATATAGCAGCTGAAAAAGTAAAAAGATTGTTAATAAAACGTTAAAGCATAGTTCAAAGATATACTCTCCGTAATGTTCCAAATTAAACTCCATATTTTCGAAGAATTCCTCCAGCTTAAAGTTTTGCACGTATATCCTCTTTGCTTGACAGTTTTTTTTTTCCTCCGCTAATGTCAATCTCTCAAATTTGTTCATTCCAATTCATCGCTCTGTCAAAAGTAGCGCAGGGTTGAACTCGATGCTGAGGGTGGGATGCGATGTTTTTATAGCATGGTCTATGACGGGTGTAGTATGAATGAATTTAATAACAATAATTTGCGGAATTTGTCAGCAGAAATGCTGATGGTGCATATTGTTATGGTTCACTGTTTACGTTCTGAATACCAGGGAATCAATGTTGTAGTCAATATCAAAGTTGATGTGGTTGATTTCAGGTAATCTTCGTTGGCATATGTTGATTTTTACAAATTTTCGATATGATTCGATGGGGTAAAAAGAAATGTAATGCGGAATTTACGTTATCAATTTATTATTGTTTTTCTTTGTTATGGATTCTATTAGTGAGTTGGTTCAGTCCAATATTGTAGAAAGATTTGAGCTCTAGGCCAAGGCTCGAGATCAATAACGCGTGAAGACAGAGCAATTTAATTTTCAACCTTAACAATTGGATACAGTTTAATCTTATTTTTTTTGTTATATGATATAATAAGGGTTATGAAAATTTGATCAATCTCTCATTGATCAAATTTTCATAAAACTGTGTGGTGAAGTGTAACGTGTTTCAGTATTTTATAAGTCGTGTTGACGGATTTTTCGTTTAAAATAGTATTTCTAACATTGCTATAATTTTATAGCATTATTTAAAATGGTAAAAATCGGATCAGTCTATCTTGCCTAACTTTTGCTATAAAAAGCGTTGAATGAATTAAATGAAAGCTCCTGTAAATATTTAGTACTAAAATTGTTTCTAGGATTAATGGTAGATGGCCCACTAATGTTAAATGGAAATATACTGTGGTAGACTCGTCGAATTATTTTCAATAAGTAGTTGTAAATGCCAAAAATGATGACTAGATATTTTTTGGGTAAGATATTTTAGATAACTGGTCGGCTTGTTCACTTTTATCTAACGTCGGCTAAGAGCAAGTAGTGAGTCCAGTGATCTACGTTACGTTTTTCTTTGAATTCTTTAAGGTGTGTAGAGGTGAACAAAGAGTTTAAGTAATTTAAAATTTAATTAAAACTAGTGCAGCTAAACTTATTAAAGTGAAACGTGTGCTAATTGGATTTAAAATTTATTTTCTAAAAGTAGTTTTCGCAGTTCCATATCACCGAGGGCCGAACACACTGCTCTTGTGTTTTTTCAATCAAATTAAAAAGGTAAATTACTAAGAATTCATTTATTGTATAATATTTCTAACAATCTTTTCACGTTGGACCTCAGCGTCCAACGGGCGCTTTATGTACGGGCTGAAAGCTCGGAGACGACCGCCATCTTGTTGGCATTTTCCACGCTTGGACATCCGGTGCCGATTTCGCTTGGCCCGCCAGTTCCCTGGTAGCTAAACAGGGCGAGAAGAATTTGACCGGCCTACCTGCATTCCTGACCGAATGACCAGGCAGAGTTCCGGTCCGCCGACTGCCTCCCCTGCACCTATAGTTCGGCCGCAGTTTATAGCGAACGCCCGGCGGCGTGATAGTCGTGAACCACTTGGATCGATCCTCCCCGGTGGCGGCCGCCGTCGTTACACCGCTTCGACGTGAAGGTCATCGCACGCCACTCGTGCATCCCCCGGTTGACGAACCGATAGCCGCCCAGCAGCATAAAGACCCCTGCGCAGGTATGTTCATCCGTATGGCCATAACACACTTTACAACACACACACTTACACAAAAACCAATGTTGAAAAGACAATGAAGTAATATACACCAATGAATTCAGCATAACTCTACCTTTTATATTCATTTCATACGCCAAGAGCCCTGTGGTAATTAAGTCCGCCAAGGTGATTCTTTTCGTTACGTTCGCTTCGATTTTACGTTCACTCAGAGCACGTTTCACGTTGGTTCGGTGCGTCTGCTCCCGTATATTTCATTTGATTTCGTGGCCATCTTAATACGTATGCGTTAGAAACCGTTGCAAATCCCTAGAGAATAGCTCTCATGCTTCTAATGGCAAAAGTCGGGCAACTTTATTAAAACACGACCAGTGGTCTCTCAACACAGAGAGTGGCGCTAAAGCCACTGCGTTTACGGCTTTTCTTTAGCTCAATTTAAAAACGGTTACAACAGTTCCAGAAGAAGTTTTTTTTTTTCTGGAGTAAACCGTGGATAAATTCTTGTAGGAATACCTAGAGGAATTCTCGGAGAAATCCAAGACGAATTTTTAAGATTATTTTCTGGAGCAATTAATAGAGAAATTTTTATAGTTGTCCCAGGAGAAATTTCTGGAGAGATTCCTTGAAAAATTCCAGAAAAAAATCCTGAAAAAATGTCTGTAGAAATCCCTGGAGAAATTTCTCGAAGAATTCCTGGAAGAGTTCCGGGAGAAATTTCTTCAAGATTTTCTGGAGGAATCCGAGCAGGAATTCATTTAGGAGTCCTTGTAAAAATTCCTGGAGGAATCTCTGTAGAAATTCCCGAAAGTATTCAAGATGGATTTTTTGCAGGGATAATGGAGGAATTTTTGCAGGAATAATGGAGGAGTTCCTGGAGGAATTTCCGAAAGAATTTAAATATTTAAGGCTTCCCGGAGGAATGTCTAGAGGAACTCCTCGAGGAATTTGTGAAGGTTTTTTTTTTAGTAATTCCTGAAGAAACTCATGGATGGACTCTTGGATAAATTCCCGACGAAATTCCTGGAGGAATCCATGGAGATCCTTAAAAGAATTCCTAGAGCAATTCCTAGAAAAGATCCGGGAAAAATCCCTGCTGTAATCCTAGGAGGAATTCAAGGATGAATCCCTGGAGAATTCCTAGAAAAAAATCTGGAAGAATCCTTAAAGATTTTTCTGGAGAAATTCCTGAGAAAATGAAGTAATTCCTGGAAAAAATCTGGAAGATTTCCTGAAGGAATTCTTTGAAAAATTTCTGGAACAGTTTCGGGAGAAGTTTTTTTCTGGAGAAATCCGTGGATGGACTCTTGGAGGAATACCTAGAGGAATTCTTGGGGGTATCCATGAAGATTTTTTCAGAAAATTTTCTGGAGCAAAAGCTAGAGAAATTTTTATAGTTGTTCCAGGAGATTTCTGAAAAAATCCCAGAAAAAAATTCTGAAAAAATTTCTCCAGAAATCCCTGGAAAAATTTCACGAGGAATTCCAGGAAGAGTTCCGGGACAAATTTCTTCAGGATTTTCTGGAGAAATCCGAGCAGGAATTCCTTAAGGTATCCTTGCAGAAATTCCTGGAGGAATCCTTGTAGAAATTCAAGATGGAATTACTGAAGAAATTTTTGAAGGAATGAATGGAGGAATTTCTGGAGGAATTCCCGAATGAATTCTTTGAGGTATTTTTTGCGAGACATTCCTGGAGGAATTCCTGGATGATTTTCTTCAGGAATCTCTAGAGAAATTTCTGGGAGAATCCATGTTTGCATTCCGGGAGGTATTTCTGGATAAATTCCTCCAGATTTTTTTGGAGGCATTCATTTATGAGTTCTAAGAGGAATATTTAGAGAAATTCCTGGATGACTGCTTTAAGGAATTTCTGGACAAATATTTAAAGCTTCCTGGAGGGATGTCCTCGAGGAATTAATGAAGATTTTTTTTGAGAAATTTCTGAAGAAACTCATGGATGAATTCCCGAAGAAATTTCGGAGGGATCCATGGAGAAATCTCTGGAGGAATTCCTAGAGAAATTCTCGGAAAAGATCCGGGAAAATATTTTAGGATTTTCCGGAAGAATTAGTCGAGAAATTTCTGGAAGAATCCCTGGAGACAATATTGGAGGAATCCCTGGAGGTATTTCATGAGGATTCCATGGAAGTTTCCCTGGAAGAATTCCTAGAAGAGTTGAATTGATTGAAATTGATTTAGGATTATGTGGAGGATTCCGTGAAGGATTTCCTGGAAAAATCCCTGGATGAATGCCTTGAGAAATTTCTGGTGGAATCCATGGAGGGAGGAATTTCTGAAGGAATTCCTGAAAAAAAAATCCTGCAGAAATTCCTGGAGGAATCCATGGAAATATCCCTGGAGGAATTCTTGGAAGGGTTCCGGGAAACATTCCTGTAAGATTCTCTGGAAGAACTCTGACAGAAATAAATAGAAGATTTTCTGGATTAATTCCTGGAGGTATTTCTGGATGAATTTCTGAAGAAATTCATGAATAAATCCCTGAAGAAGTCCTTGAGAATTTCCTGTAGAATGTCCTGGAGGAATCCATGGAAGAAGTGCTCGAGAAATTTCAGGAGGAATTCCTGGAAGAGTTCCGGGAGAAATTCCTTTAGGATTTTCTGGAGGAATTTGTAGAGCAATTCCTTGAAGAATCCCGGGAGGAAATATTGAACAAATTCTGGCAGACATTCCTAAAGGATTTTTTCTAGAAGAAATTTCATGAGGAATCTCTGGAGGAATTCCTGGGGGTAATTCTGGAGGAATTCCTGGAGGTAATTCTGAAGAAATTTCTGGAGTATTTACTGGAGGAATTATTTGGGGAAATTCTGGAGAAATATATGAGGCTCCATGGAGAAATTTCTGAAGGAACTCCTCGAGAAATTTCTGAAGGAATTTCTGGAGGAATTTCTGCAGGATTTTTTTAAAAGAATTTCTGAAGAAATTTTTTAACGAATCCCTGCAGGAACTCCTTGAGAAACTCCTAGAAAAAGTTCTTGAGGAATTCTTTGAGGAATGCAAGGAGAAATCCCTGTAGTTCTGGTGATAATTCCCAGAGGATTTTTAGAGGAATCCCTGGAGGAGTTCCTGGTAGAATTTCTGGCGCTGTGGAGCGGACCTGGTGTGACTATCACGCCGAGGACCTGGGATCGAATCCCACTCCCGACAATCTCGCAAAATGTGAGTTCTTCATTCGGAAGGGAAGTAAAGCGTGGGTCCCGAGATGAACTAGCCTAGGGCTAAAAATCTACAGATACAGATAAAAAAAAGGTTCTGGCGCTCTTCCTTAAGAAATTTCTGAAAGAATTTTTGCGGAGGATTTTTTGCGGAATTTCTGAAGAAATTCATGAATGAATCCTCGGAGGAATTCCTGTCGAAATGCCTTGAGAATTTCCTGGAGGAATCCATGGGGGAATTTTTCGAGGAATTCTAGGAGGAATTCCTGGAAGAGTTCCGCTTCATTTAGGATTATCTGGAGGAATGCGAGGATCAATTCTTGGAGGAATCCCTAGATGAAATATTGTAGGAATTCTGACAGTCATTCCTAAAAGAAAATTTCAGGAGGAATCTCTGGAGGAATTATTGGAGTATTTACCAGAGGAATTATTTGAGGAATTTCTGGTGAAATATATGAGGCTTCCTGGAAAATTAATGGAGGAATGCCTGAAGGAACTTCTCGAGGAATTTCTGAAGGAATATCTGGAGGAATTTCTGAAGATATTAATTATTGCATCCCTGGAGGAATTCCTGAAGAAATTTCAGGAAAAAAAATCTCGAGCAGAAGAAAATATCAACAGCATAATAATTTTTTTTTAATTTTTACTAACGTGTATTTTAACTTAAATGCTAATTCTACACTCCATAATAAAATATGTTATTTTGGCATAACAACTGTATAATGGAATTGGAAATTTATATGTTATTACCATATCTTATTTTGTTATAAACTTGTCTGTCATAAGCGGCAAAATAACAAAAATCATAACAAAAAATGTTCCTGGAATACCAATATAATAATAAGTTTTATTAGATCAAAAACATTTTAATAACATTGAATCTTGCAATAAATTTGAGAACTTGTTATTACTGTGTTAGAGTTCATCACATATTTATACATTTTCAATAAAAGAATAATAACAAAACTTGGTCTACAACAAAGCATATAATTGAAATGTTATTTAGTGGATGAATCTCAATAATTTGATCATAACAAAATAAGATTGCCAGGCAAGACATGTTATAAAAAAGTAATACTTTGATAAGCTCATAATAACAAATTATGATAAAAAACAGGCTATGTGATTCTGTTGTTATGAATTTGATATTCCCCTCTGCTCGGGATCCTGGAGAAATTCTTAGGGGATTCCGTGGAGGATTCCCTGGTGGAATTTCTCGCGGAATCATTCGAGGAACTCCCGGAATTCCTGAAAGAGTTTCGGGTGAAATTACTTTAGGATTTTCTGGTGGAGTCCATGGATGAATTTCGGGGAGAATTTTTTGATGATTTTTTGAAGAAATTTATGAATGAATTCCTGCAGGAATTCTTGGATAAATTGCTGGAAAAAATCCTGAAGCAATTCCTGAAGGAATCCGTGGAGGATTTCCTGGACAACTTCCTTGTGGAATTCCTCGAGGAATTCTTGGAAGGGTTCCGGGAGACATTCTTGGGGAACTCAGGCAGAAATTCCTAGAGGACTTTATGGAGGAATGCCTGGAGGAACTGCTGGAGGAATTTCAGGAGTTCTTCCTCGACAAATTTCTGAAAGAATTCCTGGTGGAATTTCTGGAGGATTTTTTGTGGAATTTCTGAAGAAATCCATGAAGGAATTTCTGATGAAATTGTTTGAGAATTCCCTGAAGGAATCCATGGAAAAATCCTTGGAGAAATTTCTTGAGGAATACCTGGAAGAATTCCGTGGGAAATTCCTTTAGCATGTTATGGAGGCATCCGTGGAGGAAATATTGGGGAATACTGACAGACAGACATTCAGGAGTTTTCCTAAAAAAATGTCAGGAGGGATCTCTGGAGGAATTTTAGGAGTATTTACTGGAGGAATTCCTGAGGGATTTATTTGAAGATTTTCTGGAAATATATCAGGCTTCCTGGAGAAATGTCTGAAAGAACTCCCCGAGGAATTTCTGAAGGAATTCCTGGAGGAATTTCTAGAAGAAGTTTCTGAGGAATTTCTGAAGAAATTCAGTAATGAATCCCTGAAGAAATTCCTTAAGAAATTTTTGGAAAAAAATCCTAAAGAAATTCCAAGAGGATTGCTTGGACGTATTCCTGGAAGAGTTTTGGAAGAAATTCCTTTAGGATTTTCTGCAGGAATCCGTGGAGGGAAATCACTGGTTACATATTGGAGGAATTTATAAAGAAATTTCTTTAAGACCCCTCGAGGAATTTCTAAAGGAATATCTGGAGGAATTTCAGAAGAAATTCATTATTGAATCCCTGAAAGAATTCCTGAAAAAATCCTGGAGAAACTACTGGAGAAATCTGTGGAGGATTTCCTGTAGAGATTGCTCGCGAAATTTTTGGCAAAGTTCCGGGAAACATTCTTTTAGGATTCTCTGGAGAATTCTGGCTAAAATTCCTAGAGGATTTTCTGGAGAAATCCCTGGAGGAATTTCATGAGGAATTCTTGGAGGATTTTTTTTAGGAATTCCTGTAGGAATTTCTGGCGTTATTTTTCGAGAAATTTCTGGAGGAATTTGTTGAGAAATTTAAGAAGGATTTTTTGAAATGATTGATTGATGAATCCCTGAAGGAATTCCTGAAGAAATTCGTTGAGAATTTCCTGGACAATTTTCTGAAGGAACTCCTTGAGGAATTTCTCATAGAATTCCAATATGAAGTACTTGGTGATGTTGGCACCACAACATGTTGAAACCCCTACTTGGGAATTCATATTGCGTGTAACACCATCATTCTATTTTGCACCATGATCATACATATATTGCACCATTATTATAGTGCCCCCCTAAGCAAGAACCCTGCGCACGCTAGTGGAAGGTGTTTCAAGAAAACGGGACCATGCAGCCACTCGGATATGTTCGCGAATTTGGATGATTTTGTCCCAAGATCAGCAACATTTAAAGCCGACGGAACCCATTTCCACATTGCAGTACCATGTCCATTTTCTTTTATCTTGCAGACTCGCGCTCCTACGAAGGCTGCCAACTTCTCCTTGGTTCAAAGCCATGCCAGACATATTTTAGAATCCGTCCAAAAGTGTGTTGATGTCACCTCTATTTCTAGTTCTTCTTGTACTACCTTCATCATCGGGCTTGAAAGCACACATCCTTGAAGCTCAAGTCTTGGAACAGTTTGTGATTTCAGCGGAGCAACACGCGACTTAGCCAGAACCAGTGCAACATGCGACGTGTTCGCACATCGATGAACCATGTAAATAACACAAGCGAATGCTTTATCACTGGCATCCGAAAAAGCATGAAGTTCTACACTTCCAAAGGACGGAACATCGGGAAAATAATACCTCGGAATTCTGATTTCTTTTAACTTCGCGGTTTCTTGAAGCCACTCCTTCCATTTTGGTACCAAGCCATCGGGTATTTTATCATCCCAATCAGTTTGTAAACGCCACAAATCTTGGAAAAGTATCTTCAAATGAATTGTGATGGGACTCAAAACGTTCAACGGGTCGAAAATTCCCATCATGAACTGCAGTAATTGTCGCTTAGTGGGAATATCTTCACCTGTTCGAAGAGCAACGTCAAGCTTCGGAAAATCCAACGGAAACACCATTTCATCGGTGTGAAGATTCCACTGAAGACCTAGAACACGAACTTCTGCTTTCGGTTCAGCTTTCAACAGATTTCAGCACAGCTTCGGAGTTGGAAACGAATTTAACCAGCTTGAAACCGCCATGTTCGTGAGCCGCTACAACATTTTTCAGTAATCCAATGGCTTGTTCTTCAGTATCCGTCGAATCAAAATAGTCATCCACATAGTGTTGTTTGACTATTGGACGCAGTATTCCAGGGAAACGATCTTCTAGTTCCTTCGCATTGAAGTTTTTGATAAATTGTGCAATAGAAGGAGACGATACTGCACCAAAAATCATCGCCATCATTACGTAGACTTCAGGAGGCTCTGTACGGTTCATGCCACGCCAGAAGAACCGTTGAGAATTCTGATCCTCCTCTCGTATCTGCACCTGATGGAACATTTCCTTGATGTCTGCCATAAACGCCACTTTTTTCTGTCTACCACGCATTAATACTGCAATCAAAGACGGAACGAAATCAGGTCCCTTCAACAAAAGATCGTTCAAGGAAAAGCCGTGTGATTTTGCTTTGGCATCCATCACCAGTCTAAATTTGTTTGCAGTCATAACGCTGAAATGCGGCAAATACCAGGTATTTTGTGGTTCGTGCATCTCCTCGGGATTCAGCTTCCGTGCGTAGCCTTTTGTCACGTAATCTTCAATTTTTTGACAATATTGCTCGGCGAGCTTCGGGTCTGCATCCATTTTCTTCTCCATGATGGTCAGGCGGCGGAGTGCCTGCGGTTTGCTGTCAGGAAACGTGAAGTTGTTGTATCGGTAAATTTGACCAACCTCAAAACGGTCGTCGCGACGCTTCAGTGTGCGGTTCATGATATCTAACGCTCGTTCATCTTCTTCGGATATTTTTGGACCTTGATCTCGGATGCCGAAGTCTTCAGTTTTATACAACTCTTTTATTTGCTCCGTCAGCTCCAGATCTTCATTGTTATTGCAGAGGAAAACGTGAAATTGGTCAGCAGTGTCCACTGTCGTAGGCTCAATTTCTCCGTGGATTGTCCATCCAAGATGACAACGCGTCAGTTGTAGACCTCTTACCGAATATTGCACAGTTTTCAATGGAACTATGAGACCGGCGTTGTTTGATCCTATCAGCATTTTAGGTGTGGCATTTTGCAGAACAATCAGCTTCTCCTCGTCAAGAAGTGGATACAAACTCTTGAACCTGTCGATGTCGAGGTTCACACGAGGAAGATTCATGTTCGTAATGGTCCGCACGTTGTTCATTTCGTGCCATTTAGCTTGTTCGCTTGGTCCAGAAACTTCGAAGGATAACAACATCGACCTTGAATCCTGGTGGATTATTCCATTTGTTCAGCGGTATGTTACAGGAGACACCGGTCCGTGGAGATCCATTTTATCGGCTAGCTCCGTGTCGACCATCGAGATAGAGGATCCTTCATCAAAAAGGGCGAACACGTCCTGACTGCGGATCCTAACCTTACCAACACGCAGAAGAGTTTTCTCGTTCCTTCCGTTAACATGGCAAATATCCTCAGGTTCTTTCTTACCGAACTTGCGAACTGACTTCCTGTACTCCTTGTCTGAATGCACTAACTCGTGATGGTTCTTATTGCACACTGTACAGGATTTGTTGGATCGGCAATCACTACGAGAATGGTCCTGCTTCAAGCATGTATAGCATACCTTACAGGATCTTGCAGCAGACCGCCGTTGTTCCACAGATAGTTTGACGAACTGCTCACACTTCACCAGGCTCAGATGGCCGTTCGAACTGCACAAAGGATACTGTCCTCTCTGGTCTGCAGTACGAGTGTTCACGTTCAGCACAGGAGGCTTTGATCTCGCGAACGGTATATCCTTGCGATCTTTTTTGTTGAGAAAGAGAGGGTTCATACTCGCCAACTGATTCTCCATCTCATCCTCCAACCACCGCGAAGATTCCTGGAAGTCGACGATGGTATCTTGCTTCATCAAAAACGCTTTATGCCGCACCCACATTTGCTTGCTAAAAGCGGGCAACTTCTCTGCCAGATGCGATATCAGCTCAGGATTCATCAAGTACGCCTCCGCATTAACATTTTTCAGCGCCACCGCAGTTCCAATGACAGCGTTATAGAAAACTCGGAAAGACTCGATATTACCTTCCTTCACGTAGTCAAGGTTGCGTAGCAACTCCAGTCTGTTCGCCACTACTCACTCAGTACGTCCGAAATTCGATTTGAGCATCCGCATGATTAGTCCAACGTTTTCGGAGGCCGACAACAAACACTCTACAGTTTTTCGAGCTTTCCCTTGCAGAGCGTTGTTCAGTCTTCTGAGATTTTCTCTATCCGTCAGCTTGAACTCGGCGGTCGACGTCTAGAATTTGTTTTCGAATATTGGCCAGTCCATGATATTTCCAGAAAACGTTGGCTGATCCTTGGGTTGATCCTTGACGTGTCGATTCTGAAGTGCCTTGAACGCGTGACACAAAACCTCGTTCACACTGTTTGCTGCTGCTTCTGCATCTGGCTCAACATGTTCATTGTCGTCTTCGATTTCGATCGCTGGAGTCACGTTTTTGTTCAACCAGTCCTGTACACGTTGCGTAGAGCTACAGCTTGACACGCCTAAGAACGATCGTAGCTCGCTCATCTGAACTGCTCGTTCTCGTTTTATCTTGATGAATTCCGCTTTTTTCTGCTCACGCTTGAGTTCCAGGTCTTTCTGGATCTTCAGTGCTTCCAGCCGCTGCTCAGCAACAATCCTATCTTGCTCTAAGGAGACGCGCAGTTCTTCTTCCTCCAGTTCGTCGACGAGCTCCAAAGCTCTGATTTGACTTTGAGTAACCGACGCTGCTGCTTTGCTTTTATGCGATTGCCTGCTACCGGACGCGAAACTTCTCAGCGATTCCGACACCAACATACTCTCTTTACCCTGCTTATTACTAACGCTAATAGCAACGCGAGACACCTCCGGAAGTACGGATTTGGTAACCGGGGTTCGCTGCATTCTCGCTTCTCGTTCTAATTTCGGGATTTCGATACAATAATCTACTAGATTTTTTGGCACTCTACCTGCGTTGCACCTTTTTGGCCGTTGCAGGTGACTTTCCATATAAACTGGACGTTTGTTCTCGAAGGTTTCAGGGGCTCGCTCGGGGTCACACCGACAGGATGGGCTCACTTGGGAAACGGGAAAGAAGGACCAATGTTTCAGGGGCTCGCTCGGGGTCACACCGACAGGATGGGCTCACCTGGGAAACGGGAAAGAAGGACCAATGTTTCAGGGGCTCGCTCGGGGTCACACCGACAGGATGGGCTCACCTGGGAAACGGGAAAGAAGGACCAATGTTTCAGGGGCTCGCTCGGGGTCACACCGACAGGATGGGCTCACCTGGGAAACGGGAAAGAAGGACCAATGTTTCAGGGGCTCGCTCGGGGTCACACCGACAGGATGGGCTCACCTGGGAAACGGGAAAGAAGGACCAATGTTTCAGGGGCTCGCTCGGGGTCACACCGACAGGATGGGCTCACCTGGGAAACGGGAATCGATCCTCGCTGGGAACACTGGATCGTCCTTTGCCGGGAACACGGACCAATCCTCGCGATTCTGCACTCACTATTTTCACTACTACTACTACTCACTACTTTCTCTACTACTGCTACTTCTCGAATAATACTTCGCAAAATGGTTTTCACACAACTGCTTATTGATCTTGATATAACAATGGTTGTTAGGGGAATGAAAATTTCTTACGTAGGCCTGCGCCATGGCAACAGGGATGTTTTATGTTGGATCAGTTCTGACCACCGACGCTACAGCCAATATGTCGGATTCCGCATCACCGAGATCTTGGAAGTCACTGAGCCATGTGAGTGGAGATACGTGCCAAGCAAGATGAATGTAGCTGACGATGCCACTAAGTGGGACGGGCTTCCTGAGCTGTCAACGGAAAGCAGGTGGTTCCGAGGCCCAAGTTTTCTCCGGCAACCTATGGATAAATGACCGCCATCCTTTTCCTCCAAAGCAGGCACCACCACAGAGCAGCGAACAAATTTGCTAACTCATCACATTTCCCCGGAACCGATCGTTGCTGTCCAGAACTTCTCCAGTTGGAAGCGACTGCAACGCGTGATGGCACTAGTACAGCGATTCATCACAAACTGTCGCCTGAGGACACAACGGAAGCCCATCGACCGCAGACCACTTGCGAACTGCGAACTCCGCACAGCCGAAGCGCGTCTTATCCATATCGCGAAGGATACCCAGAAGAGTTTCGCATACTACAAAAAGTGAAGCAGAAATCGGCTGAATCAACAGCACTTATTCCCAAATCAAGCCCGCTGTACAAGTTCACCCCATGGTAAGACGATCGCGGCATAATGCGAATGAAGACACGTATCGCCGCCTGCCAGTTTGCCACCGAAGATCCCATCATCCTTCCAAGACAACACCACATTACCACACTAATAATAAACCACTACCACAATAAATACCACCACCAAAACCACGAAACAGTGATAAATGAACTACGTCAAAAGTATCAGATTGGTCGTCTACGCACCGGCTACAATAAAGTTCGCAAAAATTGCCAGAGATGCAAGAATGAACAAGCAGTACCGATCATTTCAATAATGGCCGACCTTCCATCTGGTCGTCTAGCTGCGTTCACGAGACCGTTCACTCACGTAGGCATCGACTACTTCGGTCCCATCGAAGTTGTTATAGGCAGAAGGAACGAGAAACGATGGGGAGTGTTGGCGACATGTTTGACCACCCGAGCGATACACATCGAGCTCGCCCACTCACTCAGTACCGATTCTTGTATCATGGCGATCCGAAATTTCATTTCTCGTCGTGGTCAGCCTCGTAAGATTTACAGTGACCGAGGGACCAACTTCGTTGGAGCGAACAAAGCATTAAAGAAGTGCAATGAAGTAATCAACACCGACGAAATTGTGAAAGAATTCACGAACGAGGAAACGGAGTGGGTCTTCAATCCTCCACTAGCACCACACATGGGCGGCAGTTGGGAGCGCCTAATACGAACTGTCAAAAACAATTTGATGGCCGTCTGCTCCACAAAGAATCTCTCCGATGAAGTACATCGAAATCTTCTAAAAGAGATCGAAAATGTCGTGAATTCTCGACCGCTCACTCACATTCCTGTAGATGACGATAGCGGACCAGCCCTTACTCCAAACCATTTTCTTGTCGGTTCATCAAACGGTTCGAAACCATTAGCTGACATCAACAATAATGGTTATGTCCTGAAACAAAACTTCTGCACCTCGCAGATCTTGGCGAATAGCTACTGGAAGCGCTGGGTATCAGAATATCTACCGGAGATTACCCGTCGCTCGAAGTGGTTCCACAATGTCAAACCCGTCGCCATCGGAGATATCGTCGTCATCGTAGATCCAAAGTCACCACGGAATTGCTGGCCCAAAGGAAGGGTCATATCTACGACTACCAGCCGCGATGGACAAACTCGTTCAGCAACTGTACAAACTATCACCGGAGTCTATGAGCGTCCTGTGGCGAAGCTGGCTATCTTGGATGTTCGTACGCGCTGAAGCCAACCGCATGTTGGCGTACCCTGGGGGAGTGTTGGCCTACCCCATTAGGCCGACGCGCGCATCTATGACTGTGGTATCTACAGCGTCGAGATCGTACAAAGCCTGCGATACGACGGTTGACAATGGAGTGACAGGTATACGACATGTCACTGGGTGAGTGATGAACATAAAAACGAATTGTTAAACAGAAAGATAGAGAAACGTGCTATACTAAAATCTACTTAAATCTAGAGTATAAGTATTGAATTTGATCTAGAACCTAGTGAATTATATACGTAATATAAGTACCTGGTACATACAAGCTGAACTTGGTGAGTTTATTCAGCTAAAACTAATGAAATCGAGCTAAATATTGAACTTAAACTAGGTAACATACACTGTACTGCGGTTGCTTTCCTCTGACACTCGCATAGACTAGACTATCGACTATCGAAATCGGTAAGATGAAACTATGAAGAGTTTATACAAACATAAAACTTAACTATGTACACGATCAACAGGACAGACCACAAAACACGACATTACGGACGACAAACGCAAAACAAGGGAACTAAACGTAAGTTAACTCTACTATATAAATTGGTGTTATAACCATGCATTTACATCCCCGCCCTCGATTGACAGGGGTTCACAAACCAACTTATACATATCGCAAAGGTGGAATTCCAATTTATTTAATTTACAAAGAATGCCGTATATTTTATTCTAAAATACATTTGTATTCTATAAAGGAAAATTATATTCTCTAATACGCTGTCAACAAACGGATCGTGCGTTTTTATTTCGTTTCCGGCTGAGAATAATAATTTCGGAAATTCTCCCTACCCGTTGGATCGAATCCAACAATCCACTTAGCAATTAATTTTGAAACTTCAAAATTTCGCCAAATTTTCACACATTTTGCTTCTTGGTTTATGCTATTATGATGTTTTTGACATGTGAAATTTATTTTGACATGAGTTTTATTAATTTTAGGGTGATATGGGGCGTGTTTATTTTTCATGGTTAATATCGCCCCCTTAATGCTAGAACTAGGTAACTCGTTTTGGAAAGTACGGGTAAAAATGGCTGGTAAAACTTATCCTGCTATAAAACAAACACTTTGTTGGTCTTAAATGAAGCATCATTATGTGCTTTTGTAGTTTCAATCGACAAACTTTTGTTTATTGTGGTGAACGTTCAGATGTAAACAAATTGCTCGCGATTTCGCAAAACCACTTACCTAGTTCTAGCATTAAGGGGACGATATAATTGGTAAAATTTTACATAAGCTACAGAAGCTATCTGTAAGCAAGAATGAATTCTATTAATCTATAATACAACAATAATTCTGCATGCAGACATACAGGAACGTACTTCTTTGAACAATTTTCATGAGTATTGGTCGACTAATGCAAAGAAATGCACATGTTGTGCAGATTATTGAGGATTATTTTATATTATTAGATACTATTTGATAACTCAAAACACTCTCACGTTTGTGCATCGCAATGATCACCTCCATCTGCTTGTAATAAAGCTTGCTGGAGGTATATTCTATCATTATACACAATGATAATTACAAATTTTCAATATATTACAAGTGGTACACATGGTGCGCACTTATAATGTTAACTTGCACATTAAAATCACACTGGTGTTAAATTATGGGCACATAAAATGAGTGATTGCAAGAGATACTAACGTCAAATCATGTTGGTGCCTTCAGCACATTTATTCCTTTCATTCTAACAAAAAATATTGCAGAAGACAGTAAGATGATACGACGCTTTATTTTTTGTAAACTTCTGATTCTGAGAATGGGTGTATTGAATTGACAGTGGAATTTGATGTTAAAAGTTAACATTATGATTGAACACCCGTTTGTACCTCATACAATACATTGAAAATTTGTTATTATCAAAGTGTATAAGATAGAATATACCCCCAGCAAGCTTTAGTATAAGCAGATGGAGGTGATCATTGTGATAAACAAACGTCAGAGCGTTTTGAGTTTTCAAAGAGTATCTAATAATATCATATAATCCTCAATAATCTTCACAACATGTGCATTTCATTGCATTAGTTGACCAAAACTCATAAAAATTGTTCAAAAAAGTACATTTCTGTATGTCTGAAAGCTGAATTATTGTTGTATTGTAAATTAATAACATTCATTCTTGCTTACAGATAGCTTCTGTAGCTTAGGTCAAATTTTACCAATTATATTAACCATGAAAAATAAACTCGCCCCATATCACCCTAAAAATAATAAAACTCATGTCAAAATAAATTTCACATGTTAAAAACATCATAATAGCATAAACCAAGAAACAAAATGTGTGAAAATTTGACGAAATTTTGAAGTTTCGGAATTAACTGCTAAGTGGATCTTTTTTTCTGTCATACCCAATTTTTAAACAATTTTCCCAATCTCATCAGAAATCATTTTACTCCTCAAAAACCTTTTTTTTTTCAGCACAGATTACTAAAACAATGTAAAATGGATGTAGTGCATTCATTGAAGGTTATATTTTATCATTTTTGTATGTACTTTTCACTAGAAACTGTAATCACTAAATGGTGGATCTTTTTTTGTGCCGGTCACTGTATTTTACTTGCTGTCTCGGCTAACGTCGTACTGCCTGCCTACTGTGTTTGGCATACAGCTCTATAGGGACGTTCCCCGCAAAGTCATCTATGTGGGAGCCCCCCGTTTCAGAGACCGGAGAGGTCTCACGCCAAGCTAAGAACCTTCCCCGGCCCCAAAAATACCCACATACAAAATTCCATACCGATTGGTTCAGTAGTTTCCGAATGCATAACGGTCAGACTGACAGACAGACACTAGATGTCCCGGCAAACGTCGTACTGCCTGCCTACTGTGTTTTTTACATATAGCTCCATAGGGACGTCCCCCGCAAAGTCACCTGTATGGGAGCCCCTCGTTCCAGAGACTGGAGAGTTCTCATACAAAGCTAAGAACCTTCCCCGGCCCCAGCAGCATCCACATACAAAATTTCACGCCGATCGGTTCAGTAGTTTCCGAATCCATAAGAGTCAGACAGACAGACAGTCAGACAGACAGACAGACAGACAGATAGAAATTCATTTTTATATAATTTAATTCCTTAGTTGCCCAAAAAGGGTTTTTAAAAAACACTCTCAATTTGGGTTCGAATTATTGAAATTTCTTCAAATGTTTCCCATAAACCTTCACTTGGATTTTCGGCACTTTCACTAAATCATAACCACTCGTTCTGACGGTTAAACCTAAACTGAACTCTTTATTTCTCAAATAATTCACACTGGACCAAACTCACCACTAACCTACTCACTGCTAATCGTTTGTTTACTTAGGAGGCACGTACGCTGCTGGAGACAGTACTGCTTCCAGGTTGTTCATCGTCGCGTGGGAACGTCGGCTTACGGATGAAAGCCGATCTAGCACTTGGCGTGGGAGTTGCCAACTCCGGCTTTACGATGGACTCGTTGTTAACTACTCCTCCCCCAAGAGAAGCACGTCCCGTGCGGTTTTTGAAAAATGATTCTAAAACTTTTCGATGCCTATAAACAATCGCCAATATGATAACTGAGATTACGATAAAGAAGGCTCCAGTCAAAGAATGTTGTTGTCGAAGAATGTATGTTTGCAGGAGATCTAAATGCTTCCTATTTTGAATGTTCATTTGATGTAGTTGTGAAATATTGTAGAACTTGTCGAGGTGGGTTTCTTCTATTTTTGATGGTTCAAGCGGTAAAATGTTGGGATGGTCGTAATATAGTTCAAAGTTTTCGAACAGCTTGTCTTGAATGATTACTGAACAATTATGGAAAATTATCAAATAATTACCGTGATTTCGGGTGAAATTGATCACTTTTCACAGTTTTTGGCTTCTAATTTTTGAATAGTTATCGATATGGTCAAACTCAATGCGTTAAAACAAGTACGGCCACGGGCTTCATCAGTCAACGTAGTTGAAACTTTTGCTGCAAATCATTTTGTGGCAATGAATATCATTAAAAAAAATCAGAAATTTTAGTTTCGGGGTAAAATTGATCAGTCAGTAAAATGTCTTTGTGAGTGCTGAAAATAAATTTTCCATCTGAATAAACCACCCCAGAATGCGAAAAGCTTTGTAAAACTTATACAAGTTTGATAAATTCTTAATTATTTAAATTTGAAGTTTAATAAATCTAAAGAAAACGCCTAAAAGTATGCAATTTCCATACTAAACAAGTCATTACTGAGCATGAGCATGACTGACCGTCCGCGGTTGCTCCTCTGTTATTGTAAGGACAACTGCATTTACACAAAGAACCAACAGATGATGCTTGGGATTAGCTTTCTCTTCATTGTGTAAATGCTGCAATCCCAATACTTTTCAATAAGCAATACCAGCGCCGGCCGCGTCCGAATGCAAGTCAATTGAGGATAGGGAAGGAAATGATGACGTGATTCTCGCTTAGGCCAATAACCGAGGAATTCTCTGCGTTACTACGAGAAATCACTAGGAGTTTGGACAGGGGAAATGGAGATGTGTGGAGGATTTCGACGTGGTAAACGAATGTAATGTTTTGATTCGCGATTAATAATGCGCTCGCGAAGAAATACCCTTCTAAACCTTGGACGACGAACGCGATCTATTGTGCCTCAAAACTCACCCTACATAAGTTATTCATTCGCAACTAAGGAGAACACAATGCTAAACACCGACGCGTCTGTAGTTTGCGTTTCCGCGCGAGACAATGCTGAACGCGATTGATTCACAAGTATTAACAAAATAACACGGGATAAATAAATCAGAAAGATCTTACCGCATGGTTCGCCGTCTATCTTTTACCGACCCTCTCTTTTTTTCCAGAAATTCATGCAACATTTATTTGAGTCAAAACATTTATTCATTTAGGCTAAAATATTACAAATGTCGACACCGAAGATGACGAACCATTCAAATTTTTGTGTACATACAAAAAATGAAAGAAAAATATTTATTACCAACTAAATGTGCATTTGGAACTAGCGCCGACACATGACGTGACGAACTTTTCAATATTTGTTAGATAAATATACAAAACCCAGTGCAGAATTTTATACATCCTATAGCATTAATTATTGTGATAAAGTGGAACGAGCTCACCAATAAACATCCTTCGAAGTGTCCAGTGCGTATGTGCTTGAAAAGTCCCAAAAAAAGACCACGTGGTTTATGGACAGCCCCATATTCGACGTCATTTTGGAATCTAAGATAACGGACCCCAATCCAAGATGGCGGACAAAAATCCAAGATGGCGGCCATGAAATGGTGGTTTCTGCTATGATACCGTGTAATATTAGGAATCCAAGATGGCGGACCCTAATCCAAGATGGCGGACCATAATCCAAGATGGCGGCCATGGAATGGTGGTTTGAGCTATGATACCATGCAATATGGGTATCTATCGATCGGGATTGATGAGTTAAGTCAAAAATCAATATCTGACGCCATTTTGGAACCCAAGATGGCGGACCATAACCCAAAATGGCGGCCATTAAATGGTAGATTGAGCTATGATACCATGCAATATGGGTATCTATCGATCGGGCTTGATGAGTAGAAGTCAAAAATCAATATCCGACGCCATTTTGGAATTAAAGATGACGGACCATAATCCAAGATGGCGGCCATGGAATGGTAGATTGAGCTGTGATAGCATTCAATATGGGTATCCATCGATCGGGCTTGATGAGTAGAAGTCAAAAATCAATATCCGACGCAATTTTAGAATCCCAGATGGCGACCACAATCCAAAATGGCGGCCATTAAATGGTAGATTGAGCTATGATACCATGCAATATGGGTATCCATCGATCGGGCTTGATGAGTAGAAGTCAAAAATCAATATCCAAAGCCATTTTGGAATTCAAGATGACGGCCCATAATCCAAGATGGCGGCCATGGAATGGTAGATTGAGCTATGATAGCATGCAATATGGGTATCCATCGATCGGGCTTGATGAGGAGAAGTCAAAAATCAATATCCGACGCAATTTTAGAATCCCAGATGGCGACCACAATCCAAAAAAGCGGCCATAAAATAGTAGATTGAGCTATGATACAATGCAATATGGGTATCTATCGATCGGGCTTGATGAGTAAAAGTCAAAAATCAATATCCGATGCCATTTTAGAATCCAAGATGGCGATCAACCAACCCAAAATGCCTGCCATGGAATGGTAGATTGAGCTATGGTAGCATGCAATATGGGTATCCATCGATCGGGCTTGATGAGTAGAAGTCAAAAATCAATATCCGACGCCATTTTGGAATCCAAGATGGCGGACCATAATTCAAGATGGCGGCCATGGAATGGTAGATTGAGCTATGATATCATGCAATATGGGTATCTATCGATCGGGCTTGATGAGTAAAAGTCAAAAATCAATATCCGATGCCATTTTAGAAGATGGCGATCAACCAACCCAAAATGCCTGCCATGGAATGGTAGATTGAGCTATGATAGCATGCAATATGGGTATCTATGAATCGGGCTTGATGAGTAGAAGTCAAAAATCAATATCCGACGCCATTTTGGAATCCAAGATGGCGGACCATAATCCATGATGGCAGCCATGGAATGGTAGATTGAGCTATGATACCATGCAATATGGGTATCTATCGATCGGGCTTGATGAGTAGAAGTCAAAAACCAATATCCGACGCCATTTAAGAATCCAAGATGGCGACCACATTCCAAAATGGCGGCCATAAAATGGAAGATTGAGCTATGATACCATGCAATATAGGTATCTATCGATCGGGCTTGATGAGTAGAAGTCAAAAATCAATATCCGACGTTATTTTGAAATCCTAGATGGCGGACCATAATCCAAAATGGCGGCCATGGAATGGTAGACTGGGCTATGATACCATGCAATATAAGTACCTATCGATCGGGCTTGATGAGTAGAAGTCAAAAATCAATAGCTAACGCCATTTAGAAATCCAAGATGCCGTACAATTATCTAAGATGGCCGCCCTGGAATGGTAGTTTGAGTCATGACACCATGCAATATGTGTTTGTATCGATCGGGCTTGATGAATAGAAGTCAAAAATCAATACCCGACGCCATTTTGGAATCCAAGATGGCGGACTATAATCCAAGATGGCGGACTATATTCCAAAATGTCGGATCATAATCCAAGATGGTGGTTTGAGCTATGACACCATGTAACATGGGTATCTATCGATCGGGCTTGATGAGTCAAAAATTGATATTTGACGCAATTTTTGGATTCCAAGATGCCGCACTATAAGTCTCAGATGGTGGATCGTAATCCAAGATAGCGGCCATGGAATGGTGGTTTGGGCCATGATACCTTGCAATATGGGTATCAATCGATCGGGCTTGATGGATAGAAATTTCAAATCGATATCGAACGCTATTTTGGAAATAAAGATAGCGCGACCGAAAAACATTCGTTTACCATACAATATTTAACAGCCTCTGGTGACGTTTTGCGTTGCAACTATATGGAGGACTGAGGAACATCGGCGGCAGAAAGCCGCCGATGTTCCGAAAGTCCGATGCGTCATGTTTGCGTCAATTCACTTCTAGGCGATCAGCATATCTAAGCATTTGCCCGGTAGAATGCGAACATAGGTGTTTTCCCTGTTTTAGTCCGACGAGCGTAAGCGAGTCGGACAGCAAGCGTTTACACGTTGTAACGCAATCATATGTCTACTGATTGAGATTTGAAACGGCTCCGCAATTTGATAGGACACAGAGCATGCAACGAAAACTTATCTGAAACGCCCATGAAGAATCATAATTTATATTGAAAGCTATGAAACTACTAATTCTAGCAAATGCCATGTGCACTGTTGGCAGAAACGAAAATAAAATTCAAGTTATGGTATTGAACTTGGCCTTTCTCTTTTCAGCTTAGTTTTTATCTTTTGTACACAGCTACTGTTTTTAACTGAATGTCTTCTTTGATTATAATTCCATAAATTTGTATATTGTGCGGCCAACACAATTGCATACTGTGCCGTGGATTCGTATCAGTAGATTTTAAGTTTAGTATAGTAAGTATGCTTCGAAATTCTAGGTCTTTGACAGTTTTTCATATGGCATAAGGTGACATTAAACACCTGGAATCTATTCATCTTTAGCATGGTCTTGCGGAAAACCGGCACCTATTCGGCTAAATGGGACTTCGCATTTGCTTCAATTCTCCTCAATAAATAAACCCGAGCAAAGCCGGGTCATTCAGCTAGTTTTATGCATAAATATCAATATTTATAGAACTTTTGATGACGAAATCGGATTTAGCGAACATTTGGCAGCTATAAACATTCATTCGAATATTTATTCCAGCTACGATAACAAAAGATTGAAAGTGTCGATGAAATTTGCCAAACACGTAGTTTCGGAAAATATTAAATTTAATACAGAAATATGTCACTAATTAACTGTAAAACATGTAAACTCATCATTCAATAACCCTTGAGCCAGATGATGGTCATTTTCTACAAATTGTTTTAAATTCAAAGCTTTATTTTTGACACATAAAAATTACCCTCACGTCGATCAATTTCACCCCACTGATCAATTTCACCCGAAATCACGGTACCTCTTAGCTCCTTTCGATTTATTCAGCAAGTACTAGTCATCACAATACTTGTTGATAATGCCTTGACTAATAATGTACCGTATGTCAAAAGCTTGTATTTTGTACTTGGCGGTATTTCTTTAACTATAGAGAGGGCCCATATAGCCGAGGCGGTAAACGCACGGGTATTCAGCATGACCATGCTGAGGGTGACGGGTTCGATTCCCGGTCGGTCCAGGATCTTTTCGTAAAGGAAATTTCCTTGACTTCCTTGGGCATAGAGTATCTTCGTGTCTGCCACACGATATACACATGCAAAATGGTCATTGGCAGAGGAAGCTCTCAGTTAAAAACTGTGGAAGTGCTCATAGAACACTAAGCTTTTTTTTTTTTTTTTTTTTTTGTGGGAGACTTTACCGCTATGCGGCATTCGTCTCTAACACTAAGCTGAGAAGCAGGCTTTGTCCCAGTGAGGACGTTACGCCAAGAAGAGAGAGAGAGAGAGGTATTTCTTTAAATGGACATTTTCCACGTTGTCCTCGAACTAAGGGTGCCATGCATAAGTCAGTAGTAACATTCAAAAGTTGTTCCCGTTTGTAAATTTGAACCTTGGTTTCCTGTTGATAGTTTTGTAGCACGGCAAATGTTTCATTCGGGTGTACCAAAACTGTGACGATTTAAAGTAATATTTTTTTTATGCAATTCAGAATTATAATTTCTATTTTATACTACTCATTTCAGTATCATTCAGTACGGATAAGTAGTACCGGTTCATTATGCAACTGAAATGAGTTGCATAATGAAAAATAGTTGCATAATGTTCATTATGCAACTCATTTGAGTTGCATTATGAACATTATGCAACTCAAATGAGTTGTATAATGAAAAAATCATTGCATAAAATTTTGTATGGAACTCGTTGCAAAATTCGATTTTTTCAGCACTCTTTGTATTTATCCAACTCGGCAAGCCTCGTTGGATAAATGTACGACTCGTGCTGAAAAAATCAACTTTTTGCAACTCGTTACATAAATAATTATTGTCGACTGGAAGTGGTTGGATTAGCATACGTTCGTAAATTTTCGATGAAACCTTCGAGATGTCGATACCAATGATGAGATGATATCCATGGTAAAGTACCGTTGCTGAAAGATAGTCGTACGTGTCCTCTAGATTATTCAATCTAATTCCTGACTGTCTAACTTGTTCTGCTATTATTTTGAGTTCATTTATTGTTAACAGTTTTCCGTTTACAACATAAATTTTGGCGAGTGCTATTGCATTTTTGATTCTTTTCAATAGATTTAATATTATGTCTAATTGAAATAGGATTGACACTTTAGCGTTTTCTGCAATAACATAACCTTTTTGTGTATTAAATTTAAGTACAAAATTTTCATATCTTTTGATTTCATTAGTCAAAGTCTGTAATCGATTTTGGAATGCTTTGTTAATAATGATTTGCTTGTTATTTTGATTAATCAGACTTTTTTTTTCCTCCCCTGTTGGGGAAATTAGGCCACTGCGTTCAATAGGCTGAACTTTTGTGGCATGTCCCGTTTTGATATTCGCATCTAGCCAGCTAATTACCATGTGTCAAGTAATCAGCTACTGCCACGACGCGTCGTCTCTCAGTCAGGTGCAATGGAATTGATAAACTCCAAGACCTTCCCAGGTATTGCAGACCAGATCTCACTGGGTTGCAAGCAACCACTATTTAGAAATCTTTGCCTGCGCGTGTATAAAGCACCACAACTGCAAAGCAGATGTTCCGAGGTTTCACGTTCCGTATTACAGAAACGACAGATATCACTCTGAATATGGCCAATATTTTTCAAGTGATACCTGCTCGGGCAGTGTCCAGTTACTAGGCCAGTGTATGTACATAGAGCTCTCTTGTTGAGCTTTAAGAGCTTTTCGGTTTATAAGCATTTGGTGTTATAAATCGTTTTGACTGATTGCAATTTTTGACGTCCATCCAATTGGATATCACCCTCTGCTCAGCCCAGCGTTTCAGGTCCATTTTAATTGTACAGTTTGATATATCACAGAATGGTTCTGGGCCAGCAAACTGTAAATTGGAACCACTTTTAGCAAGCTCGTCTGCCATTTCATTTCCTTCAATGCCACAGTGACCTGGAACCCAGTATAAGTTTACTGAATTCCCTTGGCACAGCCTGCGCAGTGAAATAATGCATTCCCAGACAAGCTTTGAAGTACATTTGTAAGCGCACAATGCTTTTAGTGCAGCTTGACTATCTGAGAAAATACAAATATTTGCATATCTGTATTTTCTCTCAAGGCAGATACTTGCGCATTTCAAAATGGCAAGAATCTCTGCTTGAAACACCGTAGTATTATTATTATTATTATTTATTTATTTACGTAATAGCACAAGTAACCACTATTGGTTTTCAAAGTATATGCTACTATTTCTATATCCAACTATTTCTATTATCTAAATGCTAATGTACTTTAATTTCATTTGAAAAGAGTATCGATGCAAGTTTTGAATGAATGATAGTTGCCCTTTTGTCTGCAATGTGCTGGTAATTCATTCCAAATTTTAATGGCTCGTTGACGAAATGAATTTTTTAAGTAGTTTGAACGACATCTAGGTACAATAAGCAACGGTGCTCTCGTTGATCGTGCGTAAGTGAAAAAGTTTTCGAGATACTTTGGAGGGTTGTTAAGAATCTTAAATGTTTGATTACAAATCCTGGTCTTGAGATGATTGACAAAAGTGCGTCCCAAAAGAAATGTTTCATAACTGGAGATGTGGTCATATTTTTTGAGATTGTATACATATCTAGTGACAGCATTGTAAACTAAATTGAGTTTTCTCAAATTTTTCTGCGAAACCAGTCCGAAAAGTATGTCTCCATAATCAAAAAGAGGCACTAGTTGTGAACGTGCCAGACGAAGTCTAACATGTTGTGGAGTGAAATATCTTAAAGTTGCGAGAGAATGAAGAGCATTATAGACTTTCCTGCATACAGAATTGACTTGGGCATTCCAGTTCAAGTGATGGTCCATTATTATGCCGAGATTTTTAACCGTTTCCGAATATTCTATGAGGCTGTCTCCAACTCTGACCTTTGGAGCGTCCGACACAGACATACGTTTCGTTTGAAACAAAATAGTTTGAGTTTTGGTCGTGTTAAGTACAAGCCCATTTCGTTCACACCATCTAATGATGTTATAAATGTCACTGTTCATTTTTCTTACTATTTCTGATATGCAATCAGGTAAATCAGAAAGGTATAACTGACAATCGTCTGCATACAAATGAAATTTACAAAAAGATAACACGAGTGGTAAATCATTAATATACATTGAGAAAAGTAGAGGACCCAGAATAGATCCCTGTGGTACGCCACAAGAAACTGAAATTCTGTCAGATTTAATACTGTTAAATTCAACATATTGAGTACGGTTTGATAAGTAGGAAAATATTAGTTTTACTGAAGGATTATCCAAGTTGAAATTATGCGACAGTTTTCTACAAAGAAGTTTATGATTAATGGAGTCAAACGCCTTACTAAAATCTAACAACGCCATTAAAGTAATCATTTTATTATCCAATGCTTCTCTTACATCATTTTCAATTTTTATCAGGGCAGTGACCGTACTGCAAGTTTTTCGGTATCCAGATTGCAAATCACACAGCAAATCATAACGAGTCAAATATTCGTTTAGCTGCTTCGAAAGAATGGATTCGAATATTTTAGAAAGTGCGCAGAGTATGCTTATCGGTCGATAGTCTTTTTCAGAAGTCGGATTGTCATTTTTCTCAATTGGAATAACCTTGGCATTTTTCCAGTTCATAGGGTAGTCCGAACAAGTAATGCAAAAATTGAAAATATCGGTTATATACGGTAAGATAACACACAAGGACATTTTCAGCATTTTAACCCTCGAGCGATCGCGCTGTTGTATTTTTTACAACACGTTTAAAAAGTCTTGCTTTTTGTACTCAGCATTAGCGTGGTGCTGATGGTGGTGGCCAACCGCGCGACTGATGGAAGGTTAAGAGGAATCAGATCATCTCCAACAGAATCGCAAGATGCTGACATAAACTCAGTAAATATCTCATCGCCAGTTACTCCTCTAAATGAAAATTGTGGATGCGACACAACGACATCCACGCTTTCCATAAACGAATTCGGAACATAGTGTGAAAGGAAATAGCAATTCAAGGATCCTGCAGTGACATCACCACCACCTTGTTTTGAATTCATCTGCTTAAGTCCAAGTCGTTTAACATTTTTCCAAAGCTGCTTTGCAGGAAGATCAGCACTGAGTTGAGATGTAAAATACTCTCGTTTAGCGCTTTTAACCTCTCGGTTTGACAGATTCCTTAAACGAGCAAAGTTATTCCATTTCTGAGCATTGCTTCGGTCTCGTTTCCAGCACTCGTAGGCACTCGAGCGATTCTTGAAAATACGTTTAATACGATTATTTATCCAGGGATAGTTCGGATCCTTACTACATCTTTTTATAAGCGGAGCGTGTTTATTGAGAACTGAAAAAAAAAATGTTGTTGAAATAATTGAGTTTATCATCAACGTTGCTAAATTGGTACAACCTTTCAAAGTTGCAACAGCGCAAATCAGTCAGGAAAGAATCAATATCAATATTGTGATAATTTCGAACCCAGTACTCATTAGAATACTCTTTAGAGTGCTTAAATTTGAAATCTATACAAATTAAATCGTGATCACTTATACCACCAACTGACGATTGGTAAGTGTTACTCACAAGTTCGGTACAATTACCTGCAATAAGATCAATTGTAGAAGAGGCACAACCAGGTTTGTGACAAGTTGGTGAGGTTTTCATGAGCTTAAAAGATAATTCATTAAAGCGATCACACATGTTGCGAGCTTTTGAAGTCATTTCGTGCATTACGTTTACGTTGAAATCACCCATGATCAAAATATTAGGTTCAGTTGGTACGATTTCAGAAATCAGATCGAAGACATCGTTTAACTTCGACAAATTTATCTCCGGTGGCTTATAGACAACTCCACATACTAACTTGGACTGATTTAGCTTGACGAATAAAAAATCAACATCACTATCACGTTGAGATTTGAAGAGAACAGTGTACTTCAAACCCTTTTTAACATATATTGCAACACCTCCTCCACGTACTCTTTTCTTACTCAATCGATCCGATCGGATAAGAGTGTATCCACCCAGTTCAACTGACTTACTAGTATTAGTTGGCTTGAGCCATGATTCAACGACCGCAAAAATACTTAGATTGGATTTTTCTAGTAGTGATCGATAGTTGTCTATGTTGTTAATTAGACTTCTGGCATTATGTATCGCTATTTTCAAAAAATTCCTCGAATGCTTACTAAATATTGATTTCATATTATCATAATCCAAATAATGAAAAGTAGCTTTTGATTCATAAATAGATTCCTTAGTTACGACAGCACATTCAACCTCTGGCAAGAATACGTTAGCGGTAGGAAGTACAGTGGCATTGATAACATCATTCATCAAAACTACATCAATATTAGTGGATTCGTTTGCCTCTCGTTTTTTGATTCAAACTCGCGAACTTCTACGCCTTCTGGCCAATAAAACGTGTCACTAATGAATGGAATGAGAGCATCAGAAACAGAAACTTTAAGACACAAAAGAGAGATCGCTGATATCTCTGTTTTTAGGTACAAGTTTAACGCACTTTAGTGATGAGTCACCAACGTTGATGGTTTCACGTAGATACTCAATGATGTCATTTTCGGTCTGATCTACGTGGAACGGAGTAACATAGAACGATTTTAGAATCTCAGCAGTAGATTCCCGATTGATCCGACGATAATCCCTGTTTACAACACGCAGACGACAATTTTCGTGGGGTGCACCGTTGAGAGCCACTGACGTTGCAGAAGTGCTTGGTGGATTTTCGTTGTTCGATGAAACATTTTCAGATCGATTAGAGAATCGTGTGTTTGTGGTGGTTCTTCTCGACGACGAACTAGAGTTGATGGTAGAGGTGGCGGTTGTTATGGTGTTCTTGGCAGTGGCAGTGGTACATGCGGTAGAGGCAGTGGCGGTGGAGGCAGTGGCGGTGGAGGCAGTGGCGGTGGAGACAGTGACGGGGATGGTCGATGGAGCAGCGGCGGTATTGGCAGTATCAACAACGGTGGGTGTAGTATGGGTAATTGCAGCGCATGCGACGGCGTTTGTGCTGCAGGCTATGGTTGAGTTTGTAATACTGGTAGGAAAAGTGACTCTTGGTATAGGTGAAGAGTCATCAGCATGTTCAATGGAAGCATCATCATTCGAATAAGTACTCTGTTCACCTTCTGCGCCAGTAAGCGTGATGTTAGCCGCATTAGAACGCAAAGACTGGTCTAGATTGAAGCGATCGATGCTGTTGAAGAACTCTGAATGATCGTACATAGTAGGTCCGGATGACAACAAATGTTGCAACCGGGATGAAATATTCGAATCACGCCTCATTGATGTAGATGTCGAAAATAAACTGCATAGTGTTTTCAAATGTTCCCCATTCTGCCCAATCCTCAAGTCCATTGAGTCCACTCGAAGTAGGAGATCTCTCATCGTCTTCATGATCACCGCTTCTCGGTCCATGACACTCGGGTTAAAGTTGACTCTGCAGTTTTCGCAGAACCAAAGGAGACTCACATTGGCCGTCCAAGCTTTAAAATTGGTCGTGTTCAGGCCAACGCAGCCGGGGTGAAAAACTCTTCCACACGACCCGCTGCACAGAACACTTCTATCAGATCGCCCTAAATCCTTACCGCAAGCCTTACATGCATCCATGGCTCAAAGCTCTATCTTGGACAGAGAAGGGTTCACACTGAACTCGATATTCCCCTACATTAAACTCAACCTATGCAATATTGCAAAAGTGCTACACAAATACTAACACTGTAGAGCTGTGATCAAGCGTGTATAGAGCGTTCCCAAAACCTTATCTTGATGTTTCACTGTATTTCGTACTGTCGCTAAAGTTGTTGACAAACAAGTGTACGCATCGATTAGTGTTCCAACTTTTGAGACCGCTGAATGCACCAGGGCACGCTACACTGTCCGATACAACAACACCACTTCGCTAAAAGCGTGCGATGCACTTGCAAAACTAGTCAAGTGGTAATAGTACTAGTCAACTATATATATTGCAAAAAACACAGACTTTGTGAAAGTAGATGTACAATACTCCTGCGCAACCACACCAATTGAAATTCACTTCAGTTGTTGTCGGAAATTCAAGTATGGCTTCTCTGGTTAACCGAACTTTTAAACCACTTTTGTAATAAAGTTTTAGCAGGATAAGCTTGATCTTCAATAACGTTCTGATTCACGGGCAATGCTTTGAATTTTTGCGTATTGAAACTGGCACGGACTAAACGATAACTTGCCGAAAAGTAACTATAACTCGGAGGTAGTTAGAAGCACGACCGATTCGCTGTTGTAGTAGTAGTAGTACCGCAGGATAGTGTCCCATCGCCACTGAAATTTGTATTCCAGGGCCGTAGATTCCTGCTCCCGTTTTTATTCCAACTTTTGAGCCATCTGTATAGAATTTGATTGACCCTTGACGAACAGTGGGACCTCCGACTTCCCAATCTGCACGAGTTGCTTCGTGCAACTTGTAAGGAACATCATTAATCAGACTACTATTGGCCTTTTTTATGAGATTCAGATCAGTATTAATTTGCCGTAAATCGTTTGCATCAAGGTTCCCTGTAATGAATTTTAAAGCACTGCCAATAGTTCCAATTGCTCTCTTATTTTTGGCAGGACTCGGCAGCAAAGATTTAAAAGTATTATTCAACTCTATTAATTTAAAATTGATAAGATTGGAGAGCTCACCTGTCGTTCTGTTGATTTTTATTACAAGTCTTTCTAATCCTGCTACATTTTGTTCGATTTCTTCTAGATCAATAGTATGGAATAATCGGTTATAACCTTCTGATATCCTTCCGGTTCCAGTGTTTAATGTCAATACTGCCGAGTTGTTATTAATATCCTGTACTTGAATGAATTTGGAATGAGAATATGGGAAAAGCGTGAGTAGGAAGATCATCAGCATGTCCGTCCATCCTGAAATAAAAACAGATATTAGTTCAAAGTCGTTTTAGATTTTCTTTGTGAATTTCCCGACCAGCACTATCGCGGACTGTTTTATCGTTGTCCTCCATAGCCCTGGTTTGGAAATATATTTTTTTAGTTTTTCTCTTTATTCCTTGTACTTTCTTGTAGATTATTTTGTCCTTTTCCAAAGGAGGCTGTCTTTCTCTCTATGCTTGCTATGGTAAAGTAGGTCTCTGTTTCTTGTTTTCTCATTGGCCAAAATAACTTCAACATAAAATTTGTTACGTTCCTCTAACATTTTCTCAATGTCCAAAGGCCTTTCTTGATCATCCTTCAATGCGTATAATATTTCTCTTGGTTTAAAACTAGTAGCTGAATGGATGATGTTGTTATATAAAGTACAAGCAATCAAGAAAATTTCCTTATTATCTAAATCGGCATATTGAGTTTTTATGCATCGAAATATTTCAGCCACTGTCGAATGAAATCTTTCGACCAAACCGTTGCCTTCACTGTGGTTCGCGGGTACGTAATGTATTTGAGCGTTCAAATTCTGGACCAAACCTCTTATCTCCGTTGATCGTAAAGCTGGCTCATTATCACACACAATGAGTCCCGATGTACCATGAGCTGAAAAATACTTTAATAAACCATCAATAATGGTTCTGGGTTGAATGGGGATCATTACACCGTACCTGGAAAATTTATCGATTACCGATAAGAAAATATGTGGTTGTGTTAAAAAGATGTCTATGTGAACTATCTCGAGAGGTTTCTGAGTACTAGGGGTGGATCCCAGTCTGATCTTGTAAGGGTGCCTATCATATTTGTTCTTGTTGTACATCGTACACAGTTTGATGAATTGAGTTATTTTGAATTTCATTCTGGGAAAATAGAAACGTTTCGTAATTTGCTTCTTATTTTCCCAAACTCCTCTGTGCGCTGTTTCGTGTGTTTGTTCTATTATTAGATTTTGTTCTTCCGCTGTTTTGAGGTCAATTAGTACCTTTTGGGGGGTTATGTAAACTTAAAAAGTTTTGCATCTGCTGATATAATTTTTGTCTACCGTTTGAATGCTGTTTATGACGGTTTCTAGACAGTTAATGCAGTTTGTACGTTTTGGGTCCATGTATTCCCTAAATATTCTTATAAGTTGTGGCACGCCAAAAAATAGCTTTTTGATAGTTCTCCGATGCATTTTTGGGAAAACTTCTTCGTATTCGTTACCTTCATTAGGTCCTAATTGAAGTATTATCTGGTTACTGAAGTAATTTAAAGGTTTCTCTGTGCATTGCACAAACTCGGAATCATCAGTATCCGCTGAATGCATGGTAGCATCATCGAATGATGATTCTTGTTCGTTCATGTTAATTTCATGAACAATTCTCGACAAACCATCAGCAACAACATTTTGCTTTCCTGGTTTGTACTGAACGTCATAATCAAGTTCAGCTAGACTCAAGCGCCAATGGATTAACCTCTGATTAGGTTCTTTTAAATTCAAACTGTAAGTCAAAGGTTTGTGATCCGTGTACATGGTAAATTTCCGCCCTTACAAATATGGTCGAAAATGTTTGCAACCCCAAATGATTGCGAGTAACTCTTTCTCAATCGTAGAGTAATTTTCCTCTGATTTATTGAGAGCTCTGGAAGCGAACGCAATAGGTCTGTCTGTACCAATTCGCCCTTGGGATAATACAGCACCAATAGCATGGTTGGATGCGTCTGTTGTTAATATGAACGGTTTTGAAAAATCTGGATACTGAAGAATATCGCTACTCGTCAGTCTACTTTTACATTTGTTGGAGGCCTCTGAAAATTCTTTAGTGTGACATATCTTTTCGCCTTTTCGCAAACAATTTGTCAGTGGCTTAGCAATTTTGGCAAAGTCCCTAATAAATTTCCTATAATAGCCAGGGATTCCCAGAAATCCTTTAAGCTTTTTTCGTTTTTTGGAAGTGGCCAGTTTGTAATGGTTTCAATTTTACTTGGATTGGGCTTCACACCATCTGTAGTTACAATGTGCCCCAGAATCTAAGGAATCCTTCTTTGCTAAGGAATTTACATTTGTCCAATTCTATCTTCATATTATACTTGGACAATGTTTTAAAAATAATTCTCAAATTAACCAAGTGCTCTTGCAGACTGGAGGAAAAAATGCTCGTAATTAGGACAGATGACAACACCCTCCGGACAGATTGGTACTGCAAACCAATATCGTCAGGTAGGCTACTCAATTTCCATTCCTTCCATCCTATTGGCCAAAAGATCGGAGTCGCATTGAACTTCGTAGACAGAGTACGCACATTCAGCACCGTAAAACCCAAACCAGAACAAGACCAGGTCATATTCCGTCGACTACTAGCAAACAACTACCCAAAACAGATGATAAACAGAATGCTTCACCGTCCCCCACCCCAACAACCACCACCAACTTTGTCTCAGCCAACACCAACGGACACCGAAATGATACAGTACAGATCGATTCCCTATATCCACACACTCTCACCGTTAATAATCAAAACAATCCAAAGCAATATCCCATCAACCAGAGTGATGACTCGAAGTACAAACAACACCAAAAAGCTGTATCCCTCTCCGAAAGACCCGGTCCAACCACTACAAAAATACAACGTCGTGTACAAGATACCATGCCTCAACTGTCAATCATGCTACGTGGGAATGACCACCAACAGCTTGAAGACAAGGATGTGTGGACATCAAAGTACGATAAACACGCTAGAAAACCAACTAAACCAAGGCTACCGATACGACGACAACGAAATCCAACAACTGAAAAGGAGAACGGCTCTCATGGAGCACTGCATCGAACACCACCACCGCTTTGATCTACAAAATCCAAAAATATTGGACCACACATTTAAAAAATCTACTCTCCCAATCTTAGAAATGTGCTACAGTATCGGACAATAAAAATGCCCCAAAGCTATTTTCCCATACAAACTAGTCAACTTTAGATTGATATTTCTCAGTTATTTCTCAACCGATTGTTTTCGACCTTCTGTGACGAACTACAAAACATTTCAATTTTTGAAAACTATTGAAAAAATCGGTGATAACTATTGATACAAAAGCAACAGATAGGTTGAATTTTGACAATAAAAATGCACCAAGACAAAATATGTTTTGGCAAAAAATGCTGAAGTCAAATCATGTTGGTCTCTTCAGAAAATTTACTCGTCACCACACAAGAAACATATTTGCCGAAGACACCATAATGACATGACGAGACCATGTTTTGCTATGGCATTCTTGGTCTTGGTGCATTTTTATTGTCAAAATTCAACCTATCTGTAACTTTTGTATCAATAGTTGTCACCTAACTTGTTCAATAGTTTTCGGATTCCTGGCCACCGCACCGACTATGGACTGTTTAATCCATTAGATTTCTGTTGTAGACTATTCAATGATGTGTGTGACGTTTTTTGATTTTAATGTTAGTAAACTAGTTTTTAAGAATAGGATTAAGAATTTTTAATCAGTCTGTGTGGCACTTGTGTCAAAGATGTAGTATCAATAAATAAGTAACACTAACCCATTAGTTCATTCAAAATTCATTAGAACAGTTCATGCACTAGTTGTGATAGCGTTCAGCCAACCCCCAAGATCTCTTGCTAAATCCAGTGACCAAACCGTATTTTAGTTCGACTTTAGTCCGATCAAACACCGTCATATAAAACCACTTGACCACGATCTAATCCAACAACCATATATGATATGCGTAAGTTACAAATTATCCCTATAAACCCAACCGCCAATACTGACTACTTTATATGATATAGGCCACCATAAGAGCTGTAACCCTTTCAGACCTGACGTCCCAAAATTCAAAAGTTTTTATAAATTGACCAGTTGATTTTTATCGAGTAAGTTGTTTGAGGTTCCAAAGAGTTTTAAATTGTGTAAATGTTTAAAGGTTAATTGTTCATACTAATAGTCCAATATATTTAATAAAATAGGCCCTGAAGAAGGTCCGATCCGAGGACCGAAACGTCGGCGAAGATAAGAAATAATCAACGCTAAAACCAAAGACTGCATAAGCCGAAATCCGAAATTGTAAATTACTACAAACAGTCGTTAGACACAAACCTAGCAACAAATGGCATCCTATATACAGCAATCATTCTACGCGCAAATCAGCCAACAGTACGGAAAAAATAATGATGTCATCCATGTAGATAAAACATCTCACACCAATATGCTCTCTAAGAATGTTATCCATCACCCTTTGGAAAGCTGATGGAGCATTCTTAAGGCCAAAGAGCATACGTAAAAATTCGTAATGCCCATTTTCAACATTGAACGTCGTCTTTGGGATGTCGGCATCTTGGACTTCGATCTGGTGGAACCCAGATGCCAAGTCAAGTGTCGAAAAATAGTTACATCTTCCAAGCTTGTCAAGTATATCCGATATGTTGGGGATCGGGACTTGTCATCGATTGTTTTATCGTTTAATTTACGATAATCAATCACCAGTCGCCATTTCTTTTGACCAGAAGCGTCTAATTTCTTAGGGACTATCCAAACAGGGGATGTCCATGGACTAACAGAATGCCGTATGATACCCTGGTCTAGCATTTGGGAGATTTGTTTTTGTACTTCTTCACGACGACAAAAGGGGTATCGATAAGATTTGGAATAAATAGGTAAATAGGTCATCCTTTGTTCTGATACTGCACTGCTAATCGTTTGTTTACTTAGGAGGCACGTACGCTGTTGGAGACAGTACTGCTTCCAGGTTGTTCATCGTCGCGTGGGAACGTCGGCTTACGGATGAAAGCCGATCTAGCACTTGGCGTGGGAATTGCCAACTCCGGCTTTACGATGGACTCGTTGTTAACTTATATATATAGAGATATATAAATTTGCTTGCTGTCTTACATGAGCTACAAATGATAATGCAAATGGCTCCAGATCCAATTGAAGAGTATTCAACACTATATAAATACCACAGTCTTTACTTGACATGACTACCCGAGCAAAGTCTGATAGCAAATTGAAAAATAGTTTTGATGTTGTGATATTGCAAATTTTTATAACTCAGGTTGTTGTCGTTTTGGTCGTTTTAACGGTTAAAACATCAAACATGAGAGCAGAAAAATGTTCCCGTAACAGCAAGTTGAAAACCGCTCCTGCCATCAGTGATAGCAAATTGCTAACTGTTTTTGCAATCAGTGCAAAAAATGAAAAAAAATCGTTAGATGTAGAGTTTTTGCGATTATTATGGAAACCTAAATACAATAAGATAATTGTACAAATAATGTATGATTAAATGAATTAAACTAGAATACTTAGAAGTTTTAAAACTACTAACTTTTTAATGTTTATAATAATTTAAAGTTACAGCAAAACGAAATCAAAATTTGAAATCAAACATAATCAAGATAAATCGATATCAAAATGTGATATCAATTTGCTGCTGATTACAAATCGTGTTTTGGATTTGTTATCATTATGTTGTTGGACTTTGCTCGGGTATCCACTTATGAAGTGAATGTGTGACCATTACGCCACGGGCCCCGGCTATTTTTATCCTTTTTATACCATAAGAATTGTACAGGGGATACTCAAAATAACTGGGACAGGTAAAATTTACACTTGTCAAAAAATGTTCAACTATTTAGCTGTAACTTTTCGAATAGGGCATCAAATATTCTTAAATTTTCACTGTAAGTTCATCAACTAGTTGTGTATCAGTGGTCCAATTTTGGAAAAGTTAGGGCTATTCTACACGAAGTTAAAAATATTCTAGAAAAAGGTATAATTATCCGATAGCCAACTTTAAGCTGTTATATCTCCGGATTCAATAAACCGAATGCAATAAAAATTTGATCATTTATGACTGATATAATGAGCCATTAAAAACTTTTGACTAAACTTATTTTTTTAACATGAAAGAAAATTATAACGATTAGATTATTTTCCTAAAAAAACGCCAATTTATCCAAAACTTCATCATCGTTTCAAAATTCAAGATAATAGTTATAGTTCATTGAAATTCCATCTATTTGACTTGAATATATTAATGTTTCGAAGGAAAGGAACCAAACGACCGGCATCATATTGAAAAAGTAACGGGATGCATATGAAAAATAGATAAATTTAGTAAAAACACATAGAATAAATGAAATCGCTATAACTTTTTTTTCTTATTAATAATTTTAAATTAAGTCAAATGTTTTTCAAAGTTCATTATATCAGTCATAAATGATCAAAATTTCATTGCAATCGGTTAATTTAAAGAGGAAATATAACAATTAATTATACCTTTTTCTAGAATATTTTTAACTTTGTGTAGAATAGCCCGAACTTTTCCAAAATTGGACCACTGATACACAACTAGTTGATGAATTTACAGTGAAAGTTTGAGAATATTTGATTCGAAAAGTTACAGCTAGTTGAACATTTTTTGACATGTGAAAACTTAACCTGTTCCAGATATTTTGAGTATCCCCTGTATAAATGACGCTTGGATTCGATCTATAACCTGACATTACTTGGCGAAACAGTATGATTTTGTTGCTATTGTTATTCCTTTACTGCCGTGAATCGCATATCAGTCCCATCTTTGCTGGATTTCCTATGCAAATGGGACAAATATGCGATTCACGGCAGTTTACATGTTAAAACATAAACACATGCATGCGGTTCGTTGGTTACAACTATTTTCACAAGCATCGGATCGCTTTGCAGTCTTCGACAATGTTTTTCAGAACATCCTTGGCTATTATTTTACTGTATCGGTTAAAAAGTTTCCGACATACTTTTTCAGCTTATGGCAAAAATGCAAAAAAGTATGTTTTCCCATACAAATTTCAATTGCAATGCGCAAAGTGTAGGCGCAACCGATCGTGCTCAAATTTTGCACAGATACTCAGGACCCGAAACGGAACCAAAAAAGCTTTGATCTGAGAAAACGGTTCCGATGACCCACAGACGTATTTCTTAGAATAAATTTCATTGGAAAACAAACAAGGGCGTAAAAGTGTAGGTATAAAAATGTAGGTACAAAATTGTAGGTACAGATTTGTAAAAAGGGGGTGTATCTACCTGTTAGAAAACAGGGTGTCAATAAGATACCTAAAGCTAGGAAAATTCCTACCGATTTGGTAGGCAGTCAATTGGTGTTTGTTGTGTTATTTTTTCCTGCCGATTTGGTAGGTAGTCAATTTGTGTTTTGTGTATTGTGTAATGTTTTGCGTGTGTTAGGTAAAAATTTAAACAGCCACGTGTACCCATTGCCCTGATCCTTGTTAAGTAGTTTTTTATTGTTTTGTTTGTAAATTTCTAAACTTTCTGCAACATCAAGTTACAAACCCATGGAAACTTGATGTTGCAGAAAGTTTAGAAATTTACAAACAAAACAATAAAAAACTACTTAAAAAGGATCAGGGCAATGGGTACACGTGGCTGTTTAAATTTTTTCCTAACACACACAAAACATTACACAATACACAAAACACAAATTGACTACCTACCAAATCGGCAGGAAAAAATAACACAACAAACACCAATTGACTGCCTACAAAATCGGTAGGAATTTTCCTAGCTTTAGGTATCTTATTGACACCCTGTTTTCTAACAGGTAGATACACCCCCTTTTTTACAAATCTGTACCTACAAATTTGTACCTACAATTTTGTACCTACATTTTTATACCTACACTTTTACCCACACACGTACCTACACATACACTCCTAGTATAAATACCACAACGAATGCGAGGTTTTCTTCAGTCGAGCACTTGACACTGAAGAAGTCTGTAAGTCACAGACAAAACAGGCCTATCTGTCCGAAGATAAGCACAGTAGTACAATTAAAAGGAATTTGCTCGTCCTTTCTAGTTTTTCTTTAAAAGAGTTATTCATTTTTTATTTTCTTTTGCAAAAGTGAAGAACACAAGTGTTTTTAAATTTAACTAGAGTCTGAAGTTTACACAGCTGGTTTTTTCAACTCGGGTCTGAAGCATCATAGAGTGCAAAATGAGTAACTGACCTTCAGCGCTTGGGCAGTGACCCGAGATAATCAGACATAATGAGTGTGTCCCCGTTAATTAGTTCGTCATCTTGGTGGACCTACCGTATTTACCCATCCAATCTCAGGCTATCAACAGGATTAAATCGATCCACACAAAATCTCAAAAAAAAATTCACACTGAACTGCGGCCAGTTACACACTTTTCGACGTTTTGTCCTTTCGACGTATTGTCCCTTCGACGTTTTGTCCTTTCGACGTTTTGGCATTCGACGTTATGTCTTTCGACGTTTTGTCACCCATTCTTTTCAACAGTTGTAAAACTCAATATAACTCAAAAACTGGTCTATCTAAATTTTTTTTTTGAAGAACGATTCGAAATCAGCGCTAAATTGTGCTTCAAAAATTTTGGTCGTTGACAGAAGTTCACGACTTTCATTTTATTTTGTACACTAGTGTAATCAATCGAGCCAAAAAGGTGTTGTTTCAGGGAGCATCAGGAAGGCTTCCCACTGAACTAGTTGGCAGATACAAGTGAAAGAATGAGTATCCTTTAAAAGAATAAAGAACTCACTATTTGCTTAGATTACTCGTTTCGACGTTTTGGCATTCGACGTTTTGTCTTTCGACGTTTTGTCCCTAAGCCAACGTAGAGCGTAGGGTAGAGGGCTAGGGTAGAGGGTAGGGTAGAGGGTTAGAGTAAAGGGTTATGGAAGTGAGTAGGGTAGACGGTAATGCAAGGGGTTAGGGTAGGGTGCAGGGTGTTTGGAACAGAAGGTCGAAGGGCAAAAAGTCGAAGGACAAAAGGTCGAATGGACGAAAGGTCGAATGGACAAAAGGTCGAATGGACAAAAGGTCGGATGGACAAAAGGTCGGATGGACAAAAGGTCGGATGGACAAAAGGTCGGATGGACAAAAGGTCGGATGGACAAAAGGTCGGATGGACAAAAGGTCGGATGGACAAAAGGTCGGACGGACAAAAGGTCGGATGGACAAAAGGTCGGATGGACAAAAGGTCGGATGGACAAAAGGTCGGATGGACAAAAGGTCGAATGGACAAAAGGTCGGATGGACAAAAAGTCGGATGGACAAAAGGTCGGATGGACAAAAGGTCGAATGGACAAAAGGTCGAATGGACAAAAGGTCGAATGGACAAAAGGTCGAATGGACAAAAGGTCGTATTCCGTACGGAACGTACCGCAAAAGAGTCCGATGGAAGTTCCCTACAACGTACCAGACGCACGCTACCTTAGTCCACCAATTCGTTGCGCTCATCAGAATGTAACCCGCGGTTCGACCCACCCTGCCTACGCCGCTGCGACCGTGAGTTCCCACCGCAACCGTAAGTGTCACCTGTGAGTGGCAGTGAGAGGCTCCCACCATCGTCACCGTCGCCAGTGTGGTAACTCATCTGAAACTTACCACAGCAGGGTGGTGAGTTCAACCTGCGCTCCTTCGAGAAGATTCCTCCCGCGTCTGGAACACATATAGCGATATTGCGCGAATGTTCCAGACGAAAACCGTGCGCATATAAATATGCGACAAGTTTGACCGCAGAGTTCAGTACTGATTTAACCGCCGCGAATTCAACCTCGACCATAGTGAAAGTGAACCAAAAGTGACTAGTAGTGAAAGTTATAGTAAGATAGTGAACAGTAAAGTGTAGTAGTGAAGTGTAGTAGTAAAGAAGAGAAATAAAGTGTAGTTTATTGTGATCAGCAGAAAAAAGTCAGTGTGGTGTTTTGTATTCCTTTCCGACCTCACGATATACAGTCCACCCGACCCGACCGGAGTTGGCCACGGTTAACGCGCCAACATATTGGTCCTTCGAACCGGATCTAGTGCCGCCCCGTTGTGGAAAGGAATCGACACCGCCGCTCACCGAGAGCAATTCCGGCACGCTGCGTGGCATCCTAGCCAGAGCGTGTATTCCAGAGGTTTCTGCTGATCATCACCGTCATCCGACACGTCTACGTGGTGCCCTCACCAGAACGTGTAACCCCCGTGAAGTTATCAACGACACCGCCGCTCATACCGAGCATTTCCGACACGTCGCCGTGGTCCCTGAACCACAACGTGTATCGCTGTTCACTACCATCACCTTCCGACACGTCTGCGTGGTGCCCTTACCAGGACGTGTATCCCCGAGAGTGATCGACGACATCGCCGCTCATCCTGAGCATTTCCGGCACGTCTCTCTGGTTTCGAACCAGAACGTGTATTTTGAAGAGGAGTCCGTTGATCATTGTTGTCGCCCGACCATCCGACACGTCTGCGTGGTGCTCTTGCCAGGACGTGTACCCCGTGAAGTGATCAACGACATCGCCGCTCATCCCGAGTATTTCCGGCACGTCTCTCTGATTACGAACCAGGACGTGTATTTTGAAGAGTAGTTCGTTGATCACTATTGTCGACCGACCATTCGACACGTCGCCGTGGTCCCTGAACCACAACGTGTATCGCTGTTCACTACCATCGCCATCCGACACGCTTGCGTGGTGCCCTTACCAGGACGTGTATCCCCGAGAAGTGTTCAACATCTTCACCATCGACTTTCCGGTACGTCTCCGTGGTCGCAAACCAGGACGTGTATTCCAAGAGGATTCCGTTGATCACTGTTACCGCCTGACCAACCCACCCGTTGCCGTGGTCCAGCACCACAACGTGCTCTACTTCGAGAAAGTGATCGATCACATACGTCAACGCAAGTCATCCCGTGTATTTCCGGCACGTCTCAACCAAGCAGACGTTCAAACCAGGCGCTGTATTGCCAATAGGACCCTCGTTGAAAACTATCGCCGTCCGATCTTCCGACACGTCGCCGTGGTCTCTCACCCACAACGTGTATCGCCGTGCTCTACCACCGTCAATTTTCCAACACGTTCCGAGGTGCTCGTACCTGAAAGTGTAGCACCCTGAGGAGAAGGATTTCGTCGATCGCAATATCCGCCGGAATACCCGACACGTTTGCGTGGTTCCTTAATCGAGACGTGTACCACCGAAGAAAAGTTGTATCGTCGTCTGATACCAATCATCGACTCGTTTGCTGGCTCCAAGGCCGAACGTCAGTCCAGGAGATTTCGTCCCTCAACTATCCGATATTCTCAACACGTGTAGTCCCGTGTAGGAATCTGCCGACAACGCTAGAGAGTTCACCCCGTTTTCACTGATAGCCAAAGAAGCTCAAGCCGTTTGAGAGAGTGTACTAGAGTAAGTACCACCAATCGAAGAGACGCCTATCAGAGAATATTCCGACCCAAAAGCTGTGGTGCTGCCGTTGTATTCCACAGACGGATCATCCGGATTCGAGTGAGCACATTCCCCACGCCTTCTGTTGAAGCCTCCGCAGTGTAGGTGCGTTACCCCATCGTGAGCGTATTCCAACCCGACAAGTAATTCTAGAGTTTGCAACGACGAACGAGTTGACTGAGGCCATCAAGATGGACCGACATGATGTAATTCTGCACGATCAAAACGCCGATTGGAGATCATCCGTGGACCCTCAAGCATTGAAGCAGTTTACGTCGCTCTCACGTCAGCGAGAACACGTGCACTTGAAGCTGGTTCGAGTAGAGAACGCACTTGCTGCCGCCCAAAACCAGGTTAGCCAACCACGACTGAGGACTTACCTGAAGAACGTAGACGACGCCTATGCCGAGTTTAATGCCGTACACAGCCAACTGACCACGATCGTTCCAGAGGAGGCCCTACGAGAGCAAGAGGAAATATATATCGGCTTTGAGGAGCGATACAATCATCTCCGCTCGACCATTGGTGACTTGTTGAACGCTCATAACACGCATCCCGCTACAAATCAACATTCACGTTTGCAACCTTTGAGTGCTCCAATTTTCTTCGATATTGATGACTACAAATCCGACTGGCGAAAGCTTTGTTTCAAAACATTTTCAGATGACTACCCAAATAGCACACCCGGAAATCTACAGGAGGATTTCGAATTGCCGAGCCACGAAGAGTCGAATGTCCTAGTGCAGGAGAACTGTGAGTTCACACCACAGCGTTCGCAGTTCTCATCCGATCCACAACCGACGAGCTTCAAACCACGAGAAGAGTACATCCAACGTAGCACATCGGCTGATCTACAACCGCCTAAGAAGAAGACTCGAGACCTTCGCCAGGAACTGAAGAACAACCTGTCCGATCCGAGGATTGTTACTTACGCCGACCAATCCCAGAGTATGAAGTGCAGTTCGAATCCCCAAGCCGCTCTTAGTTCGTCATCCGGCAACTTAGCTGATTCTTCGGAAACCAAGATTCGGCAACTCGCAGCCACTGACGAAGAGTTAGGGCAACCGATCAACGGTAACGCAACGACTCAGCCGATCAACGCCTTTGTGAACGAAGACAACCAGTTTAGACAACGCCAACCATGGGTTCCACCGATCAAGAAAGAGTTGAAAGCTTATTCCGACCTTGCTGAGCAATCTCCTGAAGTTTTTCTAAGCGTTGACAGGAATCCGAGCCGAAACGACGAGAAAAGGAGTAACCGTTCAGCAACCGACTCGCAGCAATTGCAGAACGATCTCGAGAACGACCATGACCTAAAAGAGAGACCGTTCCTATCCAACCGACAGAGAATTGCAACGACATCCAACCATCGGTACTCCAAACAACAACACTCCGGCTTTCGCAAATCGACATTCAGAATGCCTGAGCAGCACCCGACGAAGCAGTTTATAGACCAGCCCAACGAAACCCGAACAGGATCAGAGGATTTCCATAACGACGACATACTTTCAGACGTCATTTTCCGCCCAATGAGATTTGTAGAGTCCAGCCACATCGAGAATTTCAAGCACACCAAACCTACGAGGACCACCACAAATACGACAGAGTTCCCATATCGTTACTTCCGACCCAGGTACCGTCGTCCGAAGAGAGAAACCATTGAGTGTGGAAGACACATTCCCGTATCCAACAATGTGCTGTTGATACTCCGTCTCAACCGGGGGGAGCATGTTCCGTACGGAACGTACCGCAAAAGAGTCCGATGGAAGTTCCCTACAACGTACCAGACGCACGCTACTTTAGTCCACCAATTCGTTGCGCTTATCAGAATGTAACCCGCGGTTCGACCCACCCTGCCTACGCCGCTGCGACCGTGAGTTCCCACCGCAACCGTAAGTGTCACCTGTGAGTGGCAGTGAGAGGCTCCTGCGCTCCTTCGAGAAGATTCCTCCCGCGTCTGGAACACATATAGCGATATTGCGCGAATGTTCCAGACGAAAACCGTGCGCATATAAATATGCGACAAGTTCGACCGCAGAGTTCAGTACTGATTTAACCGCCGCGAATTCAACCTCGACCATAGTGAAAGTGAACCAAAAGTGACTAGTAGTGAAAGTTATAGTAAGATAGTGAACAGTAAAGTGTAGTAGTGAAGTGTAGTAGTAAAGAAGAGATATAAAGTGTAGTTTATAGTGATCAGCAGAAAAGTGTAGTGTTGATTCTTTCCACATCCCCGAGTGATACAGTCCACCCGACCCGACCGGAGTTGGCCACGGTTAACGCGCCAACAGGTCGAATGGATAAAAGGTCGAATGGACAAAAGGTCGAATGGACAAAAGGTCGAATGGACAAAAGGTCGAATGGACAAAAGGTCGAATGGACAAAAGGTCGAATGGACAAAAGGTCGAATGGACAAAAGGTCGAATGGACAAAAGGTCGAACGGGACGAATGGGTGACAAAACGTCGAAAGACAAAACGTCGAATACCAAAACGTCGAATGCCAAAACGTCGAAAGGACAAAACGTCGAAGGGACAAAACGTCGAAAGGACAAAACGTCGAAAAGTGTGTAACTGTTCTCAGCTCAGTGTAGATTTTTTTTTTTTGAGATTTGTGTGGATCGATTTAATCCTGCTGATAGCCTGAGAGGGTTGGCAATATGGTAGATCCATCAAGATGGCAGGATGACGAACTAATTAACGGGGACACACTCATTATGTCTCATTATATCGGGTTACTGCCCAAGCGCTGAAGGTCAATGATTCATTTTGCACTCTATGATGCTTCAGACCCGAGTTGAAACCACCAGCTGTGTAAAGATTATTGTGTGAATACTTGGAATTGTTGTGCTAGTACCATATTCTGGAATACCGGATGAATTGCGGGATGGACAGCCGTAACCAAACCAGACGCCCTTGAAGGAGTAATGCGCCCGATGATCCCCATCGCCACCCTAAAGGTGCCAAAGATCCGGCCGACGATAGCTAGAGGCCGCCATCGTAGTCACCCTGAAGGAAGTTATGACGTAATGCTGAAAATTTGTGGAAGGTGCCACTAGCATTGTGCCACTCGCAGTGTTGCATTTGAACGCGATCAATTTGCGTTGAAGTTCAAAAACGGCACGCTACGATCAAACATATTTGAACATTGTTCAGTTCAAAATTTGGAACGCACGTGAGCTCGAAAGTAAACGCAACTTGAGCAAGAACTGCACCCGCAGAATGCCAACATGGTACCCTGGTACCTGGTAAACTGAAATGGTCATGTTTCTACCATTTTTTCACCGATTCTAGCAATCTTGGGTTGATTCGATTCAGAAACTCACCCTCAATTGAGAGGGGGAACCGGTTCGGTCACAGTGGATTACCGGAAAATGCGGATTTCACTGTATGCCCGATGCCAAAATATCCCACTTCATTGTGGCGCATAGTTTTGCGCAACAACGCATGTATGCAGATGCGTCACAAAGTCCTAGGGCAGCACCTTGGTCAGAACGCACATAAGATTTGATGACACATCCAAGCTCAGTTCATTTTTGGCTCGGGTTTAGTTCAATTGCAACACTGGGTGCCAGTAGAAGGGGCTCCAAATAAGTAAGAGAAGAAAAGGCCGGGAAATTCCGGGAATAAATAATGTTACATACCTACACTTAATGTGACGTGATGTGAGTTTTTATATACGACAGTGCGAATATTCCCTACCCGCGAAGAACTGGTCAAGAAACATGCCCACCCTGAGCTGTTGTTTCAGGAGCCTCAGGAAGGCTCCCCTCTGAATTAGTTGGCAGATACAAGTGAAAGAATGAGTATCCTCTAAAAGAATAAAGAACTCACTATTTTTTTAGATTACTCGTTTTCGACGTTTTCGACGTTTTGTCCTTTCGACGTTTTGTCCCTTTCGACGTTTTGGCATTCGACCTTTTGGCATTCGACGTTTTGTCTTTCGACGTTTTGTCCCTAAGCCCGTTCGGGCAGTGACCCCAGATAACGAGACAATGTTCGTGTGTTCCCGTTAATCAGTTCGTCTACCTGCCATCTTGGTGGATCTACCGTATCAGGCTACCAAGAGGATTGATCTAAATTCACACAAAATTTCAAAAAAAAATCCACGCTGAACTGTGAACACATACACACTTTTCGACATTTTATCCTTTCGACGTTTTGTCCCTTCGACGTTTTGTCCTTTCGACGTTTTGGCATTCGACGTTCTGGCATTCGACGTTTTGGCATTCGACGTTTTGTCACCCATTCAAAAAACTCACATCACGTCACGTTAAATGTAAAATTGTTTATTCTCGAACTTTCCCGGCTTTTCTTCTCTTACTTTTTGAGGCCCCTTCTACTGGCACCCAGTGTTGCATTTGAACTAAACGCGAGCCAAAAAGGAGCTGAGCTTGGATGTGTCATCAAATCTTATGTGCGTCTTGACCAAGGACGTGACTTTGAGACGCATCTGCATACATGCGTTGTTGCACGAATATATGCGCCACAATGAAATGGGACATTTTGGCATCGGGCATTAAGATTCTGCACCGAAATCTGGATTTTCCGGTAATCCACGGTGACCGAACTGGTTCCCCCTCTCAATAGAGGGTGACTTTCTGAATCGAATCAACCCAAGATTGTTAGACTTTGTGAAAAAAATGGCAGACACATGACCATTTAAGTTTACCAGGTATCAGGGTGCCATGTTTTTGCGGGTGCAGTTCTTGATCAAATTTTGAACTAAACAATGTTCAAATATGTTTGATCGCAGCGTGCTGATTTTGACCTTCAACGCAAATTGATCGCGTTAAAAAGCAACACTGCGAGTGGCACACTGTCACAAATTTCCTTCCACAAATTTTCAGCATTACGTCAAAGCTTCCTTCAGGGTAGCTTCGATGGTAGCCTCTAGCTATCGTCTGTCTTCCTCATTCAGAACCGGAGTTTGACTTGAAATAGCGGGATTTTGACTAGCTGTCCTTCTCCGAAATTCTTCCGGTATTTACAGAATATAGTACTACAGTCATGATTCGCTGGTTGGGGGCTTAATAGTTGGGTGGCTTTTTAGTTGGAGCCCCGTTAGTTGAGCTTTCAGCCAACTAAAAAGTACCTGGATGTCATAATTCAATGTCAAACTGAAAATGACAACCAATCTGTAATTCCGAGGGGCGAGCAAATGAATTTTTGGTTTCTTAAACTTTACTGATAATCGAGAAGAATTTCTAATAAAAAAAATATAATAAAAAATAAAAATAAAAAAAAATAATAAAAAAAAGGAATATGTACAGTTACTTCGAAACAAATGCAAAACATCGGCAATCTTTATTTTGCCGATCATTGAAAGTGTTTTGTGCTTGCTTTTGGTCCGGGTGGTCTCATAAACATCTATATTTTCACTTCACCGACTGAAAAAGGGTGAAAATAATTATTTCTAGCATTGACCATATATGTATCTTGCAAAACGTATCAATTCGACACCAACATTTCAAAAGGGCGTAACTGCTTTTGGAATCATCACCTTCTTTTAAAGCTGTGGATCATGTGTTATGATTTCCATGTTTTTCACAACAAGTACCAGATGGGAAAAACTCTCCTCTTTCCGACAACCACGGTGCACAGTGATGCGAGGGCGGAGAAAAGTCAAAAAATCAACTTACAGATATGAGTCCTGTATTATTTTTGTACTATTTCTATATATTTCGAGAGCTTATTACCAAAGTTTCAATAAGGTTGGACCGAAATTGATTTTTTTTACAGCATTACAAAGTAAGTGCTGAAAAGTGTTGCATTTTTAGTTTCTTTGTAAAATGTATGGGGAAACGAAAAAAAAATCAACTAAGTTTTCAAATATGAGGACGCAGTTGGACACATTTCACGCTATGCTTATTTTGAAGATTGTCATGTCGTCTTTCAGAAAATCAATGGGTCATTTTGCGCAAACGTGCGCAACATATGTTTTAAGTCCCTTGAACATAGAGTATGATACAATATTTAGTGCAAAATAATACCGTCCGTGCCTGTACTTGGTATGCATATCATTGTAGTCAGGGTAAAAGCATCTATTAAAATGTGTTCTCTTTTTTTCATTTGTAGCTGAGATTGGCGGTGCTAAAACGATTTCATTGCATTTTTATGTTATTCACTTGAGTCGTCCAAGCTCACACGTCCTAGAGTTTAACGGAGCCGCACATGCAGTTCGAATGAAGACAGCGTTCAGTCGTTATACTAGTATACTAGGGTCAATATAACCAAAATTCGAATATAAGACAGGCCCAGTGTCATTTTAACCAAACAACACTGTTTTATATATCATTCGATTTAAAATTTTGTTAAGAACTCGATGTTGAAGTGAAAAATTTATCTGTAGTACAATGATCACCGGGAATCGCCTACAGAGCATATCATGTTGACCATAACACTTACCGCATCTTCAACCATTTAGGTTCTATAGAAAACCTGGTTTTAAGTGAAGTTAAAAAATATGTTTTGAACCCATAGTGTATTCTGCTGGCTGAAACTTGGACAGATCATCGATAGCGGAAGCTAAGCTAAAAAATTTTCGAACGTTTCGTGGTGCCCCGGGGAACTTGTGGCAAGAGACATGTACATATGTAGTAACGTCAAAAAATGGCGTGTAACAACTCTTTCGTGTGATGTTTTATGAATGTTCTTCGGGTTATACCTGAACGGATGGGCTTTAGGAGAAAAGGTCGAAGTACAGAACGTCTAAAGACAAAAGGTCGAAGGTCTATGGACAAAAGGTCGAATGGACAGAAGGTCGAATGAACAAAACGTCGAATGGACAAATTTACAAATGGACGAATGGACAAAAGGCCAAATGGACAAAAGGTCGAATGAATAAAAAATTTAGGAAAATATGCTCTCTGGGGGTTGTAGGACAAAAGGTCAAAGGACAAAAGGTCGAAGGTCAAAAGGTCGAAATAAATGAAATAACTAGGACAAAAGGTCTAAAGGATTGAAAGACGAATGGACTAAAGGTCGAATGGGCAAAAGGTCGAATGGGCAAAAGGTCGAATGGAAAAAAAGGTCGAATGGATAAAAGGTCGAATGGACAAAAGGTCCAAACAAAATAAATAGTACAAAAGGTTGAAAGGACAGAATGTTGAATTCACTACATAAAGAAGAGAAACAATGCCGATGCGACCATCTTTTTCCTGCTTTATGTTCCCTCTGCAACTTGACCTGAATTTCTTCAACTAAGCACAGCAAAAATTTTTTTGTAATATCACATCATTTTCGCTGCACATCAGTCGCGTCGTAAAAATGATGTACAAATTACATCCATTCTACGCAGCAAATCAACCGAAGCCGCTTGAAATTGAGTCTAGCAATCGCTAGAATCGGAACGATTGATGAATCATATATAAGTAAAATATTGGCATGGATTCGTACACTGAACCGTTGATTGTGAGGCATGTGCCTTACCTCTCGGCTACTTCACCGAGTTGGAAGGTAGATGATAAATATGATACTGCTTCTGAGTGTTTGCTGGAATGGGTTTGTTGACACTTTCCGGTGCCAACCAGGGTGTACATAGTGAGTGTGATAAATGTTGGAAAACGATGTAACCGAATGAAATTACGTTCAAAAATGGATACATCGACAGAAATTACGCGCCTGGATATTACAAAATTATTTGCTGTGTATGTATATAGGAAGTTGACATTTTTTTTATCGGAATCGAACCTCTAATCTGGGCTTATTATAATAGTTGGTGTTTACCTGGTATAAGTGTTTTAAAGAACTTATACCTCTTTTGAACGATGGCTGTTCTCTCGAGTAACTTGTTTTACAGTTATTGGCGTGATTACTAACGCTTTTTTTTAAGTATTCTATATTCATTTGAATAATATTCTTTCTAGTAATGCTAGAAAATAATTACCGTACTTACAAACAATACATTTGTTTCTTATATTTTTAATCTTGAAAAATTCGTCATTCATATTAACAATTGTTTTATAAAGCCGTGATTTAAAATAATCTTAGACGGTTCCGTATACTTGCACATGTTCATTCGTTTGACTTTTGAGTAGAGTCTTGTTTTCTAGATGGCCATCTAGAAAAGGTGCTGAAATGACTACATATTTTTAAAATTCATGAAGAATGGTGTGTCGCAAGATGGGGTTTGAAAATATCCAAAAAATGTCCTCTTCCCCGAGGGAACCAGGATTCCGCAACGGTCCTGAATGTGGCCAATCTGACCCAAAAGTCCGGAAATGACTTCTACTGGACCTTATTTTCAAAATCATGAAAAATAATGTGTCGCAAGATGGGTTTCAAAAATATCCGAAAATTATCCTCTTCCCCAAGGGAACCAGGATTCCGGAACGATCCTGAAAGTGGCCAATCTCGCCCAAAAGTCCGGAAATGGCTACAACTGGACCTATTTTTCAAAATCATGAAAAATGGCGTGTCGTAAGATGAGTTCTAAAAACATTCAAAAATTGTCCTATTCCCCGGGGGACCCAGGATTTCGGAATAGCCCTAAAAGTGGCCAATGTGACTCATGGGATGTCAAAATGTCTTCTTGGTAACTAATTCTAATAAATAAGAAAGTTTGAAGGTATATAATTCATGTTAAGATTTTTCGCCACCTTTTGTATGGAGCCGCATCACTGTGCGGTGGTTTGAGTGTAAGGGAGGCAGTACGACTTACAGCTTTGAAAGAAGGTATTACTTCCAAATGCAGTTACGCCCTTTTGAAATGTTGGTGCCGAATTTTGCTCTAAATGTAAAACAAATTGAAAATTTTTCCTTTTTGCTTCCAACCTAAACATGATTATAAAAAAAACAATGCGCACGCCCCTTGTGCTGCTGTCACTTCACCCAACTAGCGAATTGAATTCGTTGGTTGGGTGGAGGTTGTGGCTCAACGAGCGGGCTCCGACTGTAGTACAACAATGCTAAGTATCCTCGCAATAATTTTTACTCAGCTAGTGGTTTCAACTGAAGCATTATAGCGTGCAAAATGAGACACTGCCTTCAGCGTTCGGGCAGTGACCACAGATAACGAGACAATGTTCGTGTGTCCCCGTTAATCAGTTCGTCATCCTGCCATCTTGGTGGATCTACCGTATCACCACCCCTCTCAGGCTACCAACAGGATCGATTTAAATTCACACAAAATTAAAAAAAAAATCCACGCTGAACTGTGAACACATACACACTTTTAGACGTTTTGTCTTTTCGACGATTTGTCCCTTCGACGTTTGTCCTTTCGACGTTTTGGCATTCGACGTTCTGGCATTCGACGTTTTGGCATTCGACGTTTTGTCACCCATTCGACCTTTTGTCCCATTCGACCTTTTGTCCCATTCGACCTTTTGTCTATTCGACCTTTGTAACAATCGACCTTTGTCCCATTCGACCTTTTATCCCACTCGACCTTTTGTCCATTCGACCTTTTGTCCCATTTGACCTTTTGTCCCATTCGACCTTTTGTCCATTTGACCTTTCGTCCCAAACGGCCTTTTGTCCCATTCGACCTTTATCCCATTCGACCTTTGTCCCATTCGACTTTTGTCCCATTCGACCTTTTGTCCATTCGACCTTTTGTACATTTGACCTTTTGTCCATCCGACCTTTTGTCCATTCGACCGTTTGTCCCGTTCGACCTTTTGTCCCATTCGACATTTTGCCCTATTCGACCTTTTGTCCCATACGACCTTTTGTCCATTCCACCTTTTGTCCATTCGACCTTTTGTCCATTCGACCTTTTGTCCATTCGACCTTTTGTCCATTCGACCTTTTGTCCATTCGACCTTTTGTCCATTCGACCTTTTGTCCATTCGACCTTCTGTCTATTCGACCTTTTGTCCATTCGACCTTTGTCCCATTCGACCTTTTGTCCCATTCGACCTTTTGTCCATTCGACCTTTTGTCCATCCGACCTTTTGTCCATTCGACCGTTTGTCCCGTTCGGCTTAGGGACAAAACGTCAAAAGACAAAACGTCGAATGCCAAAACGTCGAATGCCAAAACGTCGAAAGGGACAAAACGTCGGAAGGACAAAACGTCGAAAACGTCGAAAACGAGTAATCTAAGCAAATACAGTTTCTTACCGATTTTGGCAACACCCGTTTTTGTCTACTCCCGATTTTGGCAACACCCGTTTTTGGCAACATTTCCTTCCCGATTTTGGCAACACCCGTTTTTGGCAACAATTTCTTACCGATTTTGGCAACACCCGATTTTGGCAACAATTTTTTACCGATTTTGGCAACAAAAAATTTTGACCGAATTTTTTTACCGAAAAATCGTTTGTATTTGTAAATGTTTTTATATTTTAGCCTTACTCTTCTTCAAAAAATCAAAATTCATTAAATTTTCCAAAATCAACAATTTTACAAATCATGACGTAATTTATGAACGTCACCTACAGGGATCGTTTTATAACTTGTGAATAGTCCATATTTAAAATATAAGCCTAATTGACGTATAAAAGTTGAAAATAATCCACAAAAAAAATTACCGATTTTGGCAACACCCCAATTTGGCAACATAAAATTCACCTCGTGTTGCCAAAATCGGTAAGAAACTGTAGTGAGTTCTTTATTCTTTTAAAGGATACTCATTCTTTCACTTGTATCTGCCAACTAGTTCAGTGGGAAGCCTTCCTGATGCTCCCTGAAACAACACCTCAGGGTCGGGCATGTTCCTTGACCAGTTCTTCGTGGGTAGTTAATATTCACACTGTCGTATATAAAAAACTCACATCACGTCACGTTAAGTGTAAAATTATTTATTCCCGAACTTTCCCGGCTTTTCTTCTCTTACTTCTTTGAGGCCCTTTCTACTGGCACCCAGTGTTGCATTTGAACTAAACGCGAGCCAAAAAGGAACTAAGCTTGGATGTGTCATCCAATCTTATGTGCGTCCTGACCAAGGTGCTGCCCTAGGACTTGGTGACGCATCTGCATGCATGCGTTGTTGCGCGAATATATGCGCCATAATGAAATGGGACATTTTGGCATCGGGCATTAAGATTCTGCACCGAAATCTGGATTTTCCGGTAATCCACGGTGACCAAACTAGTTCCCCCTCTCAATAGAGGGTGACTTTCTGAATCGAATCAACCTAAGATATTTGTGAAAAAAAATGGCAAACAAATGACCATTTAAGTTTACCAGGTACCAGGGTGCCATGTTTTTGCGGGTGCAGTTCTTGATCAAATTTTGAACTGAACAATGTTCAAATATGTTTGATCGCAGCGTGCCGCTTTTGAACTTCAACGCAAATTGATCGCGTTCAAATGCAACACTGCGAGTGGCATACTGTAACAAGTTTCCTTCCTCAAATTTTCAACATTACGTCACAGCATCCTTTAGGGTAGCTTCGATGGTAGCCTCTAGCTATCGTCTGCCGGATCTCTGGCACCTTAGGGTGGCGATGGCGATCATCGGGTGCATTGTTCCTTCAAGGGCGTCTGGTTTGGTTTACAGCACGACTTGCCGGTACTTTCCATCCCAACGTAAGAGGTGGGAGGGAATGTCTTCCTCAATCAGAACCGGAGTTCTACTTGAAATAGCGGGGTTTTGACTAGCTGTCCTTCTCCGTAATTCATCCGGTATTCACAGAATATGGTACTAGTACAACAATGCTAAGTATCCTCGCAATAATCTTTACTCAGCTAGTGGTTTTAACTGAAGCATTATAGAGCGCAAAATGAGTCACTGACCTTCAGCGTTCGGGCAGTGACCCCAGATAACGAGAGAATGTTCGTGTGTCCCCATCAATCAGTTCGTCATCCTGCCATCTTGGTGGATCTACCGTATCACCACCCCTCTCAGGTTACCAACAGGATCGATTTGAATTCACACAAAATTTCCAAAAAAAATCCACGCTGAACTGTGAACACATACACACTTTTCGACGTTTTGTCCTTTCGACGTTTTGTCCCTTCGACGTTTTGTCCTTTCGACGTTTTGGCATTCGACGTTTTGGCATTCGACGTTTTGGCATTCGACGTTTTGTCACCCATTCAATGGACAAAAGGTCGAATGGACAAAATGTCGAATGGACAAAAGGTCGAACGGACAAAAGAACGAATGGATAAAAGGTCGAATGGACAAAAGGTCGAATGGACAAAAGGTCGAATGGACAAAAGGTCTTATGGACAAAAGGTCAAATGGACAAAAGATCGAATGGACTAAAGGTCGAATGGACAACAGGTCGAATGGACAAAAGGTCGAATGGACAAAAGGTCGAATGGACAAAAGGTCGAATGGACAAAAGGTCGAATGGACAAAAGGTCGAATGGACAAAAGGTCGAATGGACAAAAGGTCGAATGGACAAAAGGTCGAATGGACAAAAGGTCGAATGGACAAAAGGTCGAATGGACAAAAGGTCGAATGGACAAAAGGTCGAATGGACAAAAGGTCGAATGGACAATAGGTCGAATGGACAAAAGGTCGAATGGACAAAAGGTCGAATGGACAAAAGGTCGAATGGACAAAAGGTCGAATGGACAAAAGGTCGAATGGACAAAAGGTCGAATGGACAAAAGGTCGAATGGACAAAAGGTCGAATGGACAAAAGGTCGAATGGACAAAAGGTCGAATGGACAAAAGGTCGAATGGACAAAAGGTCGAATGGACAAAAGGTCGAATGGACAAAAGGTCGAATGGACAAAAGGTCGAATGGACAAAAGGTCGAATGGACAAAAGGTCGAATGGACAAAACGTCGAATGGACAAAAGGTCGAATGGACAAAAGGTCGAATGGACAAAAGGTCGAATGGACAAAAGGTCGAATGGACAAATGGTCGAATGGACAAAAGGTCGAATGGACAAAAGGTCGAATGGACAAAAGGTCGAATGGACAAAAGGTCGAATGGACAAAAGGTCGAATGGACAAAAGGTCGAATGGACAAAAGGTCGAATGGACAAAAGGTCGAATGGACAAAAGGTCGAATGGACAAAAGGTCGAACGGACAAAAGGTCGAATGGAAAAAAGGTCGAATGGACAAAAGGTCGAATGGACAAAAGGTCGAATGGACAAAAGGTCGAATGGACAAAAGGTCGAATGGACAAAAGGTCGAATGGACAAAAGGTCGAATGGACAAAAGGTCGAATGGACAAAAGGTCGAATGGACAAAAGGTCGAATGGACAAAAGGTCGAATGGACAAAAGGTCGAATGGACAAAAGGTCGAATGGACAAAAGGTCGAATGGACAAAAGGTCGAATGGACAAAAGGTCGAATGGACAAAAGGTCGAATGGACAAAAGGTCGAATGGACAAAAGGTCGAATGGACAAAAGGTCGAATGGACAAAAGGTCGAATGGACAAAAGGTCGAATGGACAAAAGGTCGAATGGACAAAAGGTCGAATGGACAAAAGGTCGAATGGACAAAAGGTCGAATGGACAAAAGGTCGAATGGACAAAAGGTCGAATGGACAAAAGGTCGAATGGACAAAAGGTCGAATGGACAAAAGGTCGAATGGACAAAAGGTCGAGTGGGACAAAAGTCGAATGGGACAAAGGTCGAATGGGATAAAGGTCGAATGGGACAAAAGGTCGATTGGGACAAAAGGTCGAATGGACAAAAGGTCGAATGGACAAAAGGTCAAATGGGACAAAAGGTCGAATGGACAAAAGGTCGAATGGGATAAAAGGTCGAATGGGACAAAGGTCGATTGTGACAAAGGTCGAAAGACAAAAGGTCTAATGGGACAAAAGGTCGAATTGGAGGACAAAAGGTCGAATGGGACAAAAGGTCGAATGGGACAAAAGGTCGAATGGGACAAAAGGTTGAATGGGACAAAAGGTCGAATGGGACAAAAGGTCGAATGGGAAAAAAGGTCGAATGGGATAAAGGTCGAATGGGACAAAAGGTCGAATGGGACAAAAGGTCGAATGGGAAAAAAGGTCGAATGGGATAAAGGTCGAATGGGACAAAAGGTCGAATGGGACAAAAGGTCGAATGGGACAAAAGGTCGAATGGGACAAAAGGTCGAATGGGACAAAAGGTCGAATTGGAGGACAAAAGGTCGAATGGGACAAAAGGTCGAATGGGACAAAAGGTCGAATGGGACAAAAGGTCGAATGGGACAAAAGGTTGAATGGGACAAAAGGTCGAATGGGACAAAAGGTCGAATGGGAAAAAAGGTCGAATGGGATAAAGGTCGAATGGGACAAAAGGTCGAATGGGACAAAAGGTCGAATGGGACAAAAGGTCGAATGGGACAAAAGGTCGAATGGGACAAAAGGTCGAATGGGACAAAAGGTCGAATGGGACAAAAGGTCGAATGGGACAAAAGGTCGAATGGGACAAAAGGTCGAATGGGACAAAAGGTCGAATGGGACAAAAGGTCGAATGGGACATAAGGTCGAATGGACAAAAGTTCGTATGAGACAAAAAGTCGAATAGGGCAAAATGTCGAATGGGACAAAAGGTCGAACGGGACAAACGGTCGAATGGACAAAAGGTCGGATGGACAAAAGGTCGAATGGACAAAAGGTCGAATGGACAAAAGGTCGAGTGGGACAAAAGTCGAATGGGACAAAGGTCGAATGGGATAAAGGTCGAATAGGACAAAAGGTCGATTGGGACAAAAGGTCGAATGGACAAAAGGTCGAATGGACAAAAGGTCAAATGGGACAAAAGGTCGAATGGACAAAAGGTCGAATGGGATAAAAGGTCGAATGGGACAAAGGTCGATTGTGACAAAGGTCGAAAGACAAAAGGTCTAATGGGACAAAAGGTCGAATTGGAGGACAAAAGGTCGAATGGGACAAAAGGTCGAATGGGACAAAAGGTCGAATGGGACAAAAGGTTGAATGGGACAAAAGGTCGAATGGGACAAAAGGTCGAATGGGAAAAAAGGTCGAATGGGATAAAGGTCGAATGGGACAAAAGGTCGAATGGGACAAAAGGTCGAATGGGAAAAAAGGTCGAATGGGATAAAGGTCGAATGGGACAAAAGGTCGAATGGGACAAAAGGTCGAATGGGACAAAAGGTCGAATGGGACAAAAGGTCGAATTGGAGTACAAAAGGTCGAATGGGACAAAAGGTCGAATGGGACAAAAGGTCGAATGGGACAAAAGGTTGAATGGGACAAAAGGTCGAATGGGACAAAAGGTCGAATGGGCAAAAGGTCGAATGGGATAAAGGTCGAATGGGACAAAAGGTCGAATGGGACAAAAGGTCGAATGGGACAAAAGGTCGAATGGGACAAAAGGTCGAATGGGACAAAAGGTCGAATGGGACAAAAGGTCGAATGGGACAAAAGGTCGAATGGGACAAAAGGTCGAATGGGACAAAAGGTCGAATGGGACAAAAGGTCGAATGGGACAAAAGGTCGAATGGGACAAAAGGTCGAATGGGACAAAAGGTCGAATGGGACAAAAGGTCGAATGGGACAAAAGGTCGAATGGGACAAAAGGTCGAATGGGACAAAAGGTCGAATGGGACAAAAGGTCGAATGGGACAAAAGGTCGAATGGGACAAAAGGTCGAATGGGACAAAAGGTCGAATGGGACAAAAGGTCGAATGGGACAAAAGGTCGAATGGGACAAAAGGTCGAATGGGACAAAAGGTCGAATGGGACAAAAGGTCGAATGGGACAAAAGGTCGAATGGGACAAAAGGTCGAATGGGACAAAAGGTCGAATGGGACAAAAGGTCGAATGGGACAAAAGGTCGAATGGGACAAAAGGTCGAATGGACAAAAGGTCGAATGGGACAAAAGGTCGAATGGGACAAAAGGTCGAATGGGACAAAAGGTCGAATGGTACAAAAGGTCGAATGGGACAAAAGGTCGAATGGGACAAAAGGTCGAATGGGACAAAAGGTCGAATGGGACAAAAGGTCGAAAGGGACAAAAGGTCGAATGGGACAAAAGGTCGAATGGGATAAAAGGTCGAATGGGACAAATGGTCGAATGGGACAAAAGGTCGAATGGGACAAAAGGTCGAATGGGACAAAAGGTCGAATGGGACAAAAGGTAGAATGGGACAAAAGGTCGAATGGGACAAAAGGTCGAATGGGACAAAAGGTCGAATGGGACTAAAGGTCGAATGGGACAAAAGGTCGATTGGGACAAAAGGTCGAATGGGACAAAAGGTCGAATGGGCAAAAATTCGAATGGACAAAAGGTCGAATGGACAAAAGATCGAATGGACGAAAGGTCATATGGACAAAAGTGTTAGGGTAGAGGGTAGAGTAGAAGGTGAGAGTAGAGGGTAGGGTGAGTGTAGGGTGGAGGTTAGAGTAGAGAATTGTGGTTGAGGGTAGGGTAGAGGGTTAGGGTAGAGGGTAGGTTGGAGGATAGGGAGGAGGGTAGGGTAGAGGGTTAGGGTAGAGGGTAGGTTGGAGGATAGGGTGGAGGGTAGGGTAGAGGATTAGGGTAGAGTGGAGGGTAGAATAGAGGCTAGGGTAGACGGTTGGGATAGAGGGTTGAGGTAGAGGGTTAGGGTACAGAGTGTAATAGACGGCTAGGGTAGAGGGTAGGGTAGTAGGTAGGGAAGAGGGTAGAATAGAGGGTTAGGGAAGAAGGTAGGGTAGAGGATGGGGTAGACATGGTAGATGAGATGAGAGATAAGATAAGATATGAGCTGAGAGATCACGTGAGAGATGAGCCAAGAGACGAGAGATGCGAGATGAGAGATGCAAGATGAGATGAGAGATAAGATGAGAGATAAGATGAGAGATGAGAGATGAGATGAGAGATGAGAGATGGAGAGATGAGATATGAGATTAGAAATGAGATTAGAGATTAGATGAGAGATATGATGAGTTATGAGATGAGAGATCAGATGAGAGATGATATGAGAGATGAAATGAGAGGTGAGATGAGAGATAAGATGAGAGATGAGGTGAAGATGCGATGACAGATTACATAAGAGATGAGCCGAGAGACGAGATGTGAGAAAGGAGATGCAAGATGAAATGATAGATGCAAGGTGAATGAGAGATGAGATGAGATCAGAGATAAGATCTGGTTTAGGAAATATTCCGTACAAATATATATTATAATATATATTCACTCACTTCCATAGTTGCGAAAAATTCATTTGGTTTTCGGATAAAAATATCAATACTTTAATTTCGAGATGTATGATCGTAAGAACCTTGGTAAGGGCCACCTTATTTTCAGAAGTTCTTATAAAGCGTTGTTTAAATTACAAGGAAACGGCATATTTGATTGTTGATGGGCTTTGTTTCCGTTTTATTTTCGATGACAATCGTTCAGACGTATTGCGAGTGCTATGAAGTTATATTTCGTTCTAGCCAGGAAAAACTATGTCGGAATGAAAATTATTCGATGTTCACAGCTGGCGGGACACATGCGGCGAAGCCGCATATAAAGGATTGAGGAAACAAGGCGGCAGTAGGCCGCCGAAGTTTCTGATATCCGACGCGCCGTATTTGCGTCGATTCGATTCTAGGCAAACCACAAATCCAAGATTTTACTCGGTATAATGCAAACAGAGATGTTATCCTTATTTTTAGTCAGACGAGCGTTAGCGAGTTCGGGCAGCAAGCGATTTCTTGGTCTATTGCACACATAGTTTATACCGTCTCTTCAGTCTTTTTTTAACACAGATGATCGTTTTTTAGGATAATTGCAGAAATGTTTATAAGAATTTTCTCATTGTTTTGCAATCAGATATTTAGTGTTGATTAAGATTTTTTTGTTTTTAAAATTAGTATATTGATCTTTATATTGTTTTATATATTGCCATCATCCGTTCCGTAAATCCAACAATTTACCACACAGTTCTACGGATGGGATCAGTCGTAGATAGTCTTATCCAAAAAAGCATATAAAACACCAATTCGATTAACAGGTTTAATTCCAAAGGGAGCAGTATGTTAAGAATGAACAGAATTAAAGGTAATATTCATGAAACAAAAAAAAATGGATGAAAAGAAAAAACAAACTGCTGACGGGCGCCGTGAGCCTACAAACAAACAAGTTCAAAATAATAGCCGACTTCTTAAAGAAGGTAAACTTATCATGGGAAAGTCAGTAGTTTAATAAATTGCTACCGTCAAAGGTATGCAATATTACAACTAAACACAACTGCGTGTTTTAAAAAGAAGCGCAATTTTCAGATGGATTGTTGGCAGAGTGATGAATTAATCATCAGTACTTCGGTAATGATACATTCGGGTTAAAAACTTTCGGGGAACTGGTTTTCGGGGAAAGGTCGTACAATTGTCCAAACAACAGATGAGGTTTCGATTATTCCGTTATACAGCGTTTTAGTGTTCGATTTTGTATTTCTGAGCGCACAGAAGAGTCACTAATGGGCTAATTCACAAGCACAACAGCGTTAACAAAATGCAAACAGATTTTTTTCCAACAGAAAACCACAAGAAATAACTGGTAACAGATAGAGTGTAAACAACGAGCAGAAACGTTGCACAATGGTCGGAAAAAGATGAAGTTCGGCCAAAACTCTTTTTATGTGTTTAATCGAAGTTATAGGTTGTCTAGATATGTTATAAAGTATTTTTAGTGTTTTCAAAGGGGTATTCAAATATTACGTAACTTCAATATTTTTTTAAAAAAACGGTATAAGTCAGTAAACCCAACATTCTTGCGTTTTTTGTTGGAAAATCAATTTGAATTCAATTCATTGATCAACTTTCGATCAAACCCAATCAAGTTTGTTCAAAGCGTGTAAAAAATGTGGGAAGATAAATTTTATTTCAGTCAAAAATGGGAAAATAACGTAAAATATATGAAAAAACATGCCTTCTTAAAATAGCTTTAATTTGAAAAACTGCAATTTTCTGCAAAATATTTAAACGTTTTTATGCAGCCCTAAGCATGATGTTTAAGATGTACTATTCGAAATTTCGGCGACACGTGACGACACGAACCGTTTTTTAACTTAAAAATGACCAATATTCCTGAAAATTTGAAAAGTTTTGTGACATATTAATTTTGCACCTTACGTGCATTTAAACTGCCCAACAACAAGCTTTCATATGCTGGATAACATATATCATATATTCCATTCTCAAAATATTAATATTTAACTTGTTTCGAATGGTTCATTTTTCAATTTTATGACTTAGGCCACTTTGGCAGTGAAAATGTCATTGAATTACAAAAGCTGGTATGCTTTTAATAAAGAATCATAAAACTACAATAAATTTACTTTCTTATAAGCTGAAATAAAGTTTAAAAATATCACATTCGTTTTTTGAGAGTTTTGGCCGCCCCTTTGTATGGAGCCCGACCAATGTGCGTTGGTAGTGTTGGGCTTCGTTCGTCGAGACACGTGGAGCTCCGTGATGTGTATTCGCTGAAGACGGTCGTCTATTGGTCTATTGCTTTCTTGTACGTAGTCTTCTATAATATGCGGTTCAAATATGGGCACCATACCATAACTCGCATATAGCACGTATTGAGAGATTGCAGCGTTGATTCGTGAGCTTTGCTTTACGAATACTCCCATGGAATGATACACTGAGACTTCCCCCCTATGAGTACCGATGTGAACTTATCAAACTTGAGACTTTACAAGCACGCCGAGTATTCCTTCGTAGAATGTTCGCTTATGACATTTAAAATCCTGATCTTCTACAATATTCTAGATTGTTCATTCATGTACGCTGTACCCGTTCTCGTTCCTTGTACTTAGTCAGTAGGCACCGTGCCGTGTCCGGGTAGAATCACCCTCTAGAACAGTGGTGCTCAAACTGCGGCTCTCGAAACTCTTGAATGCGGCCCGTAGAGTACTTTGAAAAAAGTTACTGATCGTTCAAAATAATGAAAAAAAAAATATTATAATGCTCAATCTTATGCAAATATTTATGTTTCATTTGTGATAAAATGTTTTCAATGACAACATTAATACTTTTAAAAAATTTCCATGATTGAAAAAGTTGTGCAAAAAGTTATTTTAGTTCGTGTTAAGGTACACCTTCCTAAATTCAGCCAAACGATAATTGAAACTGTTTTGACCATTCTGATCTCCATTGAGAAAAAAGGAACCTTGTATCATCAGTAGTTTTAAAGTCCGATTCATTGAAGGCGCGGCCCATACCGACTTTAGTGTCGTGAATGAATTTAGATGTGTTTGATTAGAGTTTGCTATACCCCTTTCTACAACTGCTGTTGGCACTTTCGAAAACGTCCAGGTATTCGGCGGACGAGGCCGCATTCTACCAAACCTGGTAACCAACAAATGTCCCAGGAATGTTGAAATCGATTGCATTAATATCGACGATTGTGAACTAGCGCAGAAACCACTGGATACAAACAGGGCATTATCCTTGTTTGAAGCCGATGCCAATTTATCTTTGAACCTATACGCTGTATTGCCCAATATGCCCCTCCTCACTTCACCATTTAAGTGTTTTGTACAGATTCCCAACGATTCACATTTCTTTTCCAACGTGTGCTTTTGGCTGATATGAATTGATACTTGAACATCAGAAAACACTTGATTTCGTTCACGATACTTTCGTGAGCAGTTTGGCTGACGACAGCGAATGTTTCTACAACTGCTGCACAGTGGGATCATTCTGAAAAAAGACGATCAAAACCTCTAAGAGCCGTTAGATGACATTTTAGCATATAGATGTCTTTGGAAGATGTGTTCAGAAATATCGTCTCTATTTTTATGCATATTCACTGTATGGTAAAACTGTAGGGTGAACCCGAGCAAAAAAATATTTTTTCAAAATATTTTTTTAGAGGGTAGATGTCTTCAGCAAAGTTGTAGAACAAGTGATTTCAAGTATCTTTGCTGAAGACACCATATAGTTTGGACTTCATTTTTAGGAAGAAAATATGAAAGTTTAAAAAACAACCTCAAAATCAGTTTTTTGAACTTTTCCATGATTATATCGTAAAACTTCAAAGTGATATGTTCTACAAGTTTGTAGATACTACTGGAATACACTATCTTGCCGAAAACACCAACTCTGTAAAATTGAAAATTGCTCCAGTAAACCGATTTTTTTGAAAATTTTTCACTATTTTCACTATTGAATATTTTTTGAAGAGGCACTTTTTGGCAGCCGTGCTATCAAAATTTCAATGCTTTATCATGTCCATAATAGGCCAAAAGTGACTTAACAATCGGGTCTGATAAGGCACTTTGATTTCTGATGCTATTTCAATAGGCATTTGTCAATGAAAATATTCACAAATTTCATACAAATCAATTAATACAAACTGAAAACTCACGAAAACTTTTCGACATTAATATTTGTTAATCCAAATAGTATTCTTGTTGAAATAGTCTACATTTCTAACACTGTGGTTGACTTTACATTGAATAAGTTTTTAACACCAATTAAAAACTGTGTTTTTTATCTAATTTTTTATTGTAATTTCCAATGCATTTGTTTATGTTACATACATTAATCAATCAACTAAAATGAAACATTGTTACATCACATTGAAATAGCCAGTATCTGTTAGAGATATTCTAGGTTGTAAATCTTACGTTATGATGAAAATTCTTCACAGATATTTTATTTAAATTGGTTATGCTGTTTGATACTCTTTAAAATTTATTTTTTCCAGTTTTCAAGAACTGCGTCCGTTAGGTCGATTCCTGTCCATGATTTTCAAAATTCCTTCGTCGTAGACATATTACCTTGGTTCATCCCTTGACAAATCCGCATCAAGATCACGGCTCGATTATGGATACTTTTCCGGAAGAGCCTTAAGTTAATATTATAACGATTTTTTGAAAAGATAAAAAGGTTTTGTGCCTTTTTGAGAAAGATTTCGTAGATGAGGAAATCACTCAAAGAAAGAGACTTTTGCATCTTTCAAAATTTGTAGTTCAAAATAAATGACACTAACAGTTGAAATAGTCTACATTTTTTTAACTTGTTTTTTTTTATTCAGAAGTACTACTTGTATGAGCTAAACATAATATCGAAAGGTTGTATGAGATTTGTGAATATTTTCATTGAAAATTACTACTAAAATAGCTTCAGATATCAAAGTGCCTTATCAGACCCGATTTTTAAGTCAATTTTGGTCTATCCTGGACATAATGAACCATAGAAATTTTGACAGCACGGCTGCCAAAAAGTGCCTACTCAAAAAATATTCAATAGTGAGTTTTTAAATCATCTAAAAATTAAAAAAACGATATTTTTTGTCGGTATTCAATGTAAAGACAACCACAGTGTTAGAAATGTAGACTATTTCAACAAGAATACTATTTTGATTAACAAATATTAATTTCGACAAGTTTTCGTGAGTTTTCAGTTTGTATTAATTGATTTGTATGGAATTTGCGAATATTTTCTTTAAAAATGGCTATTGAAAATAGCATCAGAAATCAAAGTGCCTTATCAGACCCGATTGTTAAGTCACTTTTGGTCTATTATGGACATGATAAAGCATTGAAATTTTGATAGCACGGCTGCCAAAAAGTGCCTATTCAAAAAATATTCAATAGTGAAAATAGTGAAAAATTTTCAAAAAAATCGGTTTACTGGAGCAATTTTCAATTTTATAGAGTTGGTGTCTTCGGCAAGATAGTGTATTCCAGTAGTATCTACAAACTTGTAGAACATATCACGTTTAAATTTTACGCTATAATCATGGAAAAGTTCAAAAGGCTGATTTTGAGGTTGTTTTTTAAACTATCATATTTTCTCCCTAAAAATGAAGTCCAAGCTATATGGTGTCTTCAGCAAAGTTATTTGAAATTACTTGTTCTACAACTTTGCCGCAGACATCTACCCTCTAAAAAAAATATTTTGAAAAAATATTTTTTTGCTCGGGTTCACCCTACAGTTTTACCATACAGTGAATATGCATAAAAATAGAGAAGATTTTTTTGAACATATCTTCCAAAGACACCTATATGCTGAAATGTCATCTAACGGCTCTTAGAGGTTTTGATTGTCTTTTTTCAGAATGATCCCACTGTGCGGTGCTCTCACGTGCGTGTGATGCGACCATGCCTAGGCGAGTCCACCCTAGAAATGGGAGGCCACCGGCTTACTGGTGGACCGACGCGATTGCGGACCTGCGCCGCGCCTGCCTACGGGCTAGGCCGCGGATGCAGCGAGCACGATCAGAGGAAGAGCGAAACGAACGGCGGGTGGTGTTCGCCGCTGCAAAAGCCGCGCTCAAGACCGAGATAAAAGCATGCAAAAAGGCCTGCTTTGAGAGCCTCTGTCAGAGTGCCAATACGAACCCGTGGGGTGACGCCTACAGGATCGTTATGGCCAAGACGAGAGGTGTGATGGCTCCTAAAGAGCAATCTCCAAAGATGTTGGAGGGGATCATTGGAGGACTTTTTCCGCGTCATGATCCTATTCCTTGGCCTCCTTTCGTAGGACAGCCGGGGACTGGGGCTGGCGATGAGGAAAGGGTCACCGATGTGGAACTTGCGGGGATAGCTAAGTCCCTTAGCGTAGGTAAGGCCCTAGGTCCGGACGGAGTTCCGAACCTGGCCTTAAAAGTAACTATTGCAGAGGCTCCCGAGATGTTCAGGTCTGCTATGCAGAAATGCCTGGACGAGGGAGTTTTCCCAGAAGCTTGGAAGAGGCAGAGCCTGGTACTATTGCCGAAGGCGGGGAAACCACCCGGAGACCCGCCGGCATATAGACCAATATGCTTGATTGACACGGCGGGGAAGGTGCTCGAAAAGATCATCCTCAATAGAATGTTGAGGTTCACTGAGGGCGTAAATGGTCTCTCGAGCAACCAGTATGGCTTCCGGAAGGGGAGGTCCACCGTAGACGCTATCTTGTCGGTTACAAAAACCGCCGAGAAAGCACTCGAGCCTAAGAGGAGGGGAATTCGCTTCTGCGGGGTAGTGACTCTGGATGTAAGGAATGCGCCAGTTGGGCTGCTATTGCCGATGCGCTCTTGCGTCTGGGGATACCGGAGTACTTGTACAAGATTCTCGGAAGCTACTTCCAGAATCGCGTACTAGTTTACGACACGGAGGTGGGTCGGAAGTGCTTTCACATAACCTCAGGAGTCCCGCAAGGTTCCATCCTGGGTCCGGTGTTATGGAATGTCATGTACGACGAGGTGTTGAGTGTTAGAGTACCCAGTGGGAGTGGTGATTGTCGGATTTGCCGACGATATTACGCTCGAAGTCTACGGTGAAACGATCGAGGAGGTGAAGTTGACTACCGACCACTCGATCAAGGTTGTGGAGGCGTGGATGCGGTCCAGAAAACTGGAGCTGGCTCACCACAAGACAGAGGTGACGGTTGTTAACAACATGCAGTCGGCGCAGCAGACGGAGATCAGTGTAGGAGAGTGCACTATCCTGTCGAAGCGCTCTGTCAAGCACTTGGGCGTGATGATCGACGATAAGCTTACCTTCGGTAGCCACGTCGATTATGCCTGTAAAAGAGCCTCCACAGCTATTGCGGCACTGTCCCGGATGATGTCCAATAGCTCAGCGGTGTACGCCAGTAAGCGCAAGCTTCTGGCTAGTGTTGCTACGTCCATACTTAGGTATGGCGGCCCGGCGTGGGGTACCGCGCTAAGTACTGAATGCTACCGACGGAAGCTGGAAAGTACTTACAGGCTTATGTGTCTGAGGGTTGCAAGCGCGTACCGTACCGTGTCACACGACGCTTTCTGTGTTATTACTGGTATGGTGCCTATCAGCATTCTTATCAGTGAGGACATGGAGTGCTTCGAAATAAGCGGCACAAGAGGCATACGCAAGACTGACAGGATGGCCTCTATGGTCAAATGGCAGCGCGCGTGGGACAGTTCCACCAAAGGAAGGTGGACCCATAGGTTGATACCGAGGGTAGATAGTTGGATTAATAGGCGCCATGGGGAAGTTACATTCCACCTGACACAGGTGCTTACAGGTCATGGTTGCTTCCGACAGTATCTACACCGTTTCGGGCATTCGGATTCTCCCTAATGCCCAGTGTGCAATGGTTTAGAGGAAACGGCGGAACACGTTTTGTTCGTGTGCCCGCGTTTTCGCACAATGCGTGACCGCATGCTTGCCACATGCGGGGAGGACACAACTCCGGACAACTTGGTCCAGAGAATGTGTAGGGATGAGATTAGCTGGAATGCCGTTTCAACGGCTATCACCCATATCGTCTGGGAGCTACATAGGAGGTGGCGCGTGGACTCGGAGAATGGCTTGTCCAGATGCAGTACAAGAGGTGGTCCAGGGGTTCGAAGTCGGCTTCGTAGGTCATACCGGTGCCCTGCGGTCGAGATCGACCCTTACAGCGATTAAGTGGCCGCGGAGAGGAAGTCCCGGTAGCGGTGCTGTCGTGGCGTCAGTCTACTGGGTTGGATCCGAGCCCGCGGTTGGAAAGGGGTCCCCGGCAAGGGTCGGGGTAGGTGAGACCCTGCTGTCTGCAACCTACGGATGCATCTGATAGGGCCTGAAGGGTAGTGATACCCTTCCTTACGGGCAGGTCAGATCGGGTTGCATGCGGGCATCAGTTCTTGATGTCCGCTCAGCAGTAGGGCGCGGGCGGGGTTGACCCTGCCCGCCTTCCGAGGACAAAGGGAGTGGCGAGGACCACTCGGGAAACTGGCTAAGCGCCAGCATGCTATCGTGATGGACTCTCCAGAGCGAGTCATCGATGTCCGTTGCTGCTAGGCTACGGCAGCTAACCTTGAGGGTGCGATATGCACTAGCCCCTCTCTGAAGCAATGGTGGTTCCGGAGAGACGTAGGGTTTGGCGACCATAGGAATGTGTTTTAGTGGGTCGCGGAGAGAGTAGTCCTGGCTTCTACTGGCGCTGTAGAAGACGGCCTTAACCCCACACTACCCTAACCTTCCTGTTAGGGTGTCTGATGAGCAGATTTATCCCCCTATAGTTTAGAAGAAAAAAAAGGGGCAGCAGGGACAGGAGTCCAGGGGCTTGACGAACCCCCCCTGCTGCGAGTCGGGTGGAAGCTTGGAAATATTTCCTAAGCGAAAACCGTCCTTCCGGCTCTTCCTTCGGGGAGTGACCGGGCTTCTGGTTTCCAGACAGCTCAAGCAGAGTATGCCTAGGATGTGGTGGGGTTCCAACAGTGGGCTCTGTTGGTTCCCTATAAAAAGCCACACACCCGCAAGCAGCTCCGTGCAAGCGACCTGGTACTGCTTCCTAAGTGCCTTAACCCAAACACCTGGAGTGCCAACCGGCACATCAGGATCGATGCCAGTAACATCCTGATTATGGCATACTGGTAAACACTAACGATACCGGACTACGGATTATGGATTGGATGGCGACGACGGGCTGACATTCGGGCTATTCTGCTTCCTGAGTAAAGTAGGGTGACACCAACTTGAAACGGCGAGTGGGCTAATGGCACGTTTTCCTCCGTCCTGGTAAAACCTTGGCAGGCCTCCGGATACGTTCATCATCTGTCCATCACGTTGATGGGTACTAGGCTCGGATGGAACATTCCCGACTTACGCTAATCTGGCTCTGGACACGGACCCCATGAAGGAACGTGTTCAACCCTCGCTTGGCCTTCCTGTTTCATAGACAACCAAGAGATCACGAAAGCGACTAGATACAACGGATGGTGATATCGGTGCGGAGGGGGACCCAATAGAATGGAGACATCAAACTATACCGAAGTAGTTGGTGAGAACGCGGACGCGTTCAGAAGAAGTGGAGTGGTGCAGCGATCACCAGTGACGCCGCTGGAAACAGCTGCGAGAACGAAAAGCAGCGCGATGCGGAGCGAGCCCCAAGGGAGCCAACGGGAGCTCGGGACTCCGAACCAACGAGTGTTCACACCGACCTCGACGAGCAGTGTTGTACAGGAGTCGGGTCTGGGTGAGGTGAGGAAGAAGGTGAACGAATTGTTCGAGTTTGTGAAGGACAAACACAACTTGGGGGATTTTCGGCCTTGCAGTCTTCGGTGTGCAATCAAAACGACATATGTTTTCTATGCCCGACGTTTCAATGGTCTATGCCATCTTTCTCAAGGGTTCTATTCAAAAATTGGACGTATTACATATTAAATTGAACAGGGAAAACTACAAAGGTGAACACAAAACGTACAGAAAAAATCGTTCTTCGTCTGGTGGTATGGAATGCACATAGAATGTAGTCAAATTTTGGACGGACTTGATCAATTTCCTACAATTTAACAAACAATGGTCAAAACAAGCAATTTTACATAACATTTAAGACACTACTAACTATTTTTATCACGAAAAACTAGGAAGTTTGGTATGGCGGAACACTACTCTTTTCGTCACTATACTATTCTAATTTAAACCGTCAATTTAATTCTAGTCAGAAATCTGTTTAAATATTGGATACAAGTTCTGTGGGTTGAAATTTCCTATTGGGTGTCATTGTCGTTAGTGTTAGTATTGTCAGTTATCTGCCTATTTACATGGTTTCTTTTGGTTCTAGTCTTTAGTGTGTGTAATATTCCTGCATAAATAATACTTAAGCTGTCGCAATCGCTTCGTTTGTTTACCGTCCTGTCTGTGTTGATGATGTGACACATTTCCAGAACGGGGAGAGCGGTTACATTGGCGCCCAACGTCAAAAACTATGAGTTTTCTAACTAAAATAGAAAATGTTTTGTTTGTTTGAGTTTTTTGTATTTTTTGTTCCAATTTTGTTACTATAATTACTGTTTTAGCTTAAATTTGGTTGAATTTGTATAGTTTTAAAGATATTTTTGAATTTATTGTTTGTTTTTTATTAATTTTTAGTTTTGATTACGGTTTTTAATTCAATTGAGTTTAAATCAGTATTTTTTTTAGTTTCGTACAATTTTCTTTAGTTTTTCGGTATTTCAGACTTTATTTCGTTAAATTTTTAGTTCAATTCAGTTTTTTAAGTTACTTTACGTTCAGTTGAGTCAAATTTGACGCAAAGCTCTACTTTTAGCATAAATTGCATGACAAAAGTTGAAATTTTATGTTTTCCCAGTGCATTTAAATTTTTGGTATTTTTTTAGGCATCAGACTGAATTTTAAAGAATTTGAGATCAATTTTCTTTGAATAATGGTAAAAATATATAAAAAGAAAAGCGTTTTCGACGTTTTTCTCTTTTTAAGCAAAATTACCTTCGAATTCAATAATCGAATTCATTTTGTGTTTGTTTCGTAGACGTGTTTGGTAGACTGCTTTTAGCTAGTCAACCAAATGTGTTTCTCTTAATTGTTTTTGTTAGCGAAAAGACTTACGTGACTAGTTTAGTATTTTATTCTTATATTATGTTAGGTTCAAATTTAAAATTAGTCGAAAATTTAAATTGACTTACCCGTTGGTTTGGTTCTCGTCGCAACAAACTGCAGATTAATCGTCGTCATATATCCAGCGTGGATGGCATACCCAAATTCCATCCATGGTCGGTCCGATAAGAAATCCCGCGCTGGCCAGTGGTTCATCTGCAATCCGTTGGGACCAGGTACATCACTGGTATTCCAATGTGCCATTCGTGCATTCGTTTCTTTTGCGTTCCGTTTCATGATTTTGGCCTTGCCGTCGAAGAGCCGCCTTTTGATGATCCGTCGTCGGTGAATGCATCGTAATCTGAAAATATGAAATGATATTAACAATTGCGGTTTATGTTTACATTTTTGTTAGATTGATGTTTTTTTTTCCTTTTTGGTTATTTTGATGCTTCGGATCGGGTTTCCCAAAAGAAACTACTAATTTGCACTGATTAGTCTTGGGTACATTCCCCAGACAACAACCTATTAAAAAGGCAATTAATCTAATCGCGCCGGGAGTAGAAACAGAGTCCGTTAGCGATGATTACTTTTCTGACGTAGCAAACACGATTGAAAAGAGTCGCCATGTTGAACTCTCACGAAATTCAATTTTTACTTTACCTTTTTACCGTTTGCTGAGCTTGTTCCCTTTCTCGACGTAGTCCCGCGACGAATACCTGTAAATATTACATAAAGCAATTAATTCTTTGGATTTGTTAGAGAAAAGTGTTGTATACTCCCCCGGTTTATCGAAGAATTTTGATTGTTTTTAGTTTCACTCGCGACCGCGACGATCACCACCGATTTTGACTTTTGTTTTTATTTTTGTTTTTCTTTTCCCGTTCCTTTTCATCTCGCGTCGGTGACAGCGCAGATGTCACTCGCGTTGACAGTACGTTTCGTTCGTTTCGTTGCAGTTGGTAGTAGAACTTGCATGCAAGATTTTATGCTGTCAGTTTACATTGGATGTTTACATAGAGCTGTTCGATATTTTTGCAGATTCTGAATTTGGTCAAATTAAGTTTGATGTTTAGAATTTATTTCTGCTTACGTTTATGCAGCGTTTGATTGCGAATGAGTCAAACACAGTTTTGATGTGCAATCAGCTGCGGTTTAGTTCCGTTACGTTAAGGAGAGTCAGGGAGGAGGTCAGACGCAATGAGCTGATGGACTCTGATGATCCGAGTTTAAGCAGTTTGGTTTGCAAATGTGTCAACGAGGGTGTTGATAATGCAACCAGCTGTAGTTCCGTTACGTTAAGGAGAATCAGGGAGGAGGTCAGACGCAATGAGCTGATGGACTCTGAGGATCCGAGTTTAAGCAGTTAGAGTTGCGAATGTGTCAACGAGGGTGTTGATGATGCAACTAACTGTAGTTCCGTTACGTTAAGATCACGGCTATGTAAGTTTTTTGACATTGAGGAGTTTCCATTGTGGTAATCGTTCAAGGAGTAACGGTTATGTAAGTTGTTTGACAGTGGAAAATTCCCTTTGTGGTAGTCGTGTTCGAGTCTTTCCGTGTTGTTAATTGCTCTATGACCATCAATGTAAACTGGACATAAGTTTTGTGTTTTACGTTAAGTTTGATTCAACTGTGTAGTTTTTTTTTTAGTATTTTGTGAGTTATGAAAATTTGATCAGTTTCTCTGATCAAATTTTCATAAAACTGGGTGGTGTGATGTAACGTTTTGACGTTTTTATTCTTTTAAGTAAAATAAAGTTTGAATTCAATTAGATTAAATTGTTATATTTTTTTAATATTTTGATTTTGATTTTAGAAATTGTTTTTTTATAATTAATTCTTAGTTTTCATGATTATTTTAGTTTAATTTGTAGCTTTTGACGTTTTTATCTTTTCAAGTAAAATTTTAATTGAATTGGATTCGTTGAATTTGCCTTAGAGTTTGAACCGTTTCATTTAGTATAGATTATCCGTTTCATATATGGTTTGTGTCTAGGCTAAGCTAATGACGATTCATGTTACGTATCTTATAGGACTTTTTCGATGGCGTTAAATAGCTTTTACGCCATGTGCGATTGAATTTGGCGCACTTGTATATAATAGTTTGTAAATTGAATAGACGACTGCTTCAATAGCGGGAAATTTACTTGACAAGAGAATTAGACTTGACTCCATCACTTTATAGTTGAGTCGGCTGGAGAACAGAAGTGAGCTTCGGCGACCTTCTGCCCAGTTTGTTCTGTTTTAAAGGTGTGTAGTGTTTATTGTTGCTTGAAGTGAATTTTAATGTTAATTGTCTTTGGTTTTCGTTGTTTAGTGAACTGTTTTTTGGATTTTGTCGCCAGGGGCAGACACTCTGTTCCCTGTGCGTTAGTTCATTGTATAAAAGGTAATTGTGAATTTGAATTCGTTTTAGTGTATATTGTTTTAACTCTGTGTTTCGTCCTTGGACCTCAGCGTCCAAGAGACGCTTTTTATTTTGGGCTTTAAGCCTAGTGCTCGTCCTCGCCCGCCAGTAACTGGTAGCTAAACGGACTCAAGGGGAATACTTCCGGCCTACCTGCGTGCAGTTTAGGCACGATCAGGCAGAGTACCGGGCCGCCGACACCCCTCCGCACCTATAATCCGGCGAACATTAAGGAGAGCAACGTCGACGATTGGCCACGAAGAAGCACTGACACCGAAAAAGCCTGCGCAGGTACGTCGTTTTGAGTTCATGGCCATGATTCTACACACACATACAAACACACACAAACACACACTTGACGAGCATTGTGAAAAATAATATACTTTGGACGAATTCAGTTGTTTAGTTTTCTTTGTGTCTTTTGTTTTTTGTTCCTTTTATTTAAATAAATTCATTTCAAACACTTTTTATTGTTCGGTTATTGTTGTTCATTCAGTTTCTAGTCTCTTTTGGTGTAAATTTCCGTTATAGTTTCAGTTCGTTCGTTTTTGTGTGTATAAATTAGTGAGTTTTGGGTTTCAGATCAAGTTAGCGGCCGTTCGAGAAAGCCCTCGAGATAAGAGTCGTGGATTTAGTCGGGCAAACCTAAAATGAACCGGTGGTCTCTCGTTCGCGAGAGTGGCGCAAAAGCCACCGAGTTTTAAGACTCTCGAGTAAATTCGGCGAACGGTTACATTGGCGCCCAACGTGGGGCGTCAATGTAACCGCACCACGCTGAAGAAACGAATAGGACACCACAGAAGTGACATGACAAAACTAGACAGACTCGTGAACGACATCGAAAACAACAACAACGACGACAACTATAACAGCTATGAACTCGGCCGACTAAAAGAGAGGACAGCTCTCTTACTGCATTCGGCCGACAACAAACACCGTTTCGATTTGGACAGAACGGAGATACTCGATTGCCATCGACGGTTCTCCGCTCTCCCCGTTCTGGAAATGTGTCACATCATCAACACAGACAGGACGGTAAACAAACGAAGCGATTGCGACAGCTTAAGTATTATTTATGCAGGAATATTACACACACTAAAGACTAGAACCAAAACAAACCATGTAAATAGGCAGATAACTGACAATACTAACACTAACGACAATGACAGCCAATAGGAAATTTCAACCCACAGAACTTGTATTCAATATTTAAACAGATTTCTGACTAGAATTAAATTGACGGTTTAAATTAGAATAGTATAGTGACGAAAAGAGTAGTGTTCCGCCATACCAAACTTCCTAGCTTTTCGTGATAAAAATAGTTAGTAGTGTCTTAAATGTTATGTAAAATTGCTTGTTTTGACCATTGTTTGTTAAATTGTAGGAAATTGATGAAGTCCGTCCAAAATTTGACTACATTCTATGTGCATTCCATACCACCAGACGAAGAACGATTTTTTCTGTAAGTTTTGTGTTCACCTTTGTAGTTTTCCCTGTTCAATTTAATATGTAATACGTCCAATTTTTGAATAGAACCCTTGAGAAAGATGGCATAGACCATTGAAACGTCGGGCATAGAAAACATATGTCGTTTTGATTGCACACCGAAAACTGCAAGGCCGAAAATCCCCCAAGTTCAAGAATCTACAGTCGATAGCATCCACAAGGACAAACACAACGTGCACCTGAAAATTAAGCAGCTGGTGGCAAGCATCAAATCTGCTGTTATAGCCGCCGAACGCGAGCAAAAGGAGCTCAAGCTGAGAGTGGAAACAGCCGAGAAGTCTCTGATGGAAGCAACGGAACGAGCAACGGTTGAAAGCATGGAGACGCCGAAGAGCCACCGGAATACTCGCTCAGAGAAAAGAGGCCGGGACACGCCAGGCGAGGAGGAAGTCCCGAAGAAACAGAGAAGCGAACAGGAGCGTGCCAGCAATCGGAGTGATGATAGATGGCGCACTGTCGAGAACCAGCAGGCGAAGAGAAGAAGAAGAAGAAGCGAAAGGAGAAAGAAGAAAAGAAGAAGGAACAGAAGAAGAAAGAAAAGCACCGGCGCCCAAGGGAGAGGAAAAAGGGCGACGCATTGATCGTCGAGGCGAACGACAAGACGACGTACGCTGCTCTCCTTAGTAAATTGAAGGAGGACCCGGAGTTGAAGGAGCTGGGCGAAAACGTGGTGAAGACCAGACGCACCCAAAAAGGAGAGATGCTGTTCGAGCTCAAGAAAGATCCGATAATTAAGAGCTCGGCGTTCAGGGAGCTTTTTGCCAAATCCTTGCGCAGCGAGGCTAACGTGAGAGCCTTATCACAGGAGATGGTGGTTGAAATCAAGAATCTGGACGAGGTCACTACCGAAGAAAATCTGAAGCGCACACTGACTGCGCAGTGCAACGTCGAAGGGCCGATGGTGATTCGGATAAGGAAGTCGTATGAAGGCACCCAGACGGCGACAATCCGATTGCCGGCGGATGCTGCCAACAAGCTGGTGGTGAATGACAAGGTCAAAGTTGGATGGGCGGTGTGCTCGCTGCGACTGGCTCCCCGTTTGACCAAGCAAATGGAGAGATGTTACAGGTGCACGGAGTTTGGTCACCACTCGAGGAACTGCAAGGGTCCGAACAGGTCCGAACGGTGCTGGAGATGCGGTGGAAACTAGAAATCCTCTACATAGAGATGAGCGGAAGTTTTATATGACAAATCGGCAACGCTGTTTGTTTTGTTTACAACTGCTTCCAACACTTGCCACAAAGCTAGATGTTCAAACTTTGTGCGTGACTTTGTGTGGTGCAAGTTGTTTTGTTTACGATTGGTAATTAATGATCGAGCTTTATTTTACAAAATTTTGGAAAAAATAGCAGCGCAATCGAAAAAATATGAAATGCATTGCAAAGAGCAGCGCAAATCATATCAGTAGAAGTGAATCAAGCAGCAGCAATGGAAGGTTTTACGAGAAGAGAAGATACAAAAGTTTCTACATGAACATTAGTACTAGAAAGCATAATTAATTAATTATTATCTTTTTTACTACAATTTAATATGCCTTCAATTCATCGATATCAAAAGTAAATAATTATAATTTGTTCAGTTCTGATTCCAATACCGTTCGAACGACGCATTCCTACAAACAATAAACATGTTCGTTTGGCTTACACTTTGACATTTCTCTCTGCATGATTGGCTCACAATGGCCGCTTCCGCAGATCTCTATAATGTAGGATTACTAGTGGAAACGGACACGTTGCTCGGGACTGCACGAAGCAACCCAGGTGCATACTGTGCAAGCCGGAGGACGGCAATGATCATCCGACTGGAGGCTTTAAGTGCCCGGCCTACAAAAAGGCGAGGACAGGCCAACAATGATGCAGATAACTCAAATAAATCTGAATCATTGCGACACCGCACAGCAACTGTTGTGGCAGTCGACAACAGAGTCAAAGTGTGATGTTGCGATTATTGTGGAGCCGTATCGGGTTCCCCCCGAGAACGGCAACTGGGTGGCCGATAGAGCTAAAATAACGGCAATTCAAGTCATGGGTAGATTCCCTATCCAAGAAGTGATCGAATGCTCACATGACGGTTTCGTAATTGCTAAAATCAACAGAATCTTCGTGTGCAGTTGTTATGCACCTCCAAGGTGGACGGACGAAAAGTACAACAGGATGTTGGATGCACTCACCGACGCGCTGGTTGGACGAAAGCCGGTTATCATCGGAGGTGACTTCAACGCCTGGGCCGTGGAGTGCGGTAGCAGACTTACCAATTCAAGAGGATACAGCTTACTGGAAGCCCTGGCGAAGCTGGACGTAATGCTTTGTAATGACGGTACGGTGCAGTCCTTCGCTTACGGAGGACATGAACTGGAGAGTCAGCGAGAAGTACTCCCACAGCGATCACCAAGCGATAACTTACACCGTCGGATGGCGAGCCAATTCGGCAACGAGACGAACGAGGACCCGAGAGCGGAAGTTGAAGATTCAGGACTTCGACAAGGGACTCTTCATCGAGGCGCTTCGGACACACAACGGTGCACATCTCGACGCAGAGGAGCTGACAGAAGCGGTAGCAACAGCCTGTGACGCATCAATGCCAAGGAAGTTGGAGCCCAGATTCCGACGGCGCCCAGCTTACTGGTGGAATGGATCACTCAGTATCCTACGTGCTACATGTCTCAGAGCCAGAAGAAGTGTTCAGAGGGCAAGAACTGATGTCGAGAGAGAAGAACGAAGACTCGTGTTTCGCGAAGCTCGCGCGGCTTTCAAACGGGAGATTAGGCTGAGCAAGTTGAACTGCTTCAAAGAACTGTGCCAAGAAGCTGATGCCAACCCATGGGGTAACGCCTATCGAATCGTGGTGGCAAAGTTGAAGGGCCCAGCGACCCCCGCTGAAATGTGCCCGGAAAAGTTGAAGACGATCGTGGAAGGCCTTTTTCCGCACCATGATCCAACGCTGTGGCCGCCTATGCCATATGAGGACGATTAAGATGAATCCAGAGGTTCACGGATCTCCAACGAAGAGCTAGTAATAGTTGCGAAGGGTCTGTAGGTGAAGAAAGCTCCTGGCCCGGATGGAATACCAAATGTAGTGCTGAAAACGGCGATACAGGCGTTCCCTGACATGTTCAGGATAGTATTGCAAAAATGCTTTGATGAAGGCTATTTTCCAGATAGATATCCAGAAGTTGGTCTTACTGCCGAAACCGGGGAAGCAGCCAGGGGACCCAGCATCGTACAGACCCATATGTTTGTTGGATACCCTCGGGAAGCTATTGGAAAGGATAATCCTTAACAGGCTCACACATTGCACGGGGAGCGAGAATGGTCTATCGAGGAAGCAATTCGGGTTCCGAAAGGGTATCTCAACGGTGGATGCAATCCGGACAGTCGTGCATAGTGCAGAGAAGGCAGCCACGCAAAAGAGGAGAGGAAAACGGTTTTGCGCGGTAGTAACAATCGACGTGAAAAACGCTTTCAATAGTGCTAGCTGGGAGGCTATCGCCGTAGCACTACACAGGATGCGTGTTCCTAGTTACTTGTGCAGAACACTGAAAAGTTACTTCCAGAACAGAGTGCTGGTGTACGAAACGGAGTTGGGCCAAAAATCAACCACGGTTACGGCAGGGGTGCCACAAGGTTCCATTCTAGGTCCTACGCTCTGGAACGCGATGTACGATGGAGTACTAACATTGCAGCTGCGCAGTGGAGTTGAAATCGTTGGATTCGCGGACGATGTCGTTCTTACGGTAACCGGCGAGACGCTAGAAGAGGTCGAGATGTTGACGGCGGAGGCGTTGGACACCGTTGAAGCGTGGATGACGGGAGCTAAACTACAGTTGGCTCATCATAAAACGGAAGTAGTGCTAGTGAGCAACCGGAAAGCCGTTCAATCAGTAAACATCAACGTCGGAGAATACGAAATTGCGTCGAAGCGTGCGCTGAAGCACCTGGGGGTGATGGTCGACGACCGTTTAAGATTTAACGCACACGTCGATTACGCCTGCGAAAGGGCGTCGAAGGCTGTCAACGCGATTGCTACGATTATGCCAAACGTCGGCGGACTGAGAAGCAGCAAGAGACGCCTTCTGGCTAGCGTTGCAACCTCAACCCTGAGATATGCGGTTCCGGCCTGGGCCGCAGCGCTGAAAACACAGTGTAACCGAGGGAAACGGAACAGAGTGTTCCGACTAATGGCCATGCGGGTCGCAAGCGCCTATCGTACGATTTCATCGGAGGCAGTATGCGTTATCGCTGGGATGATGCCCATTTGCATTACCCTGGCCGAGGACGTGGAATGCCATCGCCATCATTTCGGACCCATACCGAGTACCCGCCGGCAACGGCAACTGGGCCTCGGATGGGACCAGGAAAATGGCGGCGATATGGACGACGGGTAAATACCCCGTGCAGGAGTTGGTGTCTACTACCTATGAGGGCTTCGTGGTCGCCAAAGTAAACGGGGTCTTCTTCTGTAGCTGTTATGCGCCTCCGCGGTGGCCGATCGAGCGGTTCACGCAAATGCTGGACCGCTTAACGACCGTGCTAACAGGGCGAAGGCCGGTGGTAATAGCGGGTGACTTTAATGCCTGGGCTGTGGAATGGGGAAGCCGTTTCACGAACCAGCGGGGTCAGATCCTGCTAGAAACACTGGCCATCTTAGATGTCGACTTGGCTAACGTCGGTACCAAGAGTACCTATAGTCGAAACGGAGCGGAGTCAATTATTGACGTGACCTTTTGTAGTCCTGGCCTAACAAGTAGTTCGAACTGGAGAGTAGATGATGGCTACACTCACAGTGACCACCTGGCGGTTCGCTACAGTATCGACTACAACAACAGCAGACAGCGGATAGAAGAAGAGGCGGCTAGGCCAAGGCCAAGCCCTCGTAGGTGGAAGACATCATACTTCGACGAAGAGGTATTTAGGGAAGCGCTCCGCCGTGAGCGAAACTTACTCGGTTTAGACGGCGACGAGCTGGTAGCGGTGCTCTCACGTGCGTGTGATGCGACCATGCCTAGGAGAGTCCACCCTAGAAATGGGAGGCCACCGGCTTACTGGTGGACCGACGCGATTGCGGACCTGCGCCGCGCCTGCCTACGGGCTAGGCGGCGGATGCAGCGAGCACGATCAGAGGAAGAGCGAAACGAACGGCGGGTGGTGTTCGCCGCTGCAAAAGCCGCGCTCAAGACCGAGATAAGAGCAAGCAAGAAGGCCTGCTTTGAGGGTCTCTGTCAGAGTGCCAATACGACCCCGTGGGGTGATGCCTACAGGATCGTTATGGCCAAGACGAGAGGTGTGATGGCTCCTACAGAGCAATCTCCAGAGATGTTGGAGGGGATCATTGGAGGACTTTTTCCGCGTCATGACCCTAGTCCTTGGCCTCCTTTCGTAGGACAGCCGGGGACTGGGGCTGGCGATGAGGAAAGGGTCACCGATGTGGAACTTGCGGGGATAGCTAAGTCCCTTAGCGTAGGTAAGGCCCCAGGTCCGGACGGAGTTCCGAACCTGGGCTTTAAAGTAGCTATTGCAGAAGCTCCCGAGATGTTCAGGTCTGCTATGCAGAAATGCCTGGACGAGAGAGTTTTCCCAGAAGCTTGGAAGAGGCAGAGCCTGGTACTATTGCCAAAGGCGGGGAAACCACCCGGAGACCCGTCGGCATATAGACCAATATGCTTGATTGACACGGCGGGGAAGGTGCTCGAAAAGATCATCCTCAATAGAATGTTGAAGTTCACTGAGGGCGTAAATGGTCTCTCGAGCAACCAGTATGGCTTCCGGAAGGGGAGGTCCACCGTAGACGCTATCTTGTCGGTTACAAAAACCACCGAGAAAGCACTCGAGCCTAAGAGGAGGGGAATTCGCTTCTGCGGGGTAGTGACTCTGGATGTAAGGAATGCATTCAATAGCGCCAGTTGGGCTGCTATTGCCGATGCGCTCTTGCGTCTGGGGATACCGGAGTACTTGTACAAGATTCTCGGAAGCTACTTCCAGAATCGCATACTGATTTACGACACGGAGGTGGGTCGGAAGTGCTTTCACATAACCTCAGGAGTCCCGCAAGGTTCCATCCTGGGTCCGGTGTTATGGAATGTCATGTACGACGAGGTGTTGAGGTTAGAGTACCCAGTGGGAGTGGTGATTGTCGGATTTGCCGACGATATTACGCTCGAAGTCTACGGTGAAACGATCGAGGAGGTGAAGTTGACTACCGACCACTCGATCAAGGTTGTGGAGGCGTGGATGCGGTCCAGAAAACTGGAGCTGGCTCACCACAAGACAGAGGTGACGGTTGTTAACAACATGCAGTCGGCGCAGCAGACGGAGATCAGTGTAGGAGAGTGCACTATCCTGTCGAAGCGCTCTGTCAAGCACTTGGGCGTGATGATCGACGATAAGCTTACCTTCGGTAGCCACGTCGATTATGCCTGTAAAAGAGCCTCCACAGCTATTGCGGCACTGTCCCGGATGATGTCCAATAGCTCAGCGGTGTACGCCAGTAAGCGCAAGCTTCTGGCTAGTGTTGCTACGTCCATACTTAGGTATGGCGGCCCGGCGTGGGGTACCGCGCTAAGTACTGAATGCTACCGACGGAAGCTGGAAAGTACTTACAGGCTTATGTGTCTGAGGGTTGCAAGCGCGTACCGTACCGTGTCACACGACGCTCTCTGTGTCATTACTGGTATGGTGCCCATCAGCATTCTTATCAGTGAGGATATGGAGTGCTTCGAAATGCGCGGCACAAGAGGCATACGCAAGACTGTCAGGATGGCCTCTATGGTCAAATGGCAGCGCGCGTGGGACAGTTCCACCAAAGGAAGGTGGACCCATAGGTTGATACCGAGGGTAGATAGTTGGATTAATAGGCGCCATGGGGAAGTTTCATTCCACCTGACACAGGTCCTTACAGGTCATGGTTGCTTCCGACAGTATCTACACCGTTTCGGGCATGCGGATTCTCCCGAATGCCCAGTGTGCAATGGTTTAGAGGAAACGGCGGAACACGTTTTGTTCGTGTGCCCGCGTTTTCGCACAATGCGTGACCGCATGCTTGCCACATGCGGGGAGGACACAACTCCGGACAACTTGGTCCAGAGAATGTGTAGGGATGAGATTAGCTGGAATGCCGTTTCAACGGCTATCACCCATATCGTCTGGGAGCTACAAAGGAGGTGGCGCGTGGACTCGGAGAATGGCTAGTCCAGATGCAGTACAAGAGGTGGTCCAGGGGTTCGAAGTCGGCTTCGTAGGTCATACCGGTGCCCTGCGGTCGAGATCGACCCTTACAGCGATTAAGTGGCCGCGGAGAGGAAGTCCCGGTAGCGGTGCAGTCGTGGCGTCAGTCTACTGGGTTGGATCTGAGCCCGCGGTTGGAAAGGGATCCCCGGCAAGGGTCGGGGTAGGTGAGACCCTGCTGTCTGCAACCTACGGATGCAGCTGATAAGGCCTGAAGGGTAGTGATACCCTTGCCTTCAGCAGGTCAGATCGGGTTGCATGTGGGCATCAGTTCTTGATGTCCGCTCAGCAGTAGGGCGCGGGCGGGGTTGACCCTGCCCGCCTTCCGAGGACAAAGGGAGTGGCGAGGACCACTCGGGAAACTGGCTAAGCGCCAGCATGCTATCGTGATGGACTCTCCAGTGCGAGTCATCGATGTTCGTTGCTGCTAGGCTACGGCAGCTAACCTTGAGGGTGCGATATGCACTACCCCCTCTCTGAAGCAATACCTTCTTGGTGGTTCCGGAGAGACGTAGGGTTTGGCGACCATAGGAATGTGTTTTAGTGGGTCGAGGAGAGAGTAGTCCTGGCTTCTACCGGCATTGTAGAAGACGGCCTCATCCCCACACTACCCTAACCTTCCTGTTAGGGTGTCTGATGAGCAGATTTATCCCCCTATGGTTTAGAAGGAAAAAAAAAAACACTGCTGCGAAAACTGTAGCGGACCAGCTCCGCGATTTCGTCGATGAGAGGCATAACGTGCACAAGGACATTAAGGATCTCGTTGCAAGAATCCAAGGTAGCCTTGGGTCAGCCATCAAAGACCGGAAACAACTGATGCAGAGAGCGGAAGCCGCTGATACCGAGTTGACGGCGACTAAGAACGCTCTGGCGGCAGCGGTACTGCAGCAGGCGAAAACCGGAGCACCTCCCGGTAGAAGTAAAGCCTGTATCCGCAATAATCGGGACACAGAAATACAGCTGAAACTCTGCAATAGATACATTCAAATTGCTCAAATTTGGCCAAATAACATCTTCAGATGTGTTCATTTCACCTACAAAATTTCAGTTGAGTCGGTGCAGTACTTTTTGTTGTAGCAATGAAAGAGTAGAATGTTCGCCATTGAATTTTGTACAGCGCCTAGTTTTGCTAGTCAGCGCTGTAACTTTTGAATTTGGAAAAAGAAATAGCTGAAATTTTGAACACAAATTTCTCAATCTACATTTGTAACATAGGCAAAATTTCAAAAAAAATCGATGCGGTATTAACAATTTTATATTCGAAACATGTATTGGGACTGAACGTGATTTTAGCCCCTCAGACAGCAATTAGTCAGCAACCTTTATTGTTTCGATTGTATTTTTGGAAGTACTATACCAATAATCATCAAATTTTGCAGGCATACCCGAGCAGTAGGGAATATCTACAGCATAACAAAATATGTTATTTTGGCAAAATAACTGAGAAACGGAGAGTTATTTTTGTGTTATTAACATAACATATCATGTTATAAACTTGTCTGTCATAAGCGGCAAAATAACAAAAATCATAACAAAAAAATGTTCCTGGAAGACCAGTTGTATAACACGTTTTGTTTGTTTCAATAACAACTTAATAATAGTCAATTTGTAAAATATTTCAATAACAAATTTTGAAATTAACAAGTTATTGATAACAATTTTAAAGCAAAATGAGTTATAAGATCTTATAAGGTCTTAGGGGAAGGAGGGTTTGTGAAAATGTGACAAGCAATGTGTTAAGTATAGGAAAATCCCGTACTAAGTGGGGAGGGGGGACGAAAATCCCCAATTTTAGCGTAACGTACTCAATGGATGCTCCCTACTGACACAGTAAGAATGTAATGTCAGGAAGAAGAGGAAGAGGAACTGACAAGGAAACATGATTTTCTCAACAGTCCGTTGCGAAATGCTGTGAACAACGTCCATCTCGTGTAGTTTTGATTGCAAAACTTGTTATTGATGTATTATTAGTGATCAAATATTTGCAAAGTAATTCAATAATAACTGGACTTGTTCTGCAACAAAACATGTTATTGAAATGTCATTTGAAGGAAATATATTAATAACACGATCATAACAAAATAAGTTTGTCCAACAAAACATGTTATGGAAAGGTATTGCCTCAATAAGTTAATAATAACAAACCAAGATATAAAAACAGATTTTGTGATTCCGTTGTTATCATTTTGATATTCTCCTCTGCTCGGGTAATATACACATAATCAACTACCTTCTATGAAAATTTCATGGAAATTGGCAGAGAAATTCAAAAGTTATGAATAGGCAAATATTTCACATGAAAAACACGAGAAATTTTCACTAAGATTCACCCCTATCAACACCAGTGTTTTGCAAACCAATTGATCAAAGTTGATGAAATTTTGCAAGAAAGTGTCTTTATAAGTATCATAACTGCTGACGAGATTTCATAATTATTATCACAGAGCTAAGAACTGTAACACAAAAGAACCAACTATTATGCGAATGAAAATTGGTCATAATTGTACAAAATGCTTAAACCATGTCTGTTTGTTTTTCATCCACAATTAAAAGTAATGCATCGATTTATATAAAATTTGGCACACATAATAAACATGCACCAAAGAGTTCTCAGTCAATTATTTGGCCAATTTTACCGATTCATTACAGAGCTACAGCTGTACTTCTGTGTCTCGATTATTGCGGATACAGGCTTTACCAAGGCGAAGGGAAAGCAATGAAGACACCCCATGGCGTGAGGTCCGGAACAGGAAGGACAGAAACAGAAAGGATGGCGCCAAAACGAAAAAACCTATCAGAAAGAGAAAGAAAGGTGAAGCGGTCATCTTGAAAACCAGCGAAGATACGTACGCCGAAGTTTTGCGGGCCATGAGGACGGATCCGCAACTCCAGGAGTTTGGTGCTGACGTCCAGAATAGACCTGTGCGCCGCCGCGCCACGCCACCGCCGCCGACAGTTTTTGCCCCACGCCGACGCCGACGCTGATATCGGCGGCGCGCCATACGCCGATGTTTGTCACGCCGCCGATTTTCATTTTTCACGCCGGTGATCAGGGCGCGAACAAAATTTTGTTTACATTAAGTTGAGATAAAATACTAAAACTCTTTCGAAGATTTTTCTAAAATTCCAATCAAAGAATTTTTCAGAAGTTCCTTAAGAGATTCCTTCAGGAGTTTCTTCAAAGATGTCTCCAGTAGTTCCTTCAGAGATTCAGGGATGCCTCTAGGAGTTCCAACACGCATTTTTTTTTTCAGAAGATCTCTCAGGAAGGTCTCGACAGGAGTACGATCAGATTTTTTCAGGTGGTTTCAGGGATTCCTCCTAGAAATACATCCGAGATTCATCCAGAAGATTCATCAGGGGATCCAATAGGAGGCCCTTCAGAGATTAGTCAGAGAGTTTCTCCAGAGATTTCTTCGGAAATTCCTACAGGAATTCATACAGGAGTTTCTTCAGGAATTAGTCCAGAAGTTTCTTCAGAGATTCCTCTAGGAGATCTCTCAGGAATTCCTCTAGAATTCCAAAAACGGGTTTCTCCTGGCGTTCTGTATTCTTCAGAAATCACTCCAGGAGCTCCATCAAGGGTTCCTTCCTGGATTTTTTTCAACAATCCCTCCTGAAATTCCTATCGGTATGCCTCTAGAAAATTTTTCAGAAATCCTTTCAGGAGTTCTTTTAGGGATTTATCTAGGAGTTCCTTCAGATATTCCTACAGAAGTTTCTCCATAGATTAATTCATGAACATTTTCAAGGATTCATGCAGTATAGTAGTTCTTTCAAGAAATGCTCCAAAAGTTCCTTCGGTGACCTCTTCAAGAGTTCCTTCAGGGATCTCCTCATCAATTCCAGGAGGATTCAGGAATGCCTCCAGGTGTTCATTAGGAATTCCTTCAGAGTTTCTTTAAGCTATTTCAACAGAAATTCGCTCGGGTATTCTTTCAGAAGTCCCTTCAGAGATTTTTTCAGGAGGATTCATAGATGCCTCCTGGAGATCCATCAAAAGTTCCGTTAGAAGTTCTTTCAGGAAGAAGGTCCTAGAAATTAGTCTAGGAGTTCTTACAGGGATTCCTTTTGAAGTTTCTTTAAAAATTTTACTTTGTAATGGCTTTTCCAGTTTTGATACATTTAAAATACAGCTATTTTCATATCTTGTCAGACGTTTCGGTTACATTTGGTACCTTCCTCAGGACTCAATTATTGCCGATTTTTCGTCCAGTGTTGTTCTGTCGAACAGCAGTTAACGATTTTTGGATTCGACTGCGATAGAATTTAACTTTGAAATGGCTTATCTAGTCTTGACGTTCGAAATCTAGGCTTGACAAAATTCGTATGCAGCTATTTTATTAAGTTCTTTTAGACATTCATACAGGAGTTCTTACAGAAATAAGTCCAAGAGTTCCTTCATAGATTCCACCAGGAGTTTCCGGCATCCATGAAGATGTTTCTTCAGAGGTTTCTCCTGAATTTCTTCAGGGATTCCTTCAGAAGTTCATTCAGATTCCTTTAAGATAACCTTAGGGGATTCCTCGAGAAATTCATTTAGGAATTCATCCATGAGTTCTTCAAGGGATCGCTCTTGGGGTTCTTTCTGAGATTTTTCCAGGTGGACTTACGGATGCACCAGGAGTTATATCAGAGATTTCTTACAGGAGTTCTTTCAGGGAATCTTGTTAAAGTTCCTTCGAGAATAACCTTAGGAATATAATCAGGCATATCTCCAGGATATTATTGTGGGATCTCTCATGGAGAATTCCTCAAGCATTTCGTTCTGGAATTCCTCCAGGAATTCTTTCGGAGACTCCTCCTGACAAGCTTTCGGGGATTCCTTCTACAAATCCTGCAGGGATCCCTCTACCCAGAAAGATTCCCTTGGGAGATTCCGCTGAAAATTCTATCAAGAATTCCACCTGGAAATCATTCGGAGATTGCTACCGGAATTCTTTCGGGGATTCCCCCTGGCATTCCTGCAGCGATTTCCCCTGCAATTTCTTCGGGGATTCCTCATGGACTTCCTCTGAGCATTCCTCCTGAAATTCCTACGGAAAATCCTCCTGGAATTTGTTTGGAGATTCTTCAAAGAAATCATTCGGATATTCCTCCTGGAATTATTTCGAAGATTCCTCTTGGAATTCCTACGGGGATTCTTTCTAGATTTCCTTCAGGGTTTTTCCTAGAATTTCTTCTGAAATTCTTTCAAGGATTCCTCCTAATATTCCGTCGTGGATTCCTCCTGGACTGCCTTTGGGGATTCTTTCTGGAATTCCTTCGAAGATACAACTTAAACATCCTTCTTGGAATTCTTCCTGGGGTTTCTCGTACAATTTTTTCGGGGGTCTCTCCTAGAGTTCCTTCAGGAAATCTTCCTAAAATTCTTTTGGAGATTTCTTCTGGAATTCCTTCGAGGATTCGTCCTAGACTTACATCATGGATTTCACCAGAAATTCTTTCAGCGTTTTCATTTGATACTCCGTCGTGGAGTTCCCCTGGAATTTCTTCAGGGTTCCTCCTGGAATTTCTTTAATAATTTCTCTTGGAACTCCTCCTGGATTCCTCCTGGATTTCCTCATGGAATTAAAGTTCCTTCGGGATTCCTTCGGGAATTCCTTCAGAAATTACTCCTGGAGTTCCTATGGGGATTCCTCTTGGACATCAAACGAGGATTTCGGTTTGAAACCCTTCGGGGATTCCTCCTAGAGTTCCTTCGGAAATTCCTCCTGAACTTCTTTCAGGGATTCCTCCTTAAATTCCTCCGGGGTTTTCTCCTGGAGTTCCTTCGGAGATTCTTCCTAGAATTCTTCCTTGAATTTCTTCGGATATTTCATTTAGAATTCCTTCAGAGATTCCTCCTAGAGTTGCTTCTGGGATTCCTCCTGTAACTTCGTCAGAGTTTCCTTTTGGAAGTCCTTTGGAGCTTTCACTTCCAAATTCTTCGGAGCAGAGATGCCAGATATACAGATTTTTGACCTTCTTTACATACAAGATACAGAGTACAGGAAAATACAGATTTTTAAAATATGATACAGATTTCTCCAGAAAGCACAGAATTTGATGTTATTTTCCATAAATTTAATGAAAACTTAATAAATAGCTGCTTAAACATTAAAGAATTTATGAAAATTTGTACATTTTCACACAAGTTTTAGAAAAAAATATCAGTAAAAATTAAAACCCGTCAAAAACTAGTACTTTTTTGTTAGTTTCTTTTGAAATCTAGGACTCTCGGTGTCTGCTAAAACCTCAAATACGGCGATACAGAAAAATCTGTATTGATACAGATTTTTGATAAAAATAATCTGGCATCTCTGCTTCGGAGATTTCTCATGGAATTCCTCCTAGAATGTCTTCGGGGTTGCCTTCGGTGAGTCCTCCTAGAATTCCTTCGGGGATTCCTCCTTTCTGAGTTCTCCTGGATTTTTTTCGGGGATTCATCTTGGAATTCCTTCGGTCCTCTTAGATTTTTTTTAGGAATTTCTCCCGGAATTTATTTATTATTATTCATTTATTACGTAAGGCAATTTCCTCGAATTTTTGACACCAGCACACCTAGCCCCCCCCCCCCCCTTGTAAGATTTTTGGTATGAAACTCCAAATATTTTTGTATAGAGCCAAACCCAAACTCTTGGGTATATTTCGTTGGTTCGTCCTCACAATTTTTCGGGGATTATTTCTTGAATCCTTCTTGAAATTCCCACTGAAATTATTTTATTATTATTTCCTTGATGTACTGCTTGAATTCCTTTGAGATACGCGTAGGTATTCTTTCTGAATTTTCTTTTGGAATTCCTGCGGGACATCCTCCTTTCGGGGATTTCTTCAGGGTTGTGAAGAATTAGCCTAAGTTAAAATTCACGAATAAAAAGAAATAGAAAAAGATTTCTTAAGGGATTCCCCTTGTACTTCCTTCGGGGTTTCCTCTTGAAACTCTTTCGAGGATTCCGCTTGGAGTTCCTTCGGAGATTCCTCCCGGAATTCCTTAAGGAGATTCCCCCTGGGATTCTTGTAGGAATTTCTTCTGGAATTCTGTCGGGTATACCTCCTGGACTTCGTTTGGGGATTTCTCCTGGCATTCATTCTGGAATTCCTTCGAGGTTTTCTCCTGAGTTTCCTTCGAGGATTCCTCCTAAAATTTCTCCAGGGATTCCTCCTGCACTTTTTTCAGGGATTGCTCCTGGACTTTAACGAGGATTCCTCCTTTTTTCCAGAGTTTTTTCCTGGAATTCCTTTGAGGTTTGCTCCTAGAATTCCTCTTGGAATTCTTTCGGCAATTCCTCTTAGAAATCCCTCAGGGATTTCTCCTGGAATTCCTTCAGAGATTCCTCTTGGATATTTTTTGTTGATTACTTTTAGAAATCCTTAAGGAATTCTTTTTCGAATTCACTTTGAAATTCCCATTGGAATACTTCCGAGGATTCTTTCTGGAAATCCTTTGTGGATTACTGCTGGAATTCTTTCGGGATTTCCTTGTGCAAATTCTGCGGGTATTCATTCAGGGCTCCTTCATGGAATTCCTGAAGTAGTTTAGCTTCTGAAGGATCTAAGAAAACAAAATAAAAACGGTAGCAAAATCTATATTTTTACCCTTAATTTGCAATGGAGTAATGCAACATGCACTAATACGGATACTGGTAATTTCACAATAGGTCTAATTACTGGGCACAGTGATGGACCCGAACAGGAATAAAAAAAGGTGTTCATTCAGACGTAAGGTTATAATACACAGGGTCAAATATTTGACAAATGAACTCAAGAAAAAAACATCTGTTTGACACTAATGAAACAAACAAGATGTTTGAGCATTGTTTTTTTTTTGGTCAAATACTTCATCCTGTGTACTGACATAATAATAATTCATGTCATAAATGGTCATGAAAAAGCAAAAACTGAACTACAAATTCTACAGCGTAGAGACAACTTCTTTGTTTCGCCAATGTTGACATTACGGTCAAATTTTGGTCACGCCGACTCGCGCCGCCGCCGCCGCCGCCGAAAGCTGCCACCGGCGTGACGCCGATGACGCCGCCGCCGCCGGCCAAAAATGGCCCTCACGCCTCCGCCGAGCAAAATAAAGTCGGCGCACAGGTCTAGTCCAGAAGATCAGGCGAACCCAGGCAGGAGACATGATCTTCGAGTTGAAAAAAGACTCGAAAAACAGAAGCTCAGCGTACAAAGAGCTAACGGAGAGAGTAATGGGTGAAAAGGTTCAAGTGAAAGCCATGTGCCCCGAAGCGACGATTCAATGCAAGGATCTGGACGAGATTACCACCGAAGAGGAAGTGATAATCGCCATGCGGGAGCAATGCGATTTGGAAAGTGTGGGGATGTCTGTACGCCTGAGAAGAGGACCGTTCGGAACGCAGGCAGCGTCGATAAAACTCCCAGTAGAAGCAGCCAACAAAGCGATGACCACTGGCATAATCAAAGTCGGCTGTTCAGTATGCTCACTGAGGTTGTCCCAGCGACCGGAAGGGTGCTACAGGTGCCTGGAACACGGCCACCTGGCGCGGAATTGCAAAGGAATCGACAGAAGTAAGCTATGCAGGTGGTGTGGTCAGGAAGGGTACAAGGCGCAAGACTGCAAAAACGAGCAAAGATGTCTGTTCTGTGTTGACAAAAGCCGCAACAGACATGCGACGGGAGGGCCTAGATGTCCGGCCTTTCAGCAGACGAGACGTACTAAACCGCAGTGGAGGTAACTCAATTAAACGTCAACCACTGTGACACAGCACAACAATTGCTGTGGCAATCTGTATCGGAGTCGAAGTGCGATGTGGCTATCCTCTCTGAGCCGTATCGCATACCAGTTGGAGACGGTAACTGGATCGCAGACAAAGCAAAGACAGCTGCCATTTGGACGATGGGGAAGTACCCCATCCAGGAACTAGTGTTTCAGGCAAACGAAGGCTTCGTGATTGCCAAAATTAACGGAGTTTTTGTTTGTAGCTGCTACGCACCCCCTCGATGGACTATAGAACGGTTCAACCAGATGCTAGACGAGCTAACCGACGAGCTGTCCGACCGAAAACCGGTCGTAATCGCCGGGGACTTTAACGCCTGGGCGGTTGAGTGGGGCAGCCGCCTCACCAATCAAAGAGGGCGTGCCTTGCTAGAAGCGGTAGCAAAGCTCGACGTGGACTTGGCCAACGAAGGAAGCACCAGAACCTACCGAAGAGATGGTCGAGAATCCATAATCGACGTTACCTTCTGTAGTCCCGTGTTAACGCGAAACATGAACTGGAGAGTTTGCGACGGATACACTCACAGCGACCACCAGGAAGTTCGGTACAGCATTGGAGTATGGCCACAGAGTACACTAGCTGGCAGACATCCTGGCGATCGAATGTGGAAGACGAAGCGGTTCAACAAGGAGCTTTTCGTTGAAGCTATCAGAAGAGAAGACCCGGGGTCGAATTTGAGGCCGGAAGAATTAACGGCAGTGCTGGTGCGAGCGTGCGATACAACCATACCAAGGAAGTTCGAGCCGCACAACAGACGTCGTCCGGCATACTGGTGGAGTGAGGCGCTTCGTGTCCTCCGTGCAAAATGCTTCAAAGCCAGAAGGCGGATGCAACGATCTAAAACCGACGGCGAGAGAGCAGAACGCAGAGTAGTGCTGAGGGCCGCGAAAGCCGCTTTGAAGGAGGAAATTAAGCGCAGCAAGAAATCAAGCTTCAAGGAGTTATGCCGTGATGCCGATACAAATCCGTGGGGAGACGCATACAGAGTGGTGATGGCCAAAATCAGAGGTCCTGCGGTACCCACTGAAACATGTCCAGAGAAGCTGAGAGTGATTGTCGAAGGGCTGTTCCCTCAACACGAGCCTACGATTTGGCCACCTACACCATACGACCATGCAGGAGAGGAGAGAGTGAGCATCACCAACGACGAGCTCATAGCAGTGGCCAAGAAAATGAAGGTGAAGAAAGCCCCCAGACCAGATGGGATCCCCAACGTAGCGTTGAAAACAGCTATCGAGGTTAATTCAGATATGTTCCGGACGTCGCTGCAAATCTGCCTGGATGATGGACATTTTCCGTCCCAGTGGAAAAGGCAAAAACTGGTGCTACTACCGAAGCCAGGCAAGCCTCCTGGCGAGCCAGCCCGAGCAGAGGAGAATATCAAAATGATAACAACTGAATCACAAAACCTGTTTTTATATTTTGGTTTGTTATTATTTACTTATTGAGGCATAACTTTTCCATAACAGATTTTCTTGGGCAATCTTATTTTGTTATGATCCTGCTGGTGGTATATTTTCTTTAAATAACATTTTAATAAGATGTTTTATTTAGAACAAGTTCGGTTATTATTGCATTATTGAGAGTGCACCATTAGGCCGGAACAAATATCATTTCCTTCTTTTGTCACTTTGCTCGTTAACTCATCAAGGGGGGGGCATGATAAATAATAAACATATTTGATGAAAAACTACCCAAACAATTAGGCAAAATCGCCAAACTCATCGGATTTGTTAAGACATTAACTTCAAAATTTTTATATTTCTTCAATAATTTATTGGTGTCCCCCCTCAAAATGTCGAATTCCGACAAAAAAATTCCGAGGGGGGAGGTGATATAAGAGAAAATCGAAATTTGTGTCAGCCTTATTTGATCATCAATAGCACAATAATATAGTTTTGCAATCACAACTACACCATGCGAGATTTACAGCAAAAGGAAAGAAAAAGTTAACATTTGCTGATTTCCATACAAAAAGTTATTTTTGGAGTCTATGAGCCATATCTTCGGTGTCTACCCAGTCAACCAGTAATCGTATAAGATGTTGAATAAGATGTTTAATAAGATGTTAAAGTGGAGGCGATATGCGTACATTTTAAATGCGCCTAAATGGAGACATGCACGCATAAGGACTGTTCATTAAAGAAAGTGGACATCTGTTTACCAATAGTTTAGTGTTAAAACTAAACAAAAAAATGTGAATTTTTGCTCAGTGTGTAAAATTATTGTTCACTTCGGCAACACACTCAAAGAAAACGGAAAAAGTAAGAAATTTCGAGCGATAGGTCGTATTAGCTTTGAGACTAGCAGATTAATTCTGCACAAATGGTGTTCCAAAAAGTTGTCGTATCGAGAATTAGCTTACTAATACACTTCCGGGACCGCAATTTTTTAACGCTAAGCAGGGGACAGATGTGCCGGATGATGTAGGGTACATCAGAACTGATAAATTTGGGAAAAAGTTTTTGGTGTGGCGAGCCGATTGTTCATGTGGCTTAAAGAGTTCTTCGTATTTCACAACGGGAACAATCAACGGTGAAAATAACAGAAAGGAATGCATCAAAAAACGACTTCTACCCATCTACCGAAAACATACGGATCCTCTTTTGTTTTAGGCGGATCTGGCATCCACATATTGCGCTTCTTCTACACTAGAGATGCTCAAGACGGAAAAAGTCAATTTTGACGAAAAATGGCAAAATCCACAAAACTTCTCTGAACAGCGTCATGTGGAAAGATACCGGACAATAATTAAGCGGCATCTCAAGAAAGATGGAAGAGAAGCAAGCCCTGTTGATTGCTTCAAAAAAAAATTATCTGCGGCACAACGAAAAGTTACGGAGAAAGTTGTGCAGAATCTTATGGGAGGTATCAAGAGGAAAGTCCGAGCGTTCTTACGAAAAGTGAAGTAAATGTCCAAACTCACGTGAATTCGGCCACATGTATGTTAATTGTCATTTATAAAAAATAAACTTTTGAATTTGTTCGAAAATACATATTTTCTATTGAAAAACAGGTGTCCACTTTCTTTAATGAACAGTCCTTATGACCTCCACTTCATCATCTTATGCAACATTTTATACGATTACTGGTTGCCTGGGTATGAATCGGTTAAGCTGAAGTTTTAACACGAAACTAAGAAATATTTCTAATTGTTATTTCTATTTAGTTCAATCCATTTCAGTGGAAAAAAATGTAGAATTTCTGTTGGTTCTGTTTTGGAAATAAAAAAGTGAACAAAATTAATTTTGAAATTATCTCAAGGCCGTTTGGGCAGCGAAGACTGGAACATGCCATTCTCTTTGAAGGACTGGCTTATGAGTTGTAGTGGGTTATGGCCTTAGTCATGGCTATTTTATATTTTTTATTTTCAGAAAGGAATCAATAGAAATTCTTTTTTTTTCCTCTGAAATGGCTCGAACTTAGGGGTTACAACCTTGCGAGGATAATAAAAATCTTTGTCATGATTCTGATATTATAATTTATTTTGCATCCATATTGTTACCAATAACTTTTAAACTTCAAAATTTGTTATTGAAACATCGTATAAATGCACTGTTATTAAGTTGTTATGAAACTAACAAAACCAGTTATTTAACTGGTCTTCCAGGAACATTTTTTTGTTATGATTTTTGTTATTTGGACGCTTATGACAGACATATTTATAACATGGTACGTTATGTTAATAACATGAAAATAACTCTTTGCGCTACTCAGTTGTTTTGCCAAAATAACACATTTTATTATGCTGTTGGTATTCCCTTCTGCTCGGGAGGTGCATTCCGGCCGATATGTTTGCTGGATACGCTCGGTAAGCTGCTGGAGAACGTCATCCTTAACAGGCTGGCGCCATTTACAGAAGGGGAGCAGGGACTTTCAGAGATGCAATTCGGATTTCGAAGAGGGAAATCATCGATAGATGCCATACGAACGGTTGTTGATACTGCCGACAAAGCAAGGAGGAAAACGCGACGGGGTAACCGCTTCTGTGCCGTCGTCACAATCGATGTGAAGAACGCATTCAACAGCGCAAGCTGGGAAGCCATCGCTGCAGCGCTGCACGAGATGAAGGTTCCTGACTACCTCTGCAGGATTCTCAGTAGCTACCTAGACAACCGGACCCTGTGCTACAATACCAGCGCAGAACAGATGAACGCTCCGGTAAGCGCGGGCGTCCCACAGGGATCCATTTTGGGTCCGACGTTGTGGAACACAATGTACAACGGGGCGCAATGTACAAAGCGGGAGATAAAGCAGCTCGACGTAATGATTGATGACCGGTTAAATTTCAACTGCCACGTCGATTACGCCTGCGAGAAAGCAGCAAAAGCGATCACGGCTCTGTCGAGGATCATGCCAAACAACTCGGCAATAAGCAGCAGCAAGAGACGATTATTGGCTAGCGTGTCTACGTAAATCCTGCGGTATGCTAGTCCGGCTTGGGCGACAGCGATGAAGACAAAAAGAAACCGAGTGCAGTTTGGCAGTACATACAGGCTGATGGCCATGCGGGTAGCGAGCGCCTACCGCTCAATATAATCGGATGCGGTGTGCGTAATTGCCGGGATGGTCCCTATCGGCCTCGTTCTGGAGGAGGACAAAGAGTGCTATGAGACCAGGGGCACTCGGGGAGTTCGGAAAGCAGCACATGTCGCCACGATGACGAAGTGGCAACACGAGTGGAATACCACAGCGAAGGGAAGGTGGACCCACCACCTTATTCCAAATCTGGCGAAATGGATGAACAGAGGTCACGGAGAAGTAAAATTCCATCTGACGCAGTTATTGTCAGGCCATGGCTGCTTCAAGAAGTACCTGCATAGATTCGGACACGCACGAGCGCCGTTTTGTTCCGAGTGCGGAGATGTCGAGGAAACACCGGAGCACGTCGTCTTCGAGTGTCCACGTTTTGCTGTGGAGCGTAGTGAGATCACAGAAACCTGCGGTGCTGGTATAAGTGCCGATAACATCGTGGGTAGAATGTGCCGTGACGAAGCCAGCTGGAACGCGGTGAACTCCACGGTAACGAAGATGATGTCATTTCTCCAGCGGAAGTGGCGAGAGCTGCAAATGAACGATAGAAGAAACAATCCGGGGTAAGCGTAGTAGTTCCGTCCACGTGTGGTAGATCTGCCGTCGGGGACTACCGGTGTCGTGAGCGATTAAGGTGTGGAGCTTACTGGCTCTCGGTCGATATTCGGGAGAACTTCCTACGTCGGGGAACTCTCTGTCGGAGTAGGATAGATCCACTGCCGGGGAGTATCCGAGTAGTGCGCGTGAAGTCATTGTGCTCAATTGCACACGGGCGGTAGCAAGAGAACGTCTTTCGTCGGGGACTTCTCTGTCGGAGTAATACAGATCCACCGCCGGGAACTGTCAAAGTAGAGCGATCGGGAAGAAGCACCGGAGCATGGTCGTCAGGGCGCATGTGAACCGGAAGCCGTCTCCAACCGGAATCACAGGACCGACCTTGGCATCTGCCCGGGAAGTCGGTAGCGGGAGAAGTTTCAGTGTCGGGAAACTTTTCGTCGGGTAGGGTATATCCACCGTCGGGGACTATCCGAGTGGTGCGCGGAAACCTCGAGTGCTGATTGCCACTCGGGCGGCATCGGGAGGGCAACGTTCTCGGAGCAAATTAGTAGGGGCCGATGAACTCAGCATGGCTGTAGAATAACAAATTTGATGAAAGTGGTACTAACATAGAGTTTACCGCTCAATGGCGGCACATGAAGCAAATAACAAGCTAACCGGAGCCGAAAGGCTAAGAACGATTAGAATAACAAATTTGAAAAATAGCATGTATGTCGCTTAGTGGCGATACTGGAATATTAACAGCATACTAACGAAGCGGTGAGCATAGCATGAAGAAGACTAGGATAACAAATTGGTGATGGTGCACAAGGCACATAACGCCTCCCCTACGAAGAAATACTGTATGGTGGCACCGGAGGGGAATTTAAGGTGGAGGTGAACTAGGAGAGTGTTTTTAGTGGGTAGGCGCACATTCGAATCCCACACAGCGTCTTTAGAAGATTTTTGGACTCCTAGAATAAAAAAAAAAAACACACACACACACACACACACACACACACACACACACACACACACACACACACACACACACACACACACACACACACACACACACACACACACACACACACACACACACACACACACACACACACACACACACACACACACACACACACACACACACACAAACACACACACAAGGCTCCGGGACCAGACGGTATCCCAAACGTAGCGGTGCGAACAGCAATCCTAACGAACCCGGAACTATTAAGGATTACGTTTCAAAGGTGTATCAATGATGGCAACTTCCCCGACATATGGAAGCGCCAAAATCTTGTGCTACTGCCGAAACCAGGGAAGCCTCCTGGAGATCCTTCAGCATACAGGCCAATCTGCCTGTTGGATACTGTCGGCAAAGTGCTGGAAAGAGTGATCCTCAACAGGCTCACAAAATACACGAAAGGAGAGCACGGCCTGTCAGATATGCAGTTTGGCTTCCGGAGGGGTAGATCCACTGTCGATGCCATCCGAACGGTCGTGGAAGCAATGCAGACGGCGCAAAATCAAAAGAGAAGAGGTAACCTACTGCGGAGTGATCACGCTGGACGTGAAAAATGCGTTCAACAGTGCTAGTTGGGTTGCAATCGCCGATGCGCTGCACAAACTGAGAGTTCCCGAGTACCTCTGTAGCATTATGAGCAGCTATTTTCAGAATCGGACATTGATCTACGATACTGACAACGGGAGAAGAAGTAAAACCATAACAGCGGGAGTTCCCCAGGGATCCATTCTCGGTCCGACCCTCTGGAATGCTATGTATGACGAAGTACTGAAGCTGTGCCTCCCTAGGGGCGTGAAGATTATCGGTTTTGCGGACGACGTGGCGCTCCTAGTGATCGGTGAATCATTGGAGGAAGTAGAAGTGCTCGCCACGGAGGCGATAGATGTTGTCGAAAACTGGATGCGGGGGAAAAAGCTGGCCCTAGCTCATCACAAGACCGAGATGGTTTTGATAAGCAACCGAAAGGCGGTACAACAGGCGAGAATTTCGGTCGGAGAGTGCATCATCGAATCGAAGCGGAATGTGAGACACCTGGGAGTGGCTAAAATATAAACGACTCATAAGAAAGTGATCATTCTTCATAAATAATTCCGAAAGTGCCAGTGAAGAAACAGGGGTGTAAGCAGTAATAAATTACAAAAGTTCCATAAACAAATAAAAAAAATGCATAAATAAATCAAAAGTTTCCATAAATAATTGATTTTTGAGCAATTAAAAAAGTCAAAAATGCAATGAATAAATCAACTGTTGCAATAAAAAAAGCCATTTTTCCCATCAAATAACTTCGAATTTTCCACAAATTAATCCGATTTTTCCATAATAAATTAGAAAATTTACAATAAAAAAATATCGAAAAAGCAATAAATAATTTAAAAAGTGCAATAAATGAAAAAATAAATTATCAATAAATGTCAAAAAACGAGCAATAAACGTAAATGCATTTTGAGCCAAAAAAATACATTGACCATGCGGCGAAGCCGCATAGAGGACTGAGGAACTGAGGCGGCAGAAGGCCGCCGAAGTTTCCGATATCCGATGCACCGCAACTGCATCGATTCGGTTCTAGGCAAACCACAGATCCAAGAATTTGCCCGGTATAATGCAAACATAGATGTTATCCCTTTTTTAGGTCCGACGAGCGATAGCGAGTTCGGACAGCAAGCAATTGCTCGGTAAATTGCAATCATAGTTAGGCAGGCTTTTCAGTCGTTACAGTCATATAAGTGCGATTCAGCATTTCACTGCCTCATACTTTCCTGCATTTGTTTTTCATTGGTAATTTAGTCATTTTTTATTGCATTTTTTGAATTTTTTATTGCTTTTTCGATATTTTTTTATTGTGAATTTTCTAATTTATTATGGAAAAATCGGATTTATTTATGGAAAATTCGAAATTATTTGGTGGGAAAAATGGCTTTTTTTTATTGCAACAATTGATTTATTCATTGCATTTTTGACTTTTTAAATTGCTCCAAAATCAATTATTTATGGAAACTTTTGATTTATTTATGCACTTTTTTATTTATTTATGGAACTTTTGTAATTTATTACTGCTTACACCCCTGTTTCTTCACTGGGACTTTTCGAATTATTTATGGGAAATTTTGTATTTATTATGGAACGTTTAATTGTCTGCCCCTGGGAGTTACAGGGGATAGACAAAATGATCGGGACAGGCAAAATTTTCACTTTCAAAAAAATGTTCAACTAGCTGTAACTTTTCGAAAAGTGCATCAAATATTCTCAAATTTTTACTGTAAGTTCCTCAACTAGTTGTGTATCAGTGGACAAAATTTGAAAAAGATCGGACCATTCTTCACAAAGTTATGAAAATTTTTGAAAAAGGTAAAATTTTCCGATAACCAACTTTGAGCTGCTATATCTCCGGATTAAATGAACCGAATGCAATGAAATTTTCACCATTTAGGACTTATATAATGAGCTATGGAAAACCATTGACTTAACTTAATATTCTTAACACGGAAGAAAATTATAACGATTAGATTATTTTTCTAATAAACACCAAATTATCCAAAACATCAACATCGTTTCAAAATTCAAGATGCAAATTATAATTCATTTAGTTTCCCTCTAATTGACTTATATATAAATGGGTTTTGAAGGAAAGTAGCAACATAGCCGCTAGTAAATTGAAAAAGTAATGGGATGCATATTAAAAAAGACCAATTTACTAAAAAATCGTAAAAAAAATAAAATCGCTATAACTTTTTCGCTTGTTAAAAATTTCAAGTTAAGTCAAATGTTTTCTAGAGTTCATTATATAAGTCATGAATGGTCAAAATTCTAATGCAATCGGTTCATTGAATCCGGAGATATAACAGCTCAAAGTTGGCTATCGGATAATTTTATCTTTTTCAAAAATCTTCATAAATTCGTGAAGAATTGTCCGATCTTTTCCAAATTTTGTTCACTCATACACAACTAGTTGAAGAACTTCCAGTAAAAATTTGAGAATATTTGATGCACTTTTCGAAAAGTTACAGCTAGTTGAACAGTTTTTGGAAAGAGAAAATTTTGCCTGTCCCGATCATTTTGTCTATCCCCTGTATGTTAGACGATAGGCTAAACTTTAATAGTCACGTCGACTACGCGTGTGAAAGGGCTGCAAAGGTGATTTCGGCACTATCTCGGATCATGCCCAACAACTCAGCGATCAGCAGTAGCAAGAAGCGACTACTGGCAAGTGTGTCCACATCGGTGCTCCGATACGCAGCGCCTGTGTGGGTGACGGCACTACAGACAAGGAGGAACAGATCTCGGCTGAACAGTACGTTCAGGTTGATGGCCATGCGAGTATGCAGTGCGTACCGTACAATTTCGTCAGAAGCAGTCTACGTGATAGCCGGAACTATTCCCATAGATCTTATACTCGAGGAAGAAAACGAGTGCTATAGAGATAGAGGCATATCAGGAGTCCGAAGAAGAGCCCGAGCTGACACCGTAAGAAAGTGGCAACAGCAGTGGGATAACGCTGAAAACGGTAGATGGACCCATCGGCTCATTCCGAACGTTTCAACCTGGTTGGATAGGAAACACGGGGAGGTCCACTTTCACCTGACACAGTTCTTGTCAGGCCACGGATGTTTCCGGAAGTACCTGCATCGATTCGGGCACGCAGAGTCCCCACTTTGCCCAGCATGCCCGAGTAATGAGGAGACACCAGAGCACGTGCTTTTCCACTGTCCCAGATTCAGGGCAGCACGAGACGGGATGTTAGCGGAGAGTATCACAAGCCTTAGCCCCGACAACATTGTAGAACGAATGTGTCGGGAAGAAAGCACCTGGAATGCGGTGAACAGGGCTGTGGGACAGATCCTGTCGTCACTGCAGCAGAAATGGTGTGAAGACCAAAGGGCATCGGATCGCGATCGGAGTAGGCTAGATCCACCGTCGGGGACTAGTCCGAGTAGTCGTAACGCTCTGGTCTTGGGTCGTCGGGGCGCCGGTGAACCGGAAGCCACCCTCCAACCGGAATCATCGAACCGACCTCGGCACCTGACTGGTCGGGATCAAACCACCGTGTTCGGGAGAACTTCCATCGCCGGGGAACTCTCCGTCGGAGTAGGCTAGCTCCACCGCCGGGGACTAGGACGAGTATGTCGCGAGAAGCACCAGTGAATGGTCGTCGGGGCGCCTGTGAACCGGAAGTCACCCTCCAACCGGAATCGCAGGACCGACCTCGGCACCGATCTGGGAAGTATCGGTTCGGAAGATCTTCCATCGCCGCACACTGGGGCAGGATTGAAAATACACGGAAAAAACCTCTAGCTCGTCGAGATGTCGAGATACGCACTTGGTGTCTTTAGAGAAAATATTTCTATGAACAAGGTCGATATTCTGAACGGTAGCATATTTTTCTTACGTTATTCGCATAAAAGTCCTATAAGTCATTTTGGCCATCTTTCATTTTAGCGGTATGGTGTCTTCGGCAAAGTTGTTCGACTATTTATGCTAAAAAAGTTTGCCGAAGACGTCAAATTTCCAAAGCCTACTGTTCTTGAGATATTAGTCGTTTTATAAAATACCTACCTAAAATCGAGTTTTTTTATTACATTACGTTTGTAAACAAATTAAATGTTCGTTTTCGAGTTATAATAATGAAAAATACTAAAATAAAACATATGTAAAATAAATTAGTTGGAAAACCCAAAATATGCATTGTTTTTTTATAGAAAGTTCCTGAAAATCACGCAAAACGTATATAGGACGTTCTTGCAGTCGGGCAAGTTCGGGCAAGTTTTTTCATCGGCGATCACCTAAAAAATACATAAGCTTTCATGTAAATTTTTTTCACCGACATGATATTTGATGATTTTTTTTAAATAGCGTTCAAAGTTTACTGTTTTGTGTGAATTAGTACAACATTTTTGTACATATTTCACCATGTTGTATGTTGCCAAGTGAACCATGAGAAAAATAAATGCAATCTAGTTGCAGGTTTAGTCATATTTAAGCTCCAAACAAATTGTAAAACACAAAAATGTCCGAAACGCCAATAAAAGTGAATTTTTAGATCATTGAACACACAAAAAATATTTCTATTAAATAAAATTATATAAGATAATGATAAAACCAAGGCTAAATGGCGTGTATAGGACATTTTTGTGTTTTACAATTTGTTTGGAGCTTAAAAATGACTAAACCTGTAACTAGATTGCATTTATACTTCTCATGGTTCACTTGGCAACATACAACACGGTAAAATATGTGCAAAAATGTTGTACTAATTCACACAAAACAGTAAACTTTGAACGCTATTTAAAAAAAATCATCAAATATCATGTCGGTGAAAAAAATTTACATGAAAGCTTATGTATTTTTTAGGTGATCGCCGATGAAAAAACTTGCCCGAACTTGCCCGACTGCAAGAACGTCCTATATACGTTTTGCGTGATTTTCAGGAACTTTCTATGAAAAATCAATGCATATTTTGGTTTTTCCAACTAATTTATTTTACATATGTTTTATTTCAGTATTTTTCATTATTATAACTCGAAAACGAACATTTAATTTGTTTACAAACGTAATTTAATGAAAAAACTCGATTTTAGGTAGGTATTTTATAAAACGACTAATATCTCAAGAACAGTAGGCTTTGGAATTTTGACGTCTTCGGCAAACTTTTTTAGCATAAATAGCCGAACAACTTTGCCGAAGACACCATACCGCTAAAATGAAAGATGGCCAAAATGACTTATAGGACGTTTATGCGAATAACGTAAGAAAAATATGCTACCGTTCAGAATATCGACCTTGTTCATAGAAATATTTTCTCTAAAGACACCAAGTGCGTATCTCGACATCTCGACGAGCTAGAGGTTTTTTCCGAGTATTTTCAATCCTGCCCCAGTGTGCGCCGGGGAACTCTTCGTCGGAGTAGGATAGATTCACCGCCGGGAACTATCTGAGTAATCAGCGCCCGTGGAAAACCACTGGTTCGGGTCGTCGGAGCGCCACCGTACCGGAAGCCATCCTCCAACCGGAATCGCCGGACCGACTTCGACACCCTGCCAATCAACATCGAAGGAATACGCAACGCGAACAACGGTTTCGGGAGATATTCTACCGCCGGAGAACTCTCCGTCGGAGTAAGCTAGCTCCACCGCCGGGGACTACGCTGAGTCGCAAGAAACTACGTCGAATCAACCGGGTTCGAGTCGTCGGGGCGCCAGCGAACCGGAAGCCACCCTCCAACCGGAATCGCCGGACCGACCTCGGCACTAAACCGGTTCGCCCAGGAAAAGGTCAACGAACGCAGCGAGAAAGCCACCCGAAGTAGAATAGCCACCCTCCAACTGGCATTGCCGAACTGACCTCGGCATTCCACTGGTCAACTTGGAGAGCAGCAGCAGTATGTCAAAGCTCACGAGAGCGCAGCAGTTAAAGCTACGTGATTAAGATAAAGCTCATGAGAGCGCAGCAGTTATGTTGGAGATAAAGTCAGCGATCTAGCGTGATTAGCTATGCCTGATAACAAGTGAAGTGCATGAGCACAGCCCCCCCGAAGTAGTCGCTTCTAGTGGAATCCGGGGGAAGCAGGCACTGTAGACCTTGGTGGAGGTTAGAGGCGTAGGGTTCAGAGTTCTCTTCTCTGTTCTGAGTCCCTCACGAACTGGGCACGCGATGGACGAAATCACTGGTCAAGTAAAAAAAAAAAAAACACACACACACACACACACACGCACACACACACACACACACACACACACACACACACACACACACACACACACACACACACACACACACACACACACACACACACACACACACACACACACACATTCTGTCCGACATGCCCAAACAACGAGGAGACACCGGAGCACGTGGTATTCGACTGTCCGCGATTTGAAGAAGTACGTGGTGACATGCTAGCGAGCGCTGCTGGTAATCTGAGTCCCAACAACGTAGTAGAGAGAATGTGTCAGGACGAAACCGTATGGAATGCGGTGAACAGAGCGGTCACGCGGATCATGTCAGCTCTCCAGCGGAGATGGCGCGAATATCAAAGAGTATTGGGTCGCGATCGGAGTAGGCTTGATCCACCGCCAGGGACTTGACCGAGTCGTTCGTTGCGTAGTACCGGTTATAGGTCGTCGGGGCGCCGGTGAACCGGAAGTCTACCACCAACCAGAATCGCCGGGCCGACTTCAGCACCTTACTGGTCGGGTTGAAAACATCGGTGTCGAGAGAACTTCCACCGTCGGGGTCTTTCTCTGTCGGAGTAGGCTAGGTCCGTCCACCGCCGGGGACTAGACCGAGTAGACCGCGAAAAAGCACCGGTGCTTGGTCGTCAGGGCGCCTGTGAACCGGAAGCCAGTCTCCAACCGGAATCTCAGAACCGACCTTGGCACCAGCCTGAGAAGTATCGGTAACGGAAGAAGTATCAGTGTCGGGGAACTCTTCGTCGGATAGGGTAGATCCACCGTCGGGGACTATCCGAGTCGTGCGCGAAAAGCCGGAGTGCTAAATGGCACACGGACGGCATTAGAATAACAAATTTGGTGTATGTTTGTACCAACTGTGTCGCTGAATGGCGATAGGTTGGGTACGAACACTAAAAAGATTAGAATAACAAATTTAGATGCGACAAAATGTGCATGAGCACAGAAGAAGAAGAGCGCATGAGCGCAGTGCCCCCCCTGAAGCAGTCGCATCAGTGGTACCAGGGGGATCGAGGCGACAAGGTGTAGCAGAGTTTTTCCAATCGGTTTTCTCAGCTCGGGAGGTTGGGAGGAAAAAAAAAACACACACACACACACACACACACATGTGACCCGACCCTCCGGGCCTTCTATCAAAAAGTAATTTTTGGAATGAACATATAGCCTTTCCGTCGAGAAAGGCAAAAAAATACGGCATTTTATTTAAATTATAATGATTTTTCTCGCATATTGGTTAGCGCTATGAGGGTCGATGCGGTGAGAAGGAAAACAACGACGCATGTTTGTTTATTTATGATGTAAAAATAATGCTGTTTTAAATATTTCTTATTGTTTTCACGCGATGTGCAAACCTAGCAACATGAATTAAATCCACTTAAAACAAATATTCTTAATTAAACACTCGTGCTTAGTTTTATATATGGTTCATTTATATTTTACCTGTTGATAAAATACACACTATACAATCGATGTAGATGCTTTGTTTTTCTTGTGTTTGCACTTATACCACATTGATCCAAGAGTATTATCATGTATAATCTAAATTTGTGGAATCAAGAATTAGAATGAAATATTCTTTTTCTTTATATTGATGATGACCTGCTGTTGATATTCATTGCTAGTTAGTGTGGTGCAGGTGTATTGTAATCTAGTCCATACGAATACGGTTCTCTTAAATTCTGTCCGTTTATAGTTAAGTGATATATTTGTTATTTGGGTTAACAAAATGAAGCATATTATGAATGTTTTTGGAAACCAGTACAATTCGGTGAGCATGAATAATTGTGATAACGGCCCCTTCGAAAGTTTTGCAGCCAACAGGAGAAACTTGACGCGCCAGTTTTCTATCGTTGATTCGTTTTTTCATCAGAGGAAAGAAGGAGAGCGAACACGTTATCCCAAGTGTAAGCAAGAAAGCAATTTCTATCAAAGCATTTTTTTATTCCTCATGCGAATCATTTATCATTTATGACCAATGTAATCTAAACAGAAATATTTTGTACACAGCGTTATTATTAGATGCCATGGCTAGATGCTAATTTGTGCTCGTTAATTGCCCACAGCATATTAGGGTAATTGATCCGATCATGGAGGATTTTTTTTTTTAGTTTTTATTTTTGTGTATTTTAACTTAGATGCTAATTCTACACTCAAAGATCATGGAGGAATTAAGCACTGAGTTCATGTTTAAACCACAATTGTATCGCCCCAAGCAAACTTTATACATGGATTGAATTGAAAATAATAAAATTCATCCTTAATCTACGGGAAAATAACGAAATATTGCTACTTTGATGCTGTTATGAGCTTTCTATTCATATTCATCTGAAAGAACATTGTGTTCCTAATGTTGCGGTATTTGTTCCTATTGTTGCGGTATCCCATTGAAGTCATATGGGATACCGCAACATTAGGAACACTACCGCAACAATAGGAACACAGCAGCATTAATGTGTTTGCTGCTGTGTTCCTATTGTTGCGGTAGTGTTATTTTTTTCTGTTGTTTTTTTTAAATAGGTTTTTGGGCAAATCTTGAGCAAACAAATGGTACAATCTCATAATTTAGGCACCATACATCTATTAAAAATACCTTTCGATAACATTTCAGTCGAAAAAGTGCTCAATTGCCACTACCGCAACATTAGGTACTACCACAACGATGGGAACAATTACCCTACCAGCAAATTTCCACCCATTCATTCAAGGGTAAACGTTCAAAACTGTTACAAGAAATACAGAATACTCATTATTAAAAATAAAGCATTTACATTTTAAGAGGGCGTTATTTGTAGTTAACAGTACTCTTTTAAAAGCAATGCATCGTATTAATCTCGTCAAGCAATCCACTAGCATCACTAATCGAAAAATTAGATTCTTGTGATCGAGGAAGGGATGGAATTCGATCCACCGCTTTATAAGAAGTTATTGGTTGCAACATGAATTATATCGGTACCGAATTTGTTTTTTTTTTCTATATTATAGACCAGTTAGTCGATCACCCCAACATCGTCGGACAGAAATTTCAGGATGTACACGAAGAAAAAATAAAGTAATGTCAATCAAATTGCAGTCGCAAACAAGCATATTTGTGCACTGACCCATCTTAACCCTGAGCATGAGGGTTAAACTAACTATTATGCGGACAACTTTTTTTTACATACTTTTACTCATACCTTTTAACTTAGTGGGTGGATTTTCAAAATCAAAGCGATTTTATTAAGGGGAATACTGCCCCCACTCGCTAACTGTCCCATATGAATAGGAATCCCAGCAAAGATGGGACTGTTACGCGAGTGGGGCAGAATAGTTGTGCTATCATAGCGTGTGGAGGTTGTGTTATGATAGAATATTTTGGAGATATAACTGCAAATGACGCGTACACCTATCGTTTTTCACTCGATTTCGAGTAATATTTTTGTATAGTAATGAATGCGATACATTTTAATGGGTGGAACAGACCTGGTGTGATGGTTAGAACATTTGACTATCACGCCGAGGACCTGGGATCGAATCCCACTCCCGACAAACTCGTAAAATGTGAGTTCTTCCATCGAAAGGGAATAAAGTGTTGGTCCCGAGATGAACTAGCTTAGGGCTAAAAATATATTTTGGAGATATAACTGCAAATGATGCGTACACCAATCGTTTTTCACTCGATTTCGAGTAAAATTTTTGTATAGTAATGAATGTGATATATTTTAATGGGTGGAGTGGACCTGGTGTGATGATTAGAACATTTGACTATCACGCCGAGCACCTGGGATCGAATCCCACTCCCGACAAACTCGCAAAATGTGAGTTCTTCCTTCGGAAGGGAAGTAAACTGTTGGTCCCGAGATGAACTAGCCTAGGGCTAAAAAGCTCGTTAATACAGATGAAAAATATATATTTTAATGAAAATTGCACAAAATTCTTTGTCTAGGTTGTAGTTGTTAGGTAGAAATTCCACATCAGTGACGATTAGTTAGGCCATCCAAATCGTTCTGGAATTTATATATACACTCCCGTGCAAAAGTTTGGGGTCACCCCCTCAAAACATGAGGTAGGTACTTTTCACAAATTGTGTATGAAATTTTTAGTATAAAAACTTTACCAAACTAACATGTTTTTTCCTAAATCTGTACGAACAAAAATGTTTACCGTGTAGTTCAAAATTGGGTCGACCAAATTTTGAAATGAAAGTTGCATTTAGAACTTTATTTCTATCCTCTTTGAGAGTCATTCATAAGAATTTAGTGGAAAATTTCATAACATAACTTTAATTATCGAGTTAGGTTTACACGTCACCGTGCAAAAGTTTGCGGTCACCCCTTAGTAACTTGCGTCATGCATAAGTTTGGGGTCAGCTTCCAAATGAAATCTGAGTAGGATTTTTATTCAAATCGCCATTTTTTTGTACATCTCCAATTTCTTCCCTTGGTAGTTGAAAGGCGAGGCACTTAAATGAATGTTATGAAATGTTTATAAACTAATTTCTTGACTAAGTTACACTCTTAAGGTAGAAAATGGTATAAAATCTGTGGTAGTTTAGCAGCTCGATAAGTAGGCCGAGCTTTTGGAATTATCATTATCAGTATAACTGTCAAGAGAGAAGCACCACATTGGCGACGAACGAACCCCGTTTGCTTTCGAGCCTTCGAAACGATCATCGGAGCGTTTGCCATACGACTTTGGACACGATTTTGGAGATCCAATCCAGACAATGAAAAAAAAATCAAGATCCGTTGCACGCTATGTCCAAAGGGAAGTATTATGAAAATCGAAAGTACCTCAAATGATATTCCATAGGATCGTAGGTTTGAACCTGTAGTTTCAGAATCTGTGCGGTTTAAAATATTTCATCTTGGGTTTTTGAACTTTTTTCGATTTTTCAATTTTTTTTCCTATTTTTCCATACAAATCACGAAAAAAGTAATTTCAAGGTTAATTTCATCCCATATAAAAATGTATGGGAAAAAAACCCAAGATGGATTATTTTAAATCGCACATATTCTGAATCTAGAGGTCCAAAAATACGGTTCTAGCGAATAAACTTGAAGGTACATTCACTTTTCATAATACTTCCCTTTGGACATAGCGTGCGTTGTCCGTGAAAGGACGTGCAAGTGCTGGAAGTTGTAACCGTTCAATGAATCGCACGAGGTTTTGATAAACAAGATGGCTTTAGCGCCACTCTCGCTAGGCAAGAGACCACCTGTCTTTTCTGAATTTGCCCGACTGTTTCTGAGACTATTCTCTCAGGGGACTCGTGAACGGCTATATTATATAGGGAAAATACCAACGTGACAAACCGGTAGATACGCCAAACTCCAGAACCTTTTCTTGAACCCGTTTATACCCGATCTTCAGCTCACTCAAATCAAACGTACGCAATTGGAGAACAGAAGTCGGAAAAGTTAATTTACCACAAAAACGGAAACAGAAAAAAAATATACGTAAAAGGGTGAATTCTCTAGGGAAATGCCCAAAACGAAATCAATTAACTCTCAGAACTTCGAGCTCAAAAAATTACATTTATTCAAGGAAAAAGTCTTATTCGAGTTGAACTTTAACGAAAATGTCTATAACGGGGAGCTTAATACTATGGGAAACAAATCATGGCCATGAACAGAGTTTCCACGTACCTGCGCAGGTTTTTGTAGCGGTGCGGTGTCTCGATCTTCGATGCGGCCGCGGAGTTCCCGGCGGTTTCTGGCGAAGACGGCTCGTTCTAATGATGTTCGATTCGACGTCCTTGGTAGCGATGGCGGCAGATGGCTTGCCGCTGTAGCTGCTGCTATGGCGCGCAGCGATGCAGATTGAGGGAATACTGCCCCCACTCGCTAACTGTCCCATATGAATAGGAATCCCAGCAAAGATGGGACTGTTACGCGAGTGGGGCAGAATAGTTGTGCTATCATAGCGTGTGGAGGTTGTGTTATGATAGAATATTTTGGAGATATAACTGCAAATGACGCGTACACCTATCGTTTTTCACTCGATTTCGAGTAATATTTTTGTATAGTAATGAATGCGATACATTTTAATGGGTGGAACAGACCTGGTGTGATGGTTAGAACATTTGACTATCACGCCGAGGACCTGGGATCGAATCCCACTCCCGACAAACTCGTAAAATGTGAGTTCTTCCATCGAAAGGGAATAAAGTGTTGGTCCCGAGATGAACTAGCTTAGGGCTAAAAATATATTTTGGAGATATAACTGCAAATGATGCGTACACCAATCGTTTTTCACTCGATTTCGAGTAAAATTTTTGTATAGTAATGAATGTGATATATTTTAATGGGTGGAGTGGACCTGGTGTGATGATTAGAACATTTGACTATCACGCCGAGCACCTGGGATCGAATCCCACTCCCGACAAACTCGCAAAATGTGAGTTCTTCCTTCGGAAGGGAAGTAAACTGTTGGTCCCGAGATGAACTAGCCTAGGGCTAAAAAGCTCGTTAATACAGATGAAAAATATATATTTTAATGAAAATTGCACAAAATTCTTTGTCTAGGTTGTAGTTGTTAGGTAGAAATTCCACATCAGTGACGATTAGTTAGGCCATCCAAATCGTTCTGGAATTTATATATACACTCCCGTGCAAAAGTTTGGGGTCACCCCCTCAAAACATGAGGTAGGTACTTTTCACAAATTGTGTATGAAATTTTTAGTATAAAAACTTTACCAAACTAACATGTTTTTTCCTAAATCTGTACGAACAAAAATGTTTACCGTGTAGTTCAAAATTGGGTCGACCAAATTTTGAAATGAAAGTTGCATTTAGAACTTTATTTCTATCCTCCTTGAGAGTCATTCATAAGAATTTAGTGGAAAATTTCATAACATAACTTTAATTATCGAGTTAGGTTTACACGTCACCGTGCAAAAGTTTGCGGTCACCCCTTAGTAACTTGCGTCATGCATAAGTTTGGGGTCAGCTTCCAAATGAAATCTGAGTAGGATTTTTATTCAAATCGCCATTTTTTTGTACATCTCCAATTTCTTCCCTTGGTAGTTGAAAGGCAAGGCACTTAAATGAATGTTATGAAATGTTTATAAACTAATTTCTTGACTAAGTTACACTCTTAAGGTAGAAAATGGTATAAAATCTGTGGTAGTTTAGCAGCTCGATAAGTAGGCCGAGCTTTTGGAATTATCATTATCAGTATAACTGTCAAGAGAGAAGCACCACATTGGCGACGAACGAACCCCGTTTGCTTTCGAGCCTTCGAAACGATCATCGGAGCGTTTGCCATACGACTTTGGACACGATTTTGGAGATCCAATCCAGACAATGAAAAAAAAAATCAAGATCCGTTGCACGCTATGTCCAAAGGGAAGTATTATGAAAATCGAAAGTACCTCAAATGATATTCCATAGGATCGTAGGTTTGAACCTGTAGTTTCAGAATCTGTGCGGTTTAAAATATTTCATCTTGGGTTTTTGAACTTTTTTCGATTTTTCAATTTTTTTTCCTATTTTTCCATACAAATCACGAAAAAAGTAATTTCAAGGTTAATTTCATCCCATATAAAAATGTATGGGAAAAAAACCCAAGATGGATTATTTTAAATCGCACATATTCTGAATCTAGAGGTCCAAAAATACGGTTCTAGCGAATAAACTTGGAGGTACATTCACTTTTCATAATACTTCCCTTTGGACATAGCGTGCGTTGTCCGTGAAAGGACGTGCAAGTGCTGGAAGTTGTAACCGTTCAATGAATCGCACGAGGTTTTGATAAACAAGATGGCTTTAGCGCCACTCTCGCTAGGCAAGAGACCACCTGTCTTTTCTGAATTTGCCCGACTGTTTCTGAGACTATTCTCTCAGGGGACTCGTGAACGGCTATATTATATAGGGAAAATACCAACGTGACAAACCGGTAGATACGCCAAACTCCAGAACCTTTTCTTGAACCCGTTTATACCCGATCTTCAGCTCACTCAAATCAAACGTACGCAATTGGAGAACAGAAGTCGGAAAAGTCAATTTACCACAAAAACGGAAACAGAAAAAAAATATACGTAAAAGGGTGAATTCTCTAGGGAAATGCCCAAAACGAAATCAATTGACTCTCAGAACTTCGAGCTCAAAAAATTACATTTATTCAAGGAAAAAGTCTTATTCGAGTTGAACTTTAACGAAAATGTCTATAACGGGGAGCTAAATACTATGGGAAACAAATCATGGCCATGAACAGAGTTTCCACGTACCTGCGCAGGTTTTTGTAGCGGTGCGGTGTCTCGATCTTCGATGCGGCCGCGGAGTTCCCGGCGGTTTCTGGCGAAGACGGCTCGTTCTAATGATGTTCGATTCGACGTCCTTGGTAGCGATGGCGGCAGATGGCTTGCCGCTGTAGCTGCTGCTATGGCGCGCAGCGATGCAGATTGAGCTCGGGAAGATGGCCGAATTACGGTGCGGAGGAAGTGGTGGCTGGACGGAAGGCTTCCGATTTATTATCCACGAGAGCTTGGCACGGACAAAGTCGTGCTTCCCGGGTTGATCCTCCTAAAGTCAATAGGGACGCGATAGAGCCCAGCGACCCGGCTTCGTGTACTTAGGTTCCTGCTGGGCCGAGCGGGGAATGCCACGCCTTCTACTTCCCAAATTCGGACCTGGTCCGGCGTACGCTGATTAGCGACGTACGGGGGACCGAGCTCTCGGACTCTCTCCACCGAGGCTTTTGACGTGTGGTGGAGTCGACGACGGTTTTTGGCGACCGTCGGAGTTGTATCGTTCGACTTTGACGACGAACCTCACTTCTCTCCATTTAACTGCCTCGAAAAGCGGGCCTTAGCGGACATCCGAGCTCTATTTTCATCCTTCGTGGACGAGTTTGGCGCCTGAAGACGCCACGGAACCCCAAAATCGACCCCGCTTGTCGAGAACCGACACTTGCACCAGCCCGTACAATAAAAAGCACCTAAGAGCTGGATAAAGTCCAACGCGAATAAGATTTTTAAGTTAAACAACACGAAAACACTAAAATACACTTAATAATTACCTTTTTATGCACTAAAAATAAGTACGTAAAAAGTAAAAGTAAGCAAAAATAAGACTAAATGGCTACGACTATTTCCTCAGGGGACTCGTGAACGTCTATATTATATAGGGAAAATACCAACGTGACAAACCGGTAGATACGCCAAACTCCAGAACCTTTTCTTGAACCCGTTTATACCCGAACTTCAGCTCACTCAAATCAAACGTACGCAATTGAAGAACAGAAGTCTGCAAGGTCAATCTACCACAAAAACGGAAACGGAAAAATATACGTAAAAGGGTGAATTCTCTAGGGAAATGCCCAAAACGGAACCAACTGACTCTCAGAACTTCGAGCTCAAAAAAAAAAATATATTCAAGGTAAAAGTCTTATTCTGGTTGAACTTTAATGGAAATGTCTATAACAGGGAGCTAAACACTATGGAAAACAAATCATGGCTCTGAACAGAGTTTCCACGTGCCTGCGCAGGTTTTTGTAGCGGTGTGGTGTCTCGATCTCCGATGCTGTCCCGGCCGCGGAGTTCCCGGCGGTTGCTGGTGAAGACGGCTCGTTCTGATGACGTTCGATTCGACGTCCTTGATAGCGATGGTGGCAGATGGCTTGCCGCTGTAGCTGCTGCTATGGCGGGCAGCGATGCAGATTGAGCTTGGGAAGATGGCCAAATTACGGTGCGGAGGAAGTGGTGGCTGGACGGAAGGCTTCCGATTTGTTATCCACGAGAGCTTGGCACGGACAAAGTCGTGCTTCCCGCGTTGATCCTCCTAAAGTCAATAGGGACGCGACAGAGCCCAGCGACCCGGCTTCGTGTACTTAGGTTCCTGCTAGGCCGAGCGGGGAATGCCACGCCTTCTACTTCGCAAATTCGGACCTGGTCCAACGTATGCTGATTAGCGACGTACGGGGGACCGAGCTCTCGGACTCTCTCCACCGGGGTTTTTGACGTGTGGTGGAGTCGACGACGGTTTTTGGCGACCGTCGGAGCTGTATCGTTCGACTTTGACGACGAACCTCACTTCTCTTCATTTAACTGCCTCGAAAGGCGGACCTTAGCGGACACCCGAGCTCTATTTCCGTCCTTCGTGGACGAGTTTGGCGCCTGAAGACGCCACGGAACCCCAAAATCGACTCCGCTTGTCGCTTGTCGACGCAATCTTCGCATGAAGGAAACCCCCCAAAAAGGAGCCTATCGCCACGCTGAGAAGGAAGAAAAAACCATCATCGTCGTCGACGACGGCCGTCGAGGACGAGAGCAAAAGAAGCGCTACTTGGTGGCGCGAGCATCAGTTTCAATACGCATCTCGAAGTGAACGGATCGCAGCAACCGAAGTAAAAGTAGAGAAGTGAAGCTGGCGAGCCGATCCCAGCAGAAGAAATGTGTGGGCCGACGATAGCCAGAAGAAAAGTTATGTACAAAGTGTAAATAGTCAAACATTAAAATGAATTAGAGCAAAAACCAGTGTGTGCCGTTTGTCTCTGAGCCAGAAATTTCCTTGGTCCGTCAGTCGACTGCGTTTCCGGTTGAGTTCTTTTCAGGGCTAAAGTTATTTGGAGATAGTGTCCCACCCTATAGAGTTCGCCGCTGGTCCGTCGGTCGCTGCATGGCAGTTTCCATCCACCGAATCCACTTGGGGAATTGGTGAGACTGGTGGGTGCGCTGCAATAAAGGCAGCCTGGAGAAGACAAGCAGATTTACAGTCCACTGCAACACGCCGCAACAGTCCGAAATTCACTATAACTTAGCTTCAAATTTTAATCTTCAAAAAACGCGATCACTTCTACACTCCAGCCTTGTAGCGAACGAAATGACCGAGCTTTAGTCATTTTGTTTAAAAGAAATTTACTCTAACAATCCCCCTATTCATTTTGTAAATTGCGCCAACGAACTATTCGCATGGCGATTGGAATCAGTTGGCGCCTATCTAGGTTATTAATAGATAATATTGGAAAGATCTCACCAATTGTTTCTCACCAACGCAATTCTCAGCAAAGAACAACACGATACTGAACACTAAACTCCCGCATATCTAATGTTTTGATTTTCACGCGAGACAATAGCGAACGCGATCGAACATGATGAGATACTCACCCCTTACAGGAGCGATGCATGCACAGCACAGAACAACACAATACTCACCATAAAAATCAACAAATATTCACAAATTCTTCAAGAACCCTCGAGCAAGTTCATTGAACTCAAATATTCACCATCCCAGGTCACCATAAAAATCAACAAATATTCACAAATTCTTCAAGAACCCTCGAGCAAGCTGATTGAACTCAAATATTCACCAGAACTCCCAGATCATCATAAAAATCAACAAAAATACACTAATATTTCAATAATTTTCGTGCAAGGTCATTGAACTCACATATGCACCAGAACTCCACGTTTTATCAACGACTACAAACCATGAGAGCTTTCGAGCAGTCGTGATTTTTATTCATAGTTCAATGAAATATGGTTTATGTGAATGACCAAATTGTTACGTGTTGAGTATTACACGAATCGGATGTAGCGCTGAATGAAAGCTTTTACATTTTATTATATTTATTCATACAAACTTCAAACTGCTCATAAATAATATCATTGAATGTTTGTATATTCGAGCAATTTGCTCGAACAGCATAAAATTATTTCCTAAACAACTTTTTTTTTTTTTTTTTATTTCTTTGTATTTGTGAATTTTAACTTATTGCTAATTCTTCACACCTAAACAACTGTTACTGTTTCAGCAGCTACCAAACGCACCCGCTTTACCGTGCTTCATTGTTCTCTCCTCTCGAAACAAGCTGGCTGAGTATTGTATGTACCGACCGATGCAATTGTTTACCCGCTTGACTCCTGAGCGGTGCTGTGTTATCAAGGCAGCCTAAAAACGAGTTTATTTTTAGTCAATACCTGAGACGGGACCCGTCAGGTGCTAGTGCAAATACGAAACCATTTGCCTGTCAAAAAAGACCACTTCTGATTAGTCGATTTGACAAAAGCAGCGTTGCGCCGCGTTACGTTCGTTATGTTCGCAGGGCACTCTGTTGTTGAGTTAGCCGTGTTGCTAGTAGTCACGGGTTTTTTAAACCTCGTATGATTGATACTTAATAAATAACAACATTAATAGTTTTTTTCACTTTCTGTGCTGTTTTTATCCGGAACTTGACATGGTGAAATGAAGTGCAAAACGATACATTATGGGCGCAGTGATGTGTATCATTATGGGCTTCATTTTTACTAATTTTCGAAGAATCCGAAGGTTTGCCGGCAAGGGATGGAAGTCTGTGTGTGAGATTCAAACGAGGAAGATCAGATTGTTTTCAAACTCATTCTTTGAAGTAGAATGCTAGATAAAACTAGTCAACAAGTTTTGATTGATATGCATATGAAAAGTGTTGGCAACACTAGAGAAACCCCCGTATGAACAGTAACAAAAAGAATAAGAGAGCTTGTACCAATGAGCTGTCACGTCCCGTCCCAGGTCAATACGCACTAGTTCAAACGTCAAATCCGTTATGTCGTGTATTGGTCTCTTGCGATTTTTTCTTTCTTTTTGCTATGTGCTATGGTTTGCAGGAGAGTAAAGATATAGAAATCAATGTGCACGGATCATCGTTTTCATGGTTGCCAATGGTCATGTTTCTGCCACTCGGCAAAATGTACAACAATTATATAGTTTAGATGAAGCTGCTATGAATTGTCAGGCATCAAAGATTGTTGGTACTAACATTGCTTATTATACAAAACCGACAATAATTTAATCGTGAGTAATTCCAGACTAACTGACTAAGTTACACTCTTAAGGTAGAAAATGGTATAAAATCTGTGGTAGTTTAGCAGCTCGATAAGTAGGCCGAGCTTTTGGAATTATCATTATCAGTATAACTGTCAAGAGAGAAGCACCACATTGGCGACGAACGAACCCCGTTTGCTTTCGAGCCTTCGAAACGATCATCGGAGCGTTTGCCATACGACTTTGGACACGATTTTGGAGATCCAATCCAGACAATGAAAAAAAAATCAAGATCCGTTGCACGCTATGTCCAAAGGGAAGTATTATGAAAATCGAAAGTACCTCAAATGATATTCCATAGGATCGTAGGTTTGAACCTGTAGTTTCAGAATCTGTGCGGTTTAAAATATTTCATCTTGGGTTTTTGAACTTTTTTCGATTTTTCAATTTTTTTTCCTATTTTTCCATACAAATCACGAAAAAAGTAATTTCAAGGTTAATTTCATCCCATATAAAAATGTATGGGAAAAAAACCCAAGATGGATTATTTTAAATCGCACATATTCTGAATCTAGAGGTCCAAAAATACGGTTCTAGCGAATAAACTTGGAGGTACATTCACTTTTCATAATACTTCCCTTTGGACATAGCGTGCGTTGTCCGTGAAAGGACGTGCAAGTGCTGGAAGTTGTAACCGTTCAATGAATCGCACGAGGTTTTGATAAACAAGATGGCTTTAGCGCCACTCTCGCTAGGCAAGAGACCACCTGTCTTTTCTGAATTTGCCCGACTGTTTCTGAGACTATTCTCTCAGGGGACTCGTGAACGGCTATATTATATAGGGAAAATACCAACGTGACAAACCGGTAGATACGCCAAACTCCAGAACCTTTTCTTGAACCCGTTTATACCCGATCTTCAGCTCACTCAAATCAAACGTACGCAATTGGAGAACAGAAGTCGGAAAAGTCAATTTACCACAAAAACGGAAACAGAAAAAAAATATACGTAAAAGGGTGAATTCTCTAGGGAAATGCCCAAAACGAAATCAATTGACTCTCAGAACTTCGAGCTCAAAAAATTACATTTATTCAAGGAAAAAGTCTTATTCGAGTTGAACTTTAACGAAAATGTCTATAACGGGGAGCTAAATACTATGGGAAACAAATCATGGCCATGAACAGAGTTTCCACGTACCTGCGCAGGTTTTTGTAGCGGTGCGGTGTCTCGATCTTCGATGCGGCCGCGGAGTTCCCGGCGGTTTCTGGCGAAGACGGCTCGTTCTAATGATGTTCGATTCGACGTCCTTGGTAGCGATGGCGGCAGATGGCTTGCCGCTGTAGCTGCTGCTATGGCGCGCAGCGATGCAGATTGAGCTCGGGAAGATGGCCGAATTACGGTGCGGAGGAAGTGGTGGCTGGACGGAAGGCTTCCGATTTATTATCCACGAGAGCTTGGCACGGACAAAGTCGTGCTTCCCGGGTTGATCCTCCTAAAGTCAATAGGGACGCGATAGAGCCCAGCGACCCGGCTTCGTGTACTTAGGTTCCTGCTGGGCCGAGCGGGGAATGCCACGCCTTCTACTTCCCAAATTCGGACCTGGTCCGGCGTACGCTGATTAGCGACGTACGGGGGACCGAGCTCTCGGACTCTCTCCACCGAGGCTTTTGACGTGTGGTGGAGTCGACGACGGTTTTTGGCGACCGTCGGAGTTGTATCGTTCGACTTTGACGACGAACCTCACTTCTCTCCATTTAACTGCCTCGAAAAGCGGGCCTTAGCGGACATCCGAGCTCTATTTCCATCCTTCGTGGACGAGTTTGGCGCCTGAAGACGCCACGGAAACCCAAAATCGACCCCGCTTGTCGAGAACCGACACTTGCACCAGCCCGTACAATAAAAAGCACCTAAGAGCTGGATAAAGTCCAACGCGAATAAGATTTTTAAGTTAAACAACACGAAAACACTAAAATACACTTAATAATTACCTTTTTATGCACTAAAAATAAGTACGTAAAAAGTAAAAGTAAGCAAAAATAAGACTAAATGGCTACGACTATTTCCTCAGGGGACTCGTGAACGTCTATATTATATAGGGAAAATACCAACGTGACAAACCGGTAGATACGCCAAACTCCAGAACCTTTTCTTGAACCCGTTTATACCCGAACTTCAGCTCACTCAAATCAAACGTACGCAATTGAAGAACAGAAGTCTGCAAGGTCAATCTACCACAAAAACGGAAACGGAAAAATATACGTAAAAGGGTGAATTCTCTAGGGAAATGCCCAAAACGGAACCAACTGACTCTCAGAACTTCGAGCTCAAAAAAAAAATATATTCAAGGTAAAAGTCTTATTCTGGTTGAACTTTAATGGAAATGTCTATAACAGGGAGCTAAACACTATGGAAAACAAATCATGGCTCTGAACAGAGTTTCCACGTGCCTGCGCAGGTTTTTGTAGCGGTGTGGTGTCTCGATCTCCGATGCTGTCCCGGCCGCGGAGTTCCCGGCGGTTGCTGGTGAAGACGGCTCGTTCTAATGACGTTCGATTCGACGTCCTTGATAGCGATGGTGGCAGATGGCTTGCCGCTGTAGCTGCTGCTATGGCGGGCAGCGATGCAGATTGAGCTTGGGAAGATGGCCAAATTACGGTGCGGAGGAAGTGGTGGCTGGACGGAAGGCTTCCGATTTGTTATCCACGAGAGCTTGGCACGGACAAAGTCGTGCTTCCCGCGTTGATCCTCCTAAAGTCAATAGGGACGCGACAGAGCCCAGCGACCCGGCTTCGTGTACTTAGGTTCCTGCTAGGCCGAGCGGGGAATGCCACGCCTTCTACTTCGCAAATTCGGACCTGGTCCAACGTATGCTGATTAGCGACGTACGGGGGACCGAGCTCTCGGACTCTCTCCACCGGGGTTTTTGACGTGTGGTGGAGTCGACGACGGTTTTTGGCGACCGTCGGAGCTGTATCGTTCGACTTTGACGACGAACCTCACTTCTCTTCATTTAACTGCCTCGAAAGGCGGACCTTAGCGGACACCCGAGCTCTATTTCCGTCCTTCGTGGACGAGTTTGGCGCCTGAAGACGCCATGGAACCCCAAAATCGACTCCGCTTGTCGCTTGTCGACGCAATCTTCGCATGAAGGAAACCCCCCAAAAAGGAGCCTATCGCCACGCTGAGAAGGAAGAAAAAACCATCATCGTCGTCGACGACGGCCGTCGAGGACGAGAGCAAAAGAAGCGCTACTTGGTGGCGCGAGCATCAGTTTCAATACGCATCTCGAAGTGAACGGATCGCAGCAACCGAAGTAAAAGTAGAGAAGTGAAGCTGGCGAGCCGATCCCAGCAGAAGAAATGTGTGGGCCGACGATAGCCAGAAGAAAAGTTATGTACAAAGTGTAAATAGTCAAACATTAAAATGAATTAGAGCAAAAACCAGTGTGTGCCGTTTGTCTCTGAGCCAGAAATTTCCTTGGTCCGTCAGTCGACTGCGTTTCCGGTTGAGTTCTTTTCAGGGCTAAAGTTATTTGGAGATAGTGTCCCACCCTATAGAGTTCGCCGCTGGTCCGTCGGTCGCTGCATGGCAGTTTCCATCCACCGAATCCACTTGGGGAATTGGTGAGACTGGTGGGTGCGCTGCAATAAAGGCAGCCTGGAGAAGACAAGCAGATTTACAGTCCACTGCAACACGCCGCAACAGTCCGAAATTCACTATAACTTAGCTTCAAATTTTAATCTTCAAAAAACGCGATCACTTCTACACTCCAGCCTTGTAGCGAACGAAATGACCGAGCTTTAGTCATTTTGTTTAAAAGAAATTTACTCTAACAATCCCCCTATTCATTTTGTAAATTGCGCCAACGAACTATTCGCATGGCGATTGGAATCAGTTGGCGCCTATCTAGGTTATTAATAGATAATATTGGAAAGATCTCACCAATTGTTTCTCACCAACGCAATTCTCAGCAAAGAACAACACGATACTGAACACTAAACTCCCGCATATCTAATGTTTTGATTTTCACGCGAGACAATAGCGAACGCGATCGAACATGATGAGATACTCACCCCTTACAGGAGCGATGCATGCACAGCACAGAACAACACAATACTCACCATAAAAATCAACAAATATTCACAAATTCTTCAAGAACCCTCGAGCAAGTTCATTGAACTCAAATATTCACCATCCCAGGTCACCATAAAAATCAACAAATATTCACAAATTCTTCAAGAACCCTCGAGCAAGCTGATTGAACTCAAATATTCACCAGAACTCCCAGATCATCATAAAAATCAACAAAAATACACTAATATTTCAATAATTTTCGTGCAAGGTCATTGAACTCACATATGCACCAGAACTCCACGTTTTATCAACGACTACAAACCATGAGAGCTTTCGAGCAGTCGTGATTTTTATTCATAGTTCAATGAAATATGGTTTATGTGAATGACCAAATTGTTACGTGTTGAGTATTACACGAATCGGATGTAGCGCTGAATGAAAGCTTTTACATTTTATTATATTTATTCATACAAACTTCAAACTGCTCATAAATAATATCATTGAATGTTTGTATATTCGAGCAATTTGCTCGAACAGCATAAAATTATTTCCTAAACAACTTTTTTTTTTTTTTTTTTATTTCTTTGTATTTGTGAATTTTAACTTATTGCTAATTCTTCACACCTAAACAACTGTTACTGTTTCAGCAGCTACCAAACGCACCCGCTTTACCGTGCTTCATTGTTCTCTCCTCTCGAAACAAGCTGGCTGAGTATTGTATGTACCGACCGATGCAATTGTTTACCCGCTTGACTCCTGAGCGGTGCTGTGTTATCAAGGCAGCCTAAAAACGAGTTTATTTTTAGTCAATACCTGAGACGGGACCCGTCAGGTGCTAGTGCAAATACGAAACCATTTGCCTGTCAAAAAAGACCACTTCTGATTAGTCGATTTGACAAAAGCAGCGTTGCGCCGCGTTACGTTCGTTATGTTCGCAGGGCACTCTGTTGTTGAGTTAGCCGTGTTGCTAGTAGTCACGGGTTTTTTAAACCTCGTATGATTGATACTTAATAAATAACAACATTAATAGTTTTTTTCACTTTCTGTGCTGTTTTTATCCGGAACTTGACATGGTGAAATGAAGTGCAAAACGATACATTATGGGCGCAGTGATGTGTATCATTATGGGCTTCATTTTTACTAATTTTCGAAGAATCCGAAGGTTTGCCGGCAAGGGATGGAAGTCTGTGTGTGAGATTCAAACGAGGAAGATCAGATTGTTTTCAAACTCATTCTTTGAAGTAGAATGCTAGATAAAACTAGTCAACAAGTTTTGATTGATATGCATATGAAAAGTGTTGGCAACACTAGAGAAACCCCCGTATGAACAGTAACAAAAAGAATAAGAGAGCTTGTACCAATGAGCTGTCACGTCCCGTCCCAGGTCAATACGCACTAGTTCAAACGTCAAATCCGTTATGTCGTGTATTGGACTCTTGCGATTTTTTCTTTCTTTTTGCTATGTGCTATGGTTTGCAGGAGAGTAAAGATATAGAAATCAATGTGCACGGATCATCGTTTTCATGGTTGCCAATGGTCATGTTTCTGCCACTCGGCAAAATGTACAACAATTATATAGTTTAGATGAAGCTGCTATGAATTGTCAGGCATCAAAGATTGTTGGTACTAACATTGCTTATTATACAAAACCGACAATAATTTAATCGTGAGTAATTCCAGACTAACCCTTGCCCTGATAGTTTCATTACTTTTCATTACTAGAAAGCAGCTTATTTTTCTTATTTTTTCTTTACCTAACGCATGTACACTGGAACACGGCCTACTTCTCAGCTTACTGTTTTATGAGCCCTGCCACAGTTTTTATTACAATTATTTTCTTCAGAATGTATGTTATTCAAATATGTCGAATACAACTATTCACTTGCTTGAATAATTATACAAAACTTACATATAAATGTTATAAGAAAATCTGATTACCAAGAGCCAATTAGAAACCAGTGTTATGGTACTGATTCATGTCGTAGCATTTTAGGGATTCCCCCCACACAATCTTGGCCACCCTGCCACCATTGATCAGGCGGGAAAGTTTTCCTCTCTGAGAGAACTACTACGTGCTTTCTAAACGACAACACGTGACAATATCATTTTTTTAACAGACGAGCTTGACCTCAGACCTTAATGTACATGTTTCGAGAGCTTAAAATTGATTGGGTCAATAACGGCGCTGGCCACGTCCTTATGGTCTACCGGGGAAGGGTAGGAATGTTAGTACGACAACTGTTGCTACTAGAGGTTGTATGTACTACGGGACCCTCCACAGTTGTCACGGGAAGGAGTATTGTTATTAAGGAGGGATTGATAATTGCATAGATTAAGGATTCACTTTGGTAAGCGATGTGATCCATGCAACCGTACAGTATATATACATATGTGTCACCTCACAATGTGGAAGAATGGTGAGACCATAAAAATTTTAAATGATAGTTTATGGAATGAAAAAGATTTTGCGTCTCCTCGCAATTGGGAGGACTGGTGAACCAATATGGGTTCGTTCAAATATTACGTAACGCTAAGGGGGGAGGGAGGGGGTCTACAGTTGGGTTACGCTTCATACAAAATTTCAAAATGTTCCAAACAAAAGTTGTTACGTGGGAGAGGGAGGGGGTCTAAAATTGTCATATTTTGCGTTACGTAATATTTGAATAAAACCTATGCTACTAGTAATGAAATCGATATATCGAATATATATTGAAACAAAACTTTGTGCTGACACTAACAGTGACGGACTGCACAAACTTAGGCAAAATACTAATGCAAAATTACGGATCAAATCAGTGTGGCCAGCGAAGGAAGGTGGCGGACTATACAAAAATACAGGAGAATTTATTTTAAACAAAAAAAAATTTGAGACACTTGAAGTGACGAGCTTTTCAGTTCTTGTTGAGTAAACAAGAAAACATTTGCTGCGTTCTCTCAAAGAAAAACAAGGAGCAAGCTCACCGATCATCAATCATTCACTCGAGCAGCCGTCGATCTATCGCTAAAAACGATACTATTTTTCGACACTCGCAAAGAACAACACAATACTGTACACTACCCGAGCAAAGGCGGATAACAAAGTGATATCACTTTGATAAAAACCTGTGTTATCGGTATTATCATTTTGTTATTTTTGTTATCATCCGTTCCAATTGTTGAAAACCAGATGATAACAAATCTAGTTATCAATAATTTTGATCTATCGCGATAACATAAAAATACTAAATGATAACAAAATATGTTATCAGTTTTCATACGCATATTTCAAAACTTTCCCAAAACTGAGAGTCTGATGAACCTCGAATCTAAAAATAGATTCCGCTTTCCACCTTCCATGCGACTGTAGTACGAAAGCGTAGCTTTTAATTAATCTCACTCTCACTGAGTCCCGTTGGTGTAGGAACTATAGGCTGCGACCGGCAATCACTCGATCAGGGTTCGAGACCCGCTGGGCGCAATAGTTGAAAACATGGATTGTGAATTATAAGAAACTTTTTTCAATTGCTGACGATGTCGGTAAAGTAGATTTTTTGCTATTTTCGTCGATAAAATAGCTTTAAATGATAACTAATTGATAACAAAACTAGTTATCAATGAGCTGTATTTTTCTTATTGATAACTAAATGCAATGTAGAACAAAATATTGTATAACAAAATTAGTTATCAATTTGAACTCAATGATATTTTAACTTCTTATCATGTTGGTATTTGAGAAGTTAATTTGAGTTATCATTTTTGTTATGTTGGCTCTTAATTCAACCTAAATGATAACAAACTAAACGCACGGGTATTCAGCATGACCATGCTGAGGGTGACGGGTTCGATTCCCGGTCGGTCCAGGATCTTTTCGTAAAGGAAATTTCCTTGACTTCCTTGGGCATAGAGTATCTTCGTGCCTGCCACACGATATACACATGCAAAATGGTCATTGGCAGAGGAAGCTCTCAGTTAATAACTGTGGAAGTGCTCATAGAACACTAAGCTGAGAAGCAGGCTTTGTCCCAGTGAGGACGTTACGCCAAGAAGAGGAGAGGATAACAAACTCAATAATCAAACGAATGATAACCAGGTAACAGAACTGGTTATCATTTTGTTATTCGCTTTTGCTCGGGAAACAGCCGCGCATCTATTGTTATGATTTTCACGCGAGACAGTAAAGAACGCAAACGATTATGCTGCCATACTCACCCCTTACAGGAGCGATGCATGCACAGCAAAGAACAACACAATAGAGTAAGGTGGGGCAAAAGTTCGACCCTAGTTAAAAATTCTATTTAAAAAAAAATCTAAGCAAATAAAAATAAATGAATACCGTGTGGTGATTCTACCATCCATGAGCTAAAATTTTGCTGAACAAAGTCACGCCAAATTTCTTTTTGATTTTGAGTTACAACACCTTTTGTATGTCTGCGTCTTATTCGAATTGTTGCCCCACTACTGGGGCAAAAGTTCGAATCTAGTGTTTGTGGGATTTTGCTAACCGTAGCACACTATTTTGACACTTTGGTAATAGAAACAATTGAAACCAATTAATATTTGATGTTGTAACTGGAATACACTTTAAAGTTCGATCTGGATTTTACCCAAATCAGTGTACAATTTACTACACCAAAAATTAGTAGTTTTCCGGCCGATTCACATAAAACAACATTTTTTTCAACTTTGATCGCATTTTCTCACTAATTCCATCATTTTTAGAGATAGTATGTACATTTTACACAATTTTAGATTTTTACCACATGACTCGAACTTTTGCCCCACAAATCGAAACTTTACCCCAATATGTGTGAAATATGATTTCCAAATCTTTTTTGCAAAAAGTTATACATGCTGAAGCATCTTCAAAATATTCCTAGTTACGCCCCAAAATAAAAGACCGAGTTCGATTTCATTACAATTCCAATCCATGCGTTGGAAAGACCATCGCAAATTACATTTTTTTGATCAAAAAATCAACATTTTGTCACAACTTTTCGAAACATTGATCAATTTTCATAGTTTTTGGTGTGAAAGACTCTTTTATCAAAAATATTTCGAACAACCTTGACACCCGAACGAAATAATTTGAATTGCGCTCAAAAACTTCAAAAGAAACTCTTGCCCCACTCGAACTTTTGCCCAACTTTACTCTACTGAACACTAAACACCCGCGCATCTATTGTTTTGATTTTCACGCGAAACAATAGTAAACGCAATCGATTATGCTGCCATACTCACCCCTTATAGGAGCAATGCATGCACAGCAAAGAACAGCACAATACTGAACACTAAACACCCGCGCATCTATTGTTTTGATTTTCACGTGAGACGATAGCGATCGCGGTTGGTTATGCTGCCATACTCACCGCTTACATGAGCGATGCATGCACAGCAAAGAACAACACAATACAGAAAACTAAACACCCGCGCATCTATTGTTTTGATTTTCACGCGAGACAATAGCGAACGCGATTGATTATGCTGCCATACTCATTCCTTACAGGAGCGATGCATGCAGAGCAAAGAACAACACAATACTGAACACTAAACACCCGCACATGTATTGTTTTGATTTTCACGCGAAACAATAGCGAACGCAATCCATTATGCTACCATACTCACCCCTTGCAGGAGCGATGCATGCACAGCAAAGAACAACACAATACTGAACACTAAACACCCGCACATCTATTGTTTTGATTTTCACGCGAAATAATAGCGAACGCAATCGATTATGCTACCATCCTCACCCCTTACAGGAGCGATGCATGACAGTAAATATCAACACAATACTGAACACTAAACACCCGCACATCTATTGTTTTGATTTTCACGCGAAACAATAGCGAACGCAATCGATTATGCTACCATACTCACCCCTTATAGGAGCTCTTCACTGAGCTGTGTGATGCACCTCCAAGAATGTACCTACAATCCAACACTCCTCCTCATCACACACTCAGATCCGACGCGTCCCGAGCATACCTGGTCACCGTACTCCTCCTGGATGCAAAGCCCGCCGAGCTCCGACTAGCACCTTTGCTCTAACTACCGAGCTACCTTTGCTGTCAAGCTCCTCCTGGCTTCTAGTTTCATCCGACACCGAGTACCTTCCGCCATCCTGCTCCAGCGTCCCGATCAGCCAGCACCCTCTGCCTCTTGGTTTCAGCGCAGGTCCCACACGGCTATCAATCCTCATCGAGTGTTGGTCCCCTCACCGCATCTTGATGTCTCAACGAATATTGGCATCATCGCATCTTGACACCTCATCGGGTATTGGCCTCCTCATCGTATCTTGGATACCGCATCTCGGTCTCCTCGCTTCCCGAACCACACCCAGGGCGTCTCTGGGCCCATAACCTATTGGAAATAAAAAGAGGCTTTGTTCTCCAAACCCAGGCACTGACTGATATCGCTACCACCCGGATAAAAACTAACCATAGGGTCTATGGTGAAAACCATTTCTGCATCATACAGTGTACCAGCTACAATAAAGTGTATTGTGATGAAATGGTTCGCTATACTATACATTTACATTGAATTTTTATGTAACAATATATTATACTGTTTTTCTTAGGTTTGAACCATTCACTTTTCCGAAACATTATTTTACCGTGAATTTTTTATTATTTCTGGTGTTCGATTTGAATAGGTCGTATGTTTGCTGTGATTCATATGCAGATTCGACCTATTCAAATCGAACACCAGAATTTATTCAGTTTAACATTTTTTCCGTGCTTTGTTTTGTTGATGTTTGTGACTTTTTTAATGCAAAGGAAAGCTTTCATAGGAAAGAGAAAAAAGTGAATAAGTTGAAACATCAATTGAAAATCAATAACATGTTTAAATCAGTGGTAAACCAAATGTCCTATCCTTAGAACTGCAGATCCAAGCAGGGGTCCAAGAGATATGGCGGGCTAGGTGTGTAGAGTGCGATGAGAGAAATAAGAATGTAGGCCAACCCGGAATGATGTAGGTCATATTACCGTAAATCAGTGGATGAGTTCATCATCAACACTATTATTTCTGTATTTGCATTTAGGGGAATTTCCTCCTCTTCTCTCATGTGAACTTGCCTTCGACCACAATCGAATCAAATGCGATTGACAAACTTTATCTTTGACGTAGAGCCATCTTTAACACATGAACTGGACTGAATACTGAAATGACTTTTAATATAGGTTCGTCTGCGGGTTCGCTTTTTAACCTAACTTATACTTGAATCGAACTTGACAGTTTTCTCATGAGTTGTTATGTATTTCCGTGTATTTCGAACTTTAGTCAAACTGGAGCCTCAATATTGCAATAACGGTTAAGCACGCTGTAATGATACTTATGTACCTCGTCACCCACTTCATGCAACTACATTAGTGGTCTAATAATACTTAGCGCGCTCGGCATAGTTCCATCATGCCGCTCAAAGTGTTGCTACAAATAATGCTTAGTTTGCGAAACCCAGTTATCTGGCTGGTGGGGCATGGGAGCCTAAGCTTCAACTGTTAATGCAATCAGAGACTACTCTGACCTCGACTCAGACTTGGACGTGGGCGATCCAATATATGAAGGGTTATCCAAAACGCTCTGGAGAATTTCCAAAGCGTATCTCATAATGCTAGTAAGCCTGAGATGCCATTAATAGAAGGAAAATGACAAGATAATATAACATTATTTGGTTAATGTAATGTAAACCAACACAACATAACAAAAGAGAACCATTCCAAAACCATTTAATTAAATGTATAACCGGTACTGAAACTACAGTTAAAAACAATATATTTACGGTACATTTTATTGTTTGAAACCATATGTGTACCATACAATGTACGGTTTATTAAAACCCACGTATCAGTATTTATAACAATTCATTTACAATATAATGTATGGTTTTGCAAAAAAATATATATGGAGAAAAATATTTTTTTATATTGTTACGATACTTAACCACCCGTATAGTATATTGTAAAAATCTTATTTACAATTTACTGTATGGTACTGTACATTACATTTTATTGTTTTTGTATTTTTATTTTTACAGTAGTGTCTATTGTAAAAATATGGTTTTAAATAGTACTGTTACAATACAACGTTCGGTTTTTCTACTGTATTTTTTATTCGGGCAGCTCAGTGCCTCTCCTTCATTCAATCAAGGTATAACATATTTACAAATTATTTCCATTTACCTACCAGTTGATACCTAGCTCTTGACTGAGCTGTGTGATGCACCTCCAAGAATGTACCTACAATCCAACACACTAAACACCCGCGCATCTATTCAGAGCATCCCTACACTCAGCCAAATAACCTTAAGATTTACATAAGGCCCAACTTATGAAACGGCTTTTGAACAATTCATAATGATTCGGATGAATTTCATAAGGTCACTCTATGACGTGAAATGGCGCCCAACTGAAAGGTCTTATGTGGTGTCTGTAGTATGTGTATGGAGCAAATTTTGAGTATACGGTCTTTGGTTCAGAATTATGTTGATGCGTGAAATTTCAGAATTAATGTACATAAGGCGAAACTGGAAGCATTTTCTCATTTTTTCGGTTTTTGATTTTTTATTAAATAACGAAACAATATTTTCAAAATCGGTTTTCGTGCATATGTAGAGTATGGATCAAGGTATCTTCTGAATTTTTTTGAGGTGGAAAATGTTTTTCATTTTTGCAGAAACCATTTTTTTGTGACATTTTGTTCAAAAATGGTTTCTGCAAAAACGAAAAACATTTTCCACTACAAAAACATTCAGAAGATACCTTGATCCATACTCTACATGTGCACGAAATCCGAATTTGAAAATATTGCTTCGTTATTTAATAAAAAATCAAAAACCAAAAAGTGAGGAAATGCTTCCAGTTTCGCCTTAAGTAGATTCTGAAAATTAGATTATGTTGTAGACTATTCGTAAATTTCAGTATTTTGTGGAGAATTTTGTTGAGTATCTGTGGTTTACGTTTATATGGTGTATTGTTAGATTTGGAAGCTGTTATACGGATTTTTTGAATTGGTAATTCAGAAAATAATACTTAATTATAGATTTTTGTTTGAACAAAACTGGTACAAGGAAAATGGCTCATAAATTTCCTCGTGCTGATTACTTGACGACTGAGGAGGTGGATTATGAACTAACGATTAGGGATAGGGCAGCGGATATAAGGAGCGATCTGGATGCAAAACAGAGACTTTTGAGGAATCTCTTTTTTGTAGATGCTAAGGAAGGAAGGGAATATGGGTCAAAATGCGCTATTGATCAAATGTTTGAGTTTATTTTGGGTCAAGTTGAAGCAATAGAAAAACAGTTGGAAAAAGGACCTGATGATAGATGTATTTCTCGGCTCAAACATTATGTGCTCCGGGTTGAGCGACTACAAGCTCAAAGCCCACAAGGTGAGGAGCTGAAGAACCAACTTGAGAGGGAAGTTAATAGGCTATTGAACAAATTTACTAGTAAGAAAACTTCTGAAGACAAAAATGCAAAAAAGAGCGGAAAGAATAAAGGAAAGGAACTAACGCAGGATTCAAAGGAATAGAGGAGTTGTTGAACCAGGAAAAGGAAAAAAGTAAGGAAGCAGGTGCTGAGTCGTTGAGCCTAATGAAGCAGAATGTGGTAACAGGACAGCATGAGAGATTGGAGGTAACGTAGAGGCAAAATTGAGAAGTGCATTAGAGGAGAAGACAGTGAAAGAAAAGTTTTACCTACAGAAAATTCAACAGTTGGCAGCAAAGCTGGAAAAGTTTTGTCAAGTTGTGGAAAGGCAAGCTGTTTCGGAGCATGCTAACCCAATGCTTTCAACCCCAGAAGTAGCTAGAACATTACCGGTACCAAGTAACAAAACAGACAATATGCACACTGGACAACAAGAAAGAATATCGCAAACAGAACAGGTTACAGCAAACATGGTAGCGAGGTCAAATCGAAATTGGAACAATCAGTCGCAAACGGAGCAGGTCGATTGTAGAAAAGAGATGGAAGAGGACCAAAGAACCGGAAACAATAATCGACTGTATTCGGTGTGGCGAGAGGGGAATGACAGAATGGGTGATGAACGCCGTCGACATGAACAAGAATTTCAGTCTTGGCAGAGATCAGCTACAGTATACGAAGATGAATATGAAAGGAATGAGATGATAGGAAGAGGTAGGGAAGGGGTTACAAACTTTCCAGGGTATTGAGGATCCAGACAGCTCGATACTAACCATCGGAATGAGTTTTCGCGGATAAACGCAAACCAACAACCGTATGTCGATTGGTTTTCAGCTATTCAACAGCCGAACGATGTTGAAAGCATACCAGACGGCTTTAGGAGGGACCATAGAGCAGATCGTCAACCAGAAGTTCGACCACAAAATCGGTATGCAAGATCGGAGGACTTTGATAACGGATCGAGGGGAGACCATTCAGGAAACCGTTCGTACCAACGTAACATTGAGGCAGAGATAATCAACGCGGATAGACGTATGGAGAAGTGGCACATCACCTTTAGTGGTGATGGACGTCAGAGATCTTTGGAGGATTTTCTCCACAAGGTGCGGCGGTTAGCCAGAATGGACAGGATTTCTGACGACATCCTCTTGCAACGAATCCATACAATTCTACGCGGGGAAGCATACGATTGGTATCTCTGTTACGCGGACGAGTTCCTTGATTAGGCGGACTTGGGCGGAAAGGATTCGCTACATGTATGGAAACCCGAACAAGGACCAGGGTAACAGACAGAAGATCTACGAGCGAAAGCAACAACGGAACGAGACCTTTCTAACGTTCAAAATGAAAGTAGAGCGGTTGAACAAACTTTTGAGTACCCCATTAGATCAAACCCGACTGTTTGAGATAATTTGGGACAATATGCGCCCTCACTACCGGAGTGATTCTGTCTGATAATGGCACTCAGTTTGCGTCTACGCTGTTCAAAAATCTTCTTGAACGATATGGGGTAACTCATTGGAGAACCCCCAACCATTGGCGTAGCTAGGGGGGGTTCCAGGGGTGCCTGGCACCCCCTAGAATAAATTTAACACCCCCTACATTTTTTCCTTGACAGTCACCTAAAATTGAAAACTTCATATAACAATTCAAATATTTATAATTGGTGCATTTTAACAAAATATAAGCTACACCCAGGATTTACCCATTACCAAATTTACGTTTTGGATACTTCAACTGTAAGAACAGTTAACAGACTTATTTTCTGTAAATCAAGTGACGACAATGAATCCTAGCTAATTGTGTTCAGAACAACGGTAAGGTTGCCGTATTATTTGAACAATAAATGTAATAAGTGAAACAATATCTTTTGGAATCATGAAGTGCGGTGTACGACCCACAATAAAATTTTAACTTTAAATAATCAATCGGTACAGTAATAATTTGGGGGTAATTAACACGAATGTAATGTATTTGCTATTTGCATAATTTTGGAATCATTAAATTTTTCCAGCCTTCCAGATGAGTATGGCATGTTTTCAATATAGATCTAACTAAAACTGTATTTTGAAAACCAAAAAAACTCTTAGCACGTAGGTACTTAAAACACAGTAGGGGATTCGCTTAACGGCGTAAACCGCTGATTATCTATTGGCCTGATCGTCGCGATCACTAAGGCAATCTTTGATTATTTCATTAGCAATTTCATGACACATAACAATTAGTAGAGAATCATGGCTTACGCAGCAAATTAAGCTACTTGAGCAGTTGTGGTGCTTTAAACACGCGCATGCAAAGATTTCTAAATAGTGGTTGCTTGCAACCCAGTGAGATCTGATCTGCAAAACCTGGTAAGGTCTTGGGGTTTATTAATTCCATTGCACCTGACTGGGAGACGACGCGTCGTGGCAGAAGCTGATTACTTGACATATGGTAATTAGCTAGCTAGATGCGAATATCAAAACGGGACTTGCCACAATAGTTCAACTTATTGGACGCAGTGGCTTAATTTCCCCGAAAGGGGAGAAAAAAAAGCGACTTGAAAAGTTGTTGTGGGGATTGTTACCGAAATAACGTGTAATTTATACAAATTTAGAATTTATGGAGCGGAAATGTAACAGTGAAATATCCGGAGACTATAAAATCTTCAATCTTATACGCGATTTTAAGAAATATGTATTTTTAGCTCGAACTTAACATTTAGCGCGACCCTACATGTGAACAATTTTCCAGAATAATTGTTAGAAATATGAACTCTGAAAACAGTAAGATATTCATAAAACTACAGCAGATACAGCAGATTCGTATTTTCGGTTCCAGCTCAACATTCTTCAAATCAACGCCGTTATTTTGTTACGTTTAACCAATTTCCTGCGTAACAAGTAAACTTTTGCAGATTTTGTTGATTTTTTTTTATATTTTTGTTTAGAACTCAACATTTATAGCGAAAACCCCTTTGTTTAATTGTTTGAAAATATTCGGCGGTCCATAATAACACTTTTCCAAAACATGTGTGAGAAGTATGGGCTTTGAAAATAACAAAATATTAGGGGTACTCACTAAACAGATTAGGGCCCATATAGCCGAGGCGGTAAACGCACGGGTATTCAGCAAGACCATGCTGAGGGTGACGGGTTCGATTCCCGGTCGGTCCAGGATCTTTTCGTAAAGGAAATTTCCTTGACTTCCTTTGGCATAGAGTATCTTCGTGCCTGCCACACGATATACACATGCAAAATGGTCATTGGCAGAGGAAGCTCTCAGTTAATAACTGTGGAAGTGCTCATAGAACACTAAGCTGAGAAGCAGGCTCTGTCCCAGTGAGGACGATACGCCAAGGAGAGGAGGACTAAACAGATTAAATTGCTGCGTAAGCCATGATTTTCTGCTTATTTGAAATGTATCATGATTTTGCGAACGAAATAATCAAAGATTGCCTTGGTGATCGCAACGTTTAATCGGTTTAATCAGTTTAATCAGTTTACGCTGTTAAGTGAATCCCCCTATTAATAAAACTACGTTTAATACAGAAGTTAATAATTTCCGGATCGAACACAACGTTGATAGTGACAACCCATTTGTTTTATTACTTGAACATTTCATTAAATAAATTAGTGCGAACAATTGTAAGAAGTATGAATCTGAAGAAACTGGAGAACCCACAAAATTACGTATAGTACAGAAATGTTGTAATTTTGGTTCGAACTAGACATTATTCGGTTCTCGTAATATAGAGTATGTGGTATTACTGAATATGAAACAAGATATATTGCTTAAAAGCCAAAAAAGCCAAAATTGAAATGTATTCAGAAATTTCTTTGGAAATTGCTTTTTCTATATCATCAAGATTTTCTTCAACGATCCCTTTGTGAATTACTTCGCATTTTTTTTTTAATATCTTGAAATCTTCTTTAAAAAAAAAATATTTGGAAAGTATTTGGCCATTCTTCTGGAAATTTCTTAGAATTTGCAAATTCCTCAGATAGTTATTTTAAGGATTCTTTCCACAATTGCTTTGGCATAATCTTCCGGAGTTCTTCTTGCACTGTGAATTGTGAACTTCTTCGTGCATTCCTTTGAAAATTTTCTCGGAAAATACCTTTGAAAATTTCTCAAATAATTTCTTTGGAAATCCAAAAAAATCTCAATTTTGAACAAAATTATTTTACAAAGGAACTGCAAATTCCAAAAGAATATCTAAAGAGATTTATGAGTGGAATTTCCCAATCGATTTTCAAAGGAATTCTCGAAGAAATTCTCAAAAGAAAACTATAGGAAGTTCCCGAAAAACTAAGAAATTTCCAAATGAATTGCCAGATTAAGTCCTATAAAATTTGCCTAATGAAAACTATTCGAAGGAACATTTCCTTCTTCCAAATTAACAGTTCAAAAAAAGCATTATAAAAATAATAGTTTTCAATGGAGTTTCAAAAGAAATTATTGTAATAAATACCAAAGGAATTCCTGATTTTCAAAGAATATGGCCGAAAATCCCTCAAAAAAGGCAAAAAATATTCTATAGGAGTTGCCGAAGATATTTCAATTAGAAATATTTACAAAGAGATTTACAAAGGAATTTTCAAAAAATATGCAGAAGGAGTTTTGAAAGAAATTCTCAAAGAAATACGTGAGGAGTTTCCCAAGGAACTGTCGTAGGAGAAATCATCAAAAAAATTAGAATGAATAAAACAATTAGTTTTTGGAAATTTCGAAGAAATGTTCGAAAGAAATGCACCTCAGAAGGAAAATTCTAAGAAATATATTTGGGGGGGATTTCTCAAGAAATTGCAAAAAAACTTCCCAAAGTAATGGCAAAAGAAGTCTCCAAAAATTTTGCCAGATGAAATTTCGAATGTAATATACGAAGCAACTTCCATCGGAATTGCCGAAGGTATTCCGAAAGAAACTGTTGCAGTAGTAAAAAGTATTACCTCAGTAGTTTTCAAAGGGATTGCCGAGAGATTCCTCAAAGAACTTTTTAAAGGAATATGGATTAACAAAGGTAAAGAAATTAAAAAATAGTACCTAATAAAATTCTGAAAAAAGTGCAGAAAGAGTTGGCGAAGACATTCCCAACGAAATATTCGTGGAAGTTCCCAGAAGAACAGCCGGAGGATTTGCTGGAGAAATTAAATAAAATAACAAAAGAATTGCTGCTAGGTTGTCCCAAAATTGCACATGGTGAAAAAGCTTGGGGGCTCACCCTGCAAATGATAGCTGAGGGTGTTAGAAACAAACTTTTGTATGACGGCAACTTTCAGAAATGACGTTTAGAGGTCGCCCCGGCGAGATTTTTAAAAAAAGGCCATTTTTCGTAATTAATTTCATACAAATAATTTTTACCGTACAAAAATTGGCAATACCCACTATTTTTATATTTTTCACAGCTTGATATGGATCCAAAATTCTTGGGAAAAATAATTAACGACATGTTTTGAAAGTAACTTTTTGATACTAAATTTTTGAATTTACTAAAATTTATCATTTTTTGATATACTGTGCATTTTACCCATCATAAAAAGTATCTGAACCTAATGCTAATTTAAAACAATTTCCATAAAAAGATAGGAAATCTTATGAGGAAAAGCTTTGCCGAAGTCAGCATTGCGTTTTTTCTATCCGTTTAAGAGTTATTCACGATTTACTATTTGGTGAAATTTGAATTTTCAGGTATTTTTCTAAAAATGTCACATAAGAACTTCTTAAAAACACATACAAAGTAAAAAATCACGTATGTTCAACAAGTTTTTGTCTTGATTGTGTAGCGGAACTATGGCGACATCATTAATTGATTTTTATTTTTTATTATTCAATCCCTTCATATAGAAATTAACTAGCAAAGATTTCTTAAAAAGCTAGCTCTCTTGAAAGCTTCGTACTGCCTATTGATTTTTTTAAGATATTCTCCACAAAATGTTGAGCCATATTTTCGCGTTTATCTTACTTTTCTGTCGATATTCTCCTCAATTATTTTTCTACACGAAGACGTATGAGTCCTGGACCAGTGAAACAGCCCAGGAAACAGTGGCAAAGTGAATAAAGGCGAATACGTTGATCCATACCAAATTCAAATCGCGATTATGAACATCTTACGTAAGAATTCCAATTTTTAGATACTAAGTTCCAATTCAAGACATTCTAAAAAGCAGAGCATGTCTTTTTTTACATTTACTGACTTGAACTATTTGATCAACACCGAAAATAAGATACACCGAGGCAAATTGAAACGGGTGGGATGAGATGAACCAGCGAGTTAACGTAATGTTATCCAAGGTTAGAACAATTTGATTACCATAAGACATACACGGCATACAATAAGACAAGGTAGGCCATTATTGGTAAACAACAGTTTTGGACGTAAACAAGTGACATTATTTGTATCATCCTATATGTTGATCAGAATGATAGGGACTACTAGAACGTTTTATTCATGTCTTTGAACGGTTTGAACAACATCATTGAAAAACAAAATCGGCATGTTTTGCGGAATGTATCACCTTCCAAATGATATAGAAAATGAGACGTGCGTTTGATTGTGTATTATGCTCGTATAAACCATTGTCAGTACATCACCGTTAAAAATTCCATAGTCTATTGAGGCATCTCAAAATGGTACCTAATGATAAAGTTTCTCACTAGTAGGTACCTTTCTATATCAAAGAAAATGGATTTGTCAACGGAACTAAAAACTCAATGAATGATGCCACCTTCCTAAACACAATCAAGACAAAAACTTGTTGAGCATACGTGATTTTTTACTTTGTATGTGTTTTTAAGAAGTTCTTATGTGACATTTTTAGAAAAATACCTAAAAATTCAAATTTCACCAAATAGTAAATCGAGAATAACTCTAAAACGGATAGAAAAAACGCAATGCTGTCTTCGGCTAAGTTTTTCCTCATAAAATTTCCTATCTTTTTATGGAAATTGTTTTAAATTAGCATTAGGTTCAGATACTTGTTATGATGGGTAAAATGCACAATATATCAAAAAATGACAAATTTCAGTAAATTAAAAAATTCAGTATCAAAAAGTTACCTGCAAAACATGTCGTTAATTATTTTTCCCAAGAAGTTTGGATCCATATCAAGCTGTAAAAAATATAAAAATAGTGGGTATTGCCAATTTTTGTACGGTAAAAGTATTTGTATGAAATTTATTACGAAAAATGGCCATCTTTCAAAAATCTCGCCGGGGCGACCTCTAAACGTCATTTCTGAAAGTTGCCGTCATACAAAAGTTTGTTTCTAACACCCTTAGCTATCATTTGCAGGGTGAGCCCCCAAGCTTTTTGACCATGTGCAATTTTTGGGACAACCTCTTGCTGACTCAATTAAAAAAAAACGGCCACTTATACTCCTAATGGAATTGCTGTTGAAGTTTTTATGTAATTACCGATGATTTTTTTTTAGGGTGTGCTGAAAGTTTCAAACGTCCGAAGGGAATATAAAGGAGCTGTCGAAGAAATTACTTATTCTATGGGAATTACTGAGGGATTTTCAAAAGCAATCCAAATTGTATAACAAATTGCGAAGCAATTTCCAAATAAATTGACGGGCAAATTCTCTGAAGAATTACAAATTTCTTGTATTTTACATACTTTGTGAATATTTGGTAGTTTTAAGAATCATACTCACAATTGCTCTGTAAAACTTTTTTCATGTTCACATAGTGTTCAACGAATAGAACCCAAATTCTGTATCTATCAATAATGTTCCGTACAAACCAAACACGTAATAATACGTGATAATTCTTATAATTGCTTAGGAAAGTTCTTTATATTTAAATGATTGTGTGCATGTAATACAATGCAGAGGTTGTCGTGGTGAACGTGAAGTTTGGAACGAAATTACAAATCTCCTTTATTAGCCTTTATTTTGTGAAGATTTAGTAGTTCTCATAGTGAGTTTTTAGATCTCAAAAATACAACATTAGTCCAATTGACATTTTAAACATTTCACGTTAATCTTGATGGTTGAGTTCCAAAAATTTAGCAAGTTGGATGAATCGGCTTTAGTAGCTGAAAAACTAATAAACAGGCACCCCCTAGGCACCCCCTAGGAAAAAATCCTAGATACGCCAATGCCCCCAACTACCATCCCCAAATCAACGACTCAGAACGCGTCAATCGGGTGTTAACAACGGCTATTCGAGCGACTATTAAGAAGGAGCATAAGGAGTGGGCTATCAACTTGCAAGAAATTGCCTGCGCTCTAAGGAATTCTGTCCATGAAACAACTCGCTATACTCCGTATTTCTTAATGTTTGGCAGGAATATGATCTCGGATGGAACGGAGTACCGTAGTATGAGAGACTCGCCAGCAACGTCCACTGGTGCGCTGAACAGCGAGGAAAGAAGGAAGCTATATGAAGAAGTGAGGCGCAATTTGGAAGAAGCACGCGTCCTACTACAACCTTCGCTCAAATGCCAAATGCCCTACGTACTCCGTTGGAGAAAAGGTCCTAAAGAAGAATATGGAACTGTCGGACAAGGGAAAGGGAGTTTGTTCCAAACTTGCTCCAAAATATGTGCAGGCAGTAGTAAAAAGGGTCGTTGGTGCCCATTGCTATGACCTCGAAGATCTGAATGGGAAGAGACTTGGAATCTTCAACTGCAAGTTCCTTAAGAAACTGGCTCAGTGAAGCCTTTCTTGAGGAATGCAGTTGAGCACAACGTTATTAAGCTATGTAGCTCTCAGTTGAATAGCAACGACGCACCATGATGCTTTAGCTCTGGTTGCATGAAAATACTTGCCGCCGTTTGTGAGATTTGGCTCTGGCCGTTCAGCCAGAGCAGCCCCACAACAACTTTATTTACTGGGTGCTTCCTAGGGGAGAGGTTTTTACTGATCCTCTAGAAGAAATCTCACAGACGTGCCGGACTAGGCATTTAAGGATTGCTCTAGCAGGGGGATCTTTGTTGAAGACTTTTGGTTTGCTCAGGCCTACCCTCTCGACCGGAAGACAGAGCGAGTCCATGGAGTTAACTCCAGGACGATGACCTTTAATTGAAACTCGGAGCTAATTAAGCGTTGATGAGGAGTACCAACAACGGGAAGTATTAAAGCGAGAGTCTGAAGATTAAGGGTGCTCAGACGATGACCGCCCAAGACTCAGATGTCTAGCTCACAGGAGTAGACGATGAAGAGCACACCGAGTAAATCGAGCAAGCAAATCAACAAATCTCTAATAAAGAGACTGCTGACTAGAAAAATCAGTTTGAAAATGTAAATAGCTCTCTCCCATTGTAGTTAAGGACGAAATTGTTTTTCTAATTTACTGTATACTTGGATGTTTCTTTCATGTTTCCTTATTGATGTCAGTAAGGTAGTTAACATCGAGTCTTAGTCTAATTTAGTGATCGTAATTCGAAACTTTTTTCAGGTTCAGTGTTGGTGAAGTGATGTTCGCAGAACATCCTTTTTTTATCTAGTTCATTTATTTGGGGCTCAATCGCGTATAACGCTTTACGGAGCCGAGGATCTTTCTTTGTACTTAATAGTATACATTATACAGAGTAATAACTTTTTAATGATATCTGTTAGTAATGGGTGGAAGCCAGGGTACTCGTGGCAGCTCGAGGTTAGAAGGTCACATTTTGAGGGATGGACAGGGTAAGGATTGGGCCAAAGGTTTCACTGCTGCTCATCCGGGGGTGAATCGCATCTTGCTAGCGAATTCGGTGCCTTGTGGTGTTGGTACCAACTTGTTGTGGGACTTGGTCTTCCGGATGGCCAGGAGTAGCTTGGTAACACAAAGAGGACAAAACAGAGAAAAAAACTGGAGAAGAAAACACAAGCGAATTAAACTTTTATACCAGCAGAGCGAAGAAAGTCGAAAATACATCCCATATATGTGACATCGCGGGTCCCCAACACATCTCTCACAAGAACAAAGAGTTGTCTACCTCGGGCCTCAAGGGTATCCAATAGTAGCGCTCTGGAGGCGTCATTATCCGGGCATTGCCAAACTACGTGGTCGATGTCATCATAACCGGAACCGCACTTAGTACAAACATTGCTCAACGCGAGGTTAATCCTGTGTAAATGCGCGTCTAGCGAGTAATGGTTGGACATAAGTCTTGACATCACGCGAATGAAATTGCGACTTACATCCAGACCATACCACCACACTCGCAAAGAAACATTAGGAATAATGGAATGTAACCACCGTCCCAGCTGGCCATCTCGCCAAACATTTTGCCAACTTTGAAGAGAACTCTGGCGAACAAAATGGAAAAATTCATCATGTGGAATTCTTCTATCATAGATCTCACCTTCCTGTGCGCCCACCTTTGCGAGAGAGTCCGCCTTCTCATTGCCATAAACTGAGCAATGTGAGGGGACCCATACAAAGGTAATCTTGTATGATCTTTCGACCAGTGCACCCATCTGCTCCCTTATTTTTGTAAGAAAGTAAGATGAATGTTTTACAGGTTTCATCGACCGGAGTGCCTCAATCGAACTAAGGCTATCCGAGAAGATGAAGAAATGGTCTACGGGCATGTTTGAAATCATCCCCAAAGCGAAATTGATTGCTGCCAGCTCCATAAACCGAACAAGGTTCCTGGAGTTCGCGGAAGGCGGTGAAATTTTCATTGAAGACACCGAAACCAGTGGATCCGTTTATGCGAGACCCATCAGTGAAGAATCTCTTACAGGAATTGACATTTTGGTACTTTTCGTTCAAAATGCGAGGAATAGATATACATCGAAGTTGATCTGGTATTCCATGAATAGCTTGTTTCATGGACAGATCGTATTTAACAGAGGTACTGTCATTAGTGAAGTGTACACGGGGAGGATTATAACTTGGTAGGCTTATGTCAGATGACATGTAGAACAGATAAATTCTCATGAATTTTGATTGAGTGTTCAGACTGAGCATTTCTTCGAAGTTTTCAATGACAAGTGTGTTGCTCACTCCACACTTGATAAGTAACTTTAGCGAGAGCACCCAGAATCGGTTCTGGAGAGGTTTCACCCCTGCCAGGACCTCAAGGCTCGCATTATGCGTTGAGTGCATACAGCCGAGAGCAATACGCAAATAACGGTATTGAATTCGTTCCAACTTTATTAGGTGGCAGTTTGCTGCTGAGTGGAAGCAGAAAGAGCCATACTCAATAACAGAGAGAATAGTCGTTTTGTAAAGTTTTATGAGGTCTTCCGGGTGAGCACCCCACCATGTTCCGGTAATTGTGCGTAGAAAATTGATCCTTTGTTGACATTTTTGCACCAAATACTTGATTTGGGTACCCCAAGTGCCTTTTGAATCAAACCAGACCCCAAGGTATTTCGAAGTCAAAGACTGGTAGATTTCTATTCCCAAAAGATTGAGTTTCAGTTGGGCTGGGTTCCGCTTTCTAGAAAACACAACCAATTGAGTTTTTTGCGGAGCAAACTCGATCCCTAAATCTCTTGCCCAGATTGACAGATTATTTAGAGAATTTTGCAATGGTCTTTGCAACATTTCTGCATGTGGGCCTTTTAGAGAAACCACAGCATTATCTGCAAGTTGTCGTAGCGTGCATTGTCCTTCCAAGCAACTATCAATGTCTTTCACGTAAAAAATATAAAGCAAGGGACTTAAACATGAGCCTTGGGGTAGGCCCATGTAACTAATTCTGGAAGTTGTCAGTTGTCCGAGATTGAAACTCATATGTTTTTCTGACAACAAATTATACAAGAAATTATTTAAAATTCCTGGAAGTCCACTATTGTGCAGTTTTTCTGACAATATTCCTATGGAAACTGAATCAAAGGCGCCCTTAATATCCAAGAAAACTGAAGCCAGTTGCTCCTTTTCCGCAAAGGCCAGTTGAATATCTGTTGAAAGCAACGCTAGACAATCGTTTGTTCCTTTGCCCTTGCGAAACCCAAACTGTGTATTTGAAAGCAAGTTTTTCGATTCGACCCAATGATCGAGTCGTGATAGGATCATTTTTTCCAACAATTTCCTTAAACATGATAACATGAGGCGGTAAGAATTATGAACAGACGCTGGTTTACCAGGCTTTTGAATAGCTATTACTTTGACCTGTCTCCATTCATGCGGAACGATGTTGTTCTCCATGAATGAGTTGAACAGATCCAGTAGTCGTCTTTTCGCGATATCTGGGAGATTCTTTAGAAGATTGAACTTGATCATATCGCGTCCCGGAGCGGAATTGTTTGATGAAAGAAGAGCCATAGAAAGTTCCAGCATACTGAAGGGTCTGTCCAGAGAACCGTCTCTTGGGGATGTTTCCCAAGAAATCGGTTGTGCTGGGACTGAGTCTGGGCAGACCTTTTTCGCGAAGCTGAATATCCAACGGTTGGAGTATTCGTCACTCTCATTAGAAGAAGAGCGGTTTCGCATGTTGCGAGCCACTCTCCAAAGCGTTGTCATTGAAGTTTCTCTTGAGAGACCCTCAATGAAGTGTCGCCAATAACTACGCTTCTTCGCTTTCAGCAGGTTTCTCAGCTGTCTTTCGAGCTTTGCGTACTCTTCATAAAGATCTGAGGTACCATGCCTACGAAAAGTTTTGAAAGCATCAGATTTTTTAAGATACAACTGGGTGCAATCATCATCCCAGCCTAGTGTGGCTGGTCTTCTTTTGAAGGTTGCACTTGGAACACGTCGTTTTTGTGATTCTAATGCACTCTTATATATCAGTTCAGACAGGAATCGATACTCATCCAAAGGTGGGAGGGGATTGAATGATTCGATGCCAAAAGATACCGCTTCTGCATACTTTTGCCAATCGATATTCCTTGTGAGGTCAAAAGGAACCTGAATTGGATGGTCTGACCTTTCACTATTATGCTTTATGGTGGTTATAATGGGTAAGTGATCACTACCATGAGGATCCTCGATTACCTTCCACAAGCAATCGAATGATAGTGAACTTGACCCCAGTGATAGGTCGAGACGACTTTCTTTGCCGTCAGATGCAATACGTGTCACTTCACCTGTGTTTAAAATGTTCAAATTGAAATCGTCGCACAAATCATAGAAGACGGCCGCTCTATTGTCGTCATATGGTTCGCCCCACCCTGTACCATGCGCGTTCATATCACCCAGAATTAAAACTGGATGTGATAGTGCAGAAACCGCATTCCAAAGATGACGGCGGTTAATTGAAATTCTTGGAGGAATGTAAACGGAAGCTACGCAAAGTTCTTTACCCTTTACGTTTATTTGGCAAGCGACGATTTCTACGCCAGGATGAGTCGCGATTGGAATTCTATAAAATGATTGATCCCCAAAAGAACTCCCCCATAATGGTCATCTCTATCCTGGCGTATAATGTTAAAATCGTGGAAGTTGAGTTCATCTTCAGAAGAAAGCCATGTTTCACAAAGGGCAAATATATCACAATCAGAGTTGTGAATCAAAAACTTAAACAGGTCTAATTTAGGTTTTAGACTATGACAGTTCCACTGTAGCACAGTGATCATATCTTGTACCTCACTTGATGAATTATCCATCGAAAGATATGATCGCAGCAAGGAGGGGCCATGATTGTGTCAGATTCCGAAGATATTCTTCTACTGTAGGTATAAACATATCAATAATGCCTCTAAATGTTTCTGGAAGGCTGAGGGCATCATATAAGCGATCCACGAGAACCCTAAAAGTAAACAGTCCTCGCTTGGGTCTAGGAGGCTTGTTTGAACTGCGAGGAACTTTGGTAGCTTTTTTCTTGCTACCTTGTCGATTATTTCTCTTTGAAGTGTATTTAACAGGCGGAGACGGGGGTGACAGGTTCTTGGTACAACATGGATCTGAAGCTGAAGGAACCTGATTCTTCGGAGTTTTTAAGTTTACCCCGTCTCCTTTAACATTAGGCAAACTTTTGAGGGAAGACTTTAAAAAGACCTTTCGGCGCAATCCCGGCGAAGATGATGACTTCCTTTTTCCAGGTGCGTGTACCTCCGAAAGAGATCCACCCTCATCAGTTTCGCCATCGTCCTGATCATCGGAAGACAACTCCTGATAGGGATTTTCAACTGGGACAGCTGATTCAGACACGGAATCTGGTGTTTAAAAAGATTTCACCATCTCCGCATATGTCTGTTTGGAGCGCTTTATGATAGAGCGACTCTCATTTCGAATGCGTCTTTTGTAAGCCGGGCAAACTTGCAAGTCGTGTGGATCTCCGCCACAGTAGCTACATTTTTCCGCTTCCTGTGTGCAAGAGTCCTCCAAATGAGCTTGGTTGCATTTGCCCCAACGGGGCTTGTTGTCGCAAAAGCTATCACTGTGACCAAACTGCTTGCATTTGGTACAATTAAAAACCTTCGGCCTAAAAAGATGCACTGGGTAAAAACCACCATCAATTGCAACAAATTCCGGGAGGACGGAACCTGGGAAAGTCACTCTAAAAATGCTGAAGGCGAGTACACCTTTTTATTTCCTTCCATGGAAACCTTAGATAAGCGTTTACAGTCTAGGATAGCCACATCAGGAATTGACCTATTTTTGAATCGACCAAAGCCGGTCTTGATGTCCTCACATGTCAGCATTTCGTCGAGGATCTTCCCCTCCACCTCCACTTCTCGTGCTGGCACATAGACGGCGTATTCAACAGTAAACGCTTCGTGTTGAGCAATTTCATTTGCTGCTTTGTAGCTAGGTGCGGTAACACGCAGCTTGGATGCTTTCACTTGGTGAATAACGGTCCCAGGATACTTACGCGTCAGCTCTCGAGAAATCGAAAGCATATTCAATGGTTTGCATTTGCGCCGGAAATAGACAACCCAAGGTCCAGGCGAAGATGGCTGATAAAACCGCGTACGAGCAATGATATCATTTGGAGGCGTTTCGCCTCCAATCGAATCGTCCATGTGGAAACAAATTTATGGAAAATAACTCAAAAGTGCAAAAGAGGAAGAGAAAAACCTTAAAGTATTTACAGTGCACTTTCTTCCTTAGGACGACAACTGTTTGGTTTGTAAACCAAACGATGTTAATAATATAGAGAAAAAAAATAAAGCAAAAAAAAACTTGTACTAATAATATACGAATTCAATTCTTATGTTTATTTTAGCGCACTCTGTAGGATGCAAAAAAACGGTATTGAAAAAAAAAGAAAAAATAACTAATAAAAAAAAAACAAAAAAAAATTGTTCTGTTATTTACAGTTTGTACACCCTTACCCGTATACAGTAGTTTGGGAACCACTGTTATGGATGTCAAAAAAAAAGCACGTGGTCGAATGTGGACTGGGGATACAATAGACAAAAGCGATCAAAACAAATTGGGCGGACAAAAGAGTGTATCGAAAGAGTGATACTTATCTGACCGAAGCAGGTAGATATTTATCACAGGCAGGTCGATAGTAAAGCTGTCCGTCACGTCTGCCTTCGCACCCGTCGCCGCCGTCCTCTTCGATGACGGAGGGGCTGATGATGGCGATAAAGATGGCTTTCTTGGATGCGATGCTTCTTCTTTGATGTACGATGATGCAAGCACCTCGCTTCCCGGGTTGCGCTGGATACCACCTTGCGACACTACACTTCGCACAAGCAGGAAAACGTACAATATAAAAAACCTTCCGCACTTGCGGGGGAAAAAACTCCACTTATACGAGGTCTATCACGTGGTGAGATACGGAGCACACGTCCGACTCGTCCAAATGCACAACTGGGAATGCAGAACATCCTTGTATATATCTATATTACATGTGGTCCGTTTCTTATTTATTGTACATGGATACATGTTTATTAGATGCTTTATTTACATTATTTATTTATTTATTTATTTATATATTTATTTTCTTATTTATTTATTTTCCTTACATAGCTATTTTCATCATTCATATTGATTTATTTACCTATTTATATATTTACTATTTATTTATTTATTTGCATATTTATTTATTTATTTATTTATTTTGTAGAGATTTATTTATTAATTAATTAATTTATTTATGCAGAGATTATTTATTTACTTATTTATTGCTAATTTAGAGAAAACTTTCCACTTTACGGAAGATTGAAAAGCTACCGCATCTGTCAGACAGATGATTTTCACCAATGCATCATCAATCAGTCCAAGGATACCTTGGATCAAGCCTTGGATACGACGCCGATGATCATTGTTTGTTGTTGCTTTTCAGAACATTTCACTTTGCAAGCATGCTTTGATTTGACCAAACTTTTCAATGATACGATCATTTTCATGGCTGCGGTAGGACTTTGACAGCTGCGGTAGAACTCGGCGGCTACCGCAGAGTGGAAAATTTTCTAAAAATCCGCAATATATTGGCGGAATTTTGCGTCGCCTTGTATATTTCTCCGGTTCGTCCTTTTTGCACGACCCACCATGCAACATTCTTGCGTGGGTCGCGCAACATCCTCTCTGTCCGATCGTTCCTAAAATGAAAAACTTACTATCAAATTTTGTTCTGATAACTCACCTCAGATTGGAATCCAACTGGCCTTTTATTGCAACTGCCCCGTCCTTGACTCGGTGCCATGCCTCTTCAAAATTGGTTGCTGGAGAGTCGCCTGGTCGTGGGTCCATCCAAAAACCACCAATCTTTCCATAGATCATGCCTCTAGGTCCGGCATCATGATGATCCTCCTTCGCAGATAGTACCTATTAAAACAATGAAACATGTGAAAGTCAGTTCAAACCACTTACCTGTACCACTGTTGTCAATTTAATTTAGGAAAAAGAGCCATAAATAGTTTAAAAATAGCAAAATTACCTCTTCGTATCACTTTTAGCAGCCATCACGTAAACTATTTTTTCTCAACTAACGTTTATTGTTTTCTCGTGGGGGGTTCAATGTATGGGTGATTTTTGCGTTCTATGGTTGTGTTAGGTTTAGTCATTTTGTTCTTGTTTCGTGTTGCCGAATAGTATAGAAACATGAATTAAAGTGAAAATTTGGGGATTTAGTATGTGTGTTGTGTGTTTTGTAATCGCTTATGTCTTAAGTGGTAGAACCATAACCGATACTACTGTTAAGTGTTGTGATATTTGTTGGCGCGTGTCCGGGACCAACTCCGGTCGGGTCGGGTGGACTGTATAACTCGGGAAATTTTCGGAAAGGAAGGTACTAACACCACTTTTAATCACTACTTTAAACTAACTACTTCTATTACTCTGCACTTTACACTGTTACAATACTTTTAGTCTACTGGGAATTCACTTTTACTTCACACGCGACGATTATAATTACGCGACGGTTAAAACAATACTGGCTCACTCGAAGTTCCTATCCGCTATTTATATTTGACGATTGGAATTCTAGAAACTTCGAGTAAGCGCGCGACACCTGTTCCAGAACAGCGTGGAACACGCTGGTGGCACTCAATCTCGTCGTCGGTCGGCGCGGTCGGTGCGGCTGCTGTGGTGAGTTCGTGTGAGTTACCACACGATGACAACGGCGGCGGCGGGAGCTTCTCACGGCACTCACCACAGACTCTCACGCTTGCTGGTGGATCTCGTTCTCGCAGTGACGTCGGCAGGATGGGTCGCGTTGCGGGTTGTTTATTGTGAGTGTGGGGTATGATGCTGCTGGTTGGTGTTATTGCTGCTGTTGGGTTGTGCTGCGCAGGGAGCCGATGCACGTGCTATTCGTGGTTGTTGATGTTGTCGCTTGGCTCGTTTCGTACGGAACATACTCCCCCCGGTTGACACGAAGTTTCAACAGCTTTCTTAGGTGATTCGTTGTCTTCGACTGCATCGTTTTTTTGGCTCATGGTTCGTATGTCGTAGCTCGATGACAGATTCGTGGCGTGTTGACTTTTCCTTCAAACGGGTGTTGCAAATGAATCGGAGTACCAAAGCCAACACACGTTCATTCTTCCTAAAGTTGCTGAATCGGGAAAACAAAGGAAACTCCTCTTCTACTGCTGTAGCAACTGTCTCGATGGTTGTTATTGCGGGAAGCATATCTTCTGGGATGTCTTCGAAGTGCTCTGCTCCGTACTCAACTCTGGAAAGGAATGATCGGCAGTACCACCAAAGACGGCTTCTGCACAAGTCGTTCGGTAGCAATCCTCTGGAAACGATGTCCGCTGGGTTCTTCGTGTTTCGAATGTAGCACCATTGATATTCTGCTGGTTTTCTGTTGATTTCGGCGATACGATTGCGTACAAGTTGTTTCATCCAAGCCAGAACTATTTGGCTGTCTGACCAGAGAACGACGTGACGAAACTTCATCTGTAGGACATGGACTACCTTCTCAACTAGTCGAGTCAGTAGTAGTGCGGCACACAATTCCTTTCGGGGTGTCGATAACTCGTGTAGCGGTGTCACCTTGGATTTGCTGGTAATCAGTTTTAATTTGGCTGATCCGTCGGAGAAAAGGCTACGTACGTAAACACATGCACCATACGCCACTGATGATGCATCGGCAAATCCGTGTAGTTCGTAGTCTACGGCTTCGTCGAAGGTAATTCGTCTAGGAATAGCGATCGTATCAAGAGCTGACAAGGAATTTGCGGAGTCCTCCCAGAACTTCTGCGTTTGGTCGTTCACCGGATCATCCCATCCAATCTTGCATTGCCAGAGCCGCTGCACAAGTAGTTTGGCAACAACGATGACTGGTGACTCAAGACCTAATGGATCGAACAGTCTTGCCACCTCGGAATAAATGATCCTTTTCGTGACGGGTTGCTTCAAACTGCGCTGAACTGGCCTGGCAATTTGGAAAATGTCGGCTTTTGGGTCCCACAGTAGGCCAAGTCCATTCGGTCCATAATATTCCAAGTGGCTGGCTGTTCCTGTTCAGCTGTCGGAATGTGTTCCAGTAACTCGTTTGAGTTGGAACACCACTTGTGTAGCGAAAAACCTCCTTTCTGCATGATGCCCTTCAGCTGCTTCACTGCTTCAACAGCAGCTGAAAGCGAGTCTGCGCCCGAAAGGGCGTTGTCGACGTAGAAATCCTCCTTCACGATACGGGCTCCAATAGGGTAGTCTGTTGATTCGTCTTCGGCTAGTTGTTGCAAACAGCGGGTTGCTTGGAATGGTGCGGAGGCTGTCCCGTATGTTACCGTGGTAAGGACCAGGACACGAAGGCGGTCGGATGGCTGCTCGCACCAAAACACTCGAAGAAAATGCGTGTCTCGGGGATCCATGATGATCTGGCGATACATCTTTAGAATGTCGGCGGTAAATGCAATTTTATACTTACAGAACCGTAGCATAACGTCATACAGTTCCTTCTGTACCGTTGCACCCACTTGAAGAACCTCGTTGAGCGAAAGGCTTGCTGCGTTCGCCTTTGCGCTAGCGTCAAATACCACTCGGCATTTGGTGGTTGAACTCGAAGGGCGAAGTACGGCGTGGTGTGGCAAATCAGAGATGGCATTTCACCGTAGCGATTCAGTTTATCGACCACACTGGGGATAGGAACATTTTTCACCACACCAAGAAGCCAGTTTCTCTTGTTTTGGGTGGTGGGTAGACCAAGCGCTAGTGCGTGCTCTTGCTCGTTCGCCTTGGATCGAGTGTGGCTCACTCTTTCGCGCGCATCGCTCTCGCGCGCTCTCCCGTGTTTTCGCCCAGCAGTCACCGAATCATCACCATGGTGTCACCGGGGCGAGAACTCTCCGGTGTTTCACCGCAGCGCGCACTCTGGCGCAAAAACCTCACTGGGGCGCGCGCCCGGGTGATTTTTTACACTTTCACCGGAGAGAATTTTAAAGCGCTCTCTCCGCACTGTTGTGTGGCCTAGTGCTCAGGGAGCTAAGAGATTTATTTCTACCCACCAAGCTTGCGCGCATCCGAATCGCAGTGGTGGATCCACATATAAGAGGCGGGCTCCTGTTGAGATACACAGCGTGAGTGGTGTATTTTCTATTTCTCTTTTCCACACTGAGGATATGGACATCTCTGTGGCAAATAGTAGTTTTGCTGCTTCGGATCGTCGTTTTCCTCTCGTATCTCTCGGCAGTGTCCCAGCTGCTCATATTCTCGCATAAACTCGATGTACTGCTGCTTCAATTCAAGGTTCTTCTGAAGTCTCTCCTGCAACATCTGGAACCGTTTCAAAGCAACAGAACGGCAATCATTCAGTTCGTTGGCGTTATCTCTGAACGGCAACCTCACGATGTAACTGTTATAGAGTGTGAAATAATACGACTGCTCTGTACAGGTAGTAACGGATAACTGGTGTATTCAATATTCAAATGACTACTACGATTAATACTACAACATCTCCTCCTCTATGATTGTTAACGTAAACTGAAGAACTCTCTTAATCTATTTCTCAAAGGATATCTGGAGGTAGATGAAGATTCTTCAGGATCAGGTGCCAATGATGATTCTGCCAGTTCAGGTGAAGAGCTTACTGACGATTGTATCGGAACAGGTACCTCCTTTTCTTTGGAAGTCGTCTCTTCATCTGAAACGCGTATTTCTTCTTCCATGACGGACATCTCTCCTACTGTGTTATTAGGATTCAATTTATTTCTTGAAAGTTCAGCGGATTCTTCTTCGTCAAGCAATGTGGAATTATAATTTGATGTATCATCAGGTATCAGAAGGCCGGCGCCAGAGGCACGTTATCCTCCATTTGGGACATTTGTGCCATCGCCATACATATGAGCCTATTTCATCATTTACCTGAGGGAGAACGGGACAAGGGATGGGAATTGGGAAAGGGAAAGGTGATGAAATAGGAATGGGTGCCCTAGAAGAGGGAATGAACGCATAAGCGCAACGAGAGCTCATAGCTCATACCACAACGGGGTTAATCAGTGCCCTGAAAAGGACACTGTAAAACGCATAAGCGTAAAAAGAGCCTATAGCTCATTGGAGGTAGTTTGCGACGTCATGCGACTTTCAATATGACATAGAAAGGCACGTCATCAAAAGCATCCTCAATATTCAAGAAATCACCCAAGCAAAAACTACGTTTGAGCGAGTGCCTTCTTGAAAACGTATACAACTTTATGTAAAAGAGTCACTGTGGACATCCCAAGTTGGGAGACATGTGAGTTCACTTGAACAGGCATGTTAGCCAAACGAACATCACAGATGTGATAATCGACAATACGTATCGAGCATTTCAGAAAGAACGACGTAACCAGATAAATCTGGAACTTATTCCTTCTTTATTCAACGCACGCACCCTTTCGGGATAAAACTACAGAGTAATTTCATGCCATGAAAATACCCAATAGAAAACTACAAGAGTTCAAACATGTTTGAAAAACTCAAATCCCTCTGGAGAAAAATAGGATAATGCCCCATTTGCTCCAGGAGATTTGAAGTAAGCAGAGCTTTTTAGTGCTCACTAAATCGATTCTATAGCTACAATCCTCGGGGTAGAAGCCTAAGATTCGTAGCTATACAAAAGACTGGTTTATCCGAAGATATTTAGAACTTGAACAGGTCCGAGTTCCATTCAGGAATACCTCTTGCGGTCCGCACAGACCGCAGAGGACAAGCTTCTTTCAAAGCAGTAGCTATGGTATACCACAATGAAGGGCGTTGTAATAACAAAACCATAATGAAACTCTCTTGGAGTAGCAATGGAAGCGAGTTTTCCATAAAATGTGATCGCAACCAATTATTACAGGTTCCCTAGCTCGTTGAGCAGGGACGCCTGAATACGCAAAGTTTGCGAAGGAACACTCCAAAGTGCAAAAAGGTCAAATGGAGAGTCCTCATCTGACACATGCCAATCAGTCAACTCATGACAAATTCTGCTCATGCAGAGTTGGGTTAGGTGCAATTCTATGTTAAGTTAACCATGAACTGTACCACCTAAGTATTCCATCAAACTGAAGCATATCAAATCAATGTTTGAGCTACTTCAGATGCCAAATATCAGCGAAAAGATGCTGAAAACAAGAGCTTGCTTGAAGGCATCCATAAGGAAAGGTTGAAACATACTGTTAACGTTATTCTAAAATAAAGCATGCTCGAGGCACGACAGTTCATCTATAATGAAAAAAGCAAAGCTGGGTTCGCAAGGTAACCTAAACAGAAGTTACCCTACGAAAATGAACTTTTTGAAGTAGATCCACTTGGGCTACATAGGCTTTTTACGCTGAAAATTGATCTGAGGTTTCCTTGCCGTAGCCACTACCCAAACTAGACAAGATTACACTCTTCACAATCACAGCACAAAAAGGAAACATCAACGACGAATCAAATCGTGGTCAATTGAAAAACGCCAATGGAGAAAACGCATTAAGCGAACCCATATAGGCAGTAATGTAAGCTAATTAACAACATTTGAATAACCCCGCCCTTATTTAGCCTCAAATTTGAGACTTAAGAAGGGCAACTGATTATCTCGGAGAAACGCAAGGTCCACTGCACCATTGCTCCGGTTAGCGCAGTAAGGGCGTAATACTGTGGAGGACGCCCTAATTCTCCACAGGCTCCGTTTGTGGTTAGGTTTTTATTAGACCCCCCTAACCATTCATTCTTTGGCACGGTAAGCATAAAGCCGCATAACACCATGAATTAGGGGTCACCTGTTTAGTGGACTCTTACCACTGGATCAGGCGGTCCGTAGTGTTATTCTTAGCCAATTGAGACAACCGCTACCGACACTACACAGCTATCTAGGCTGATCGGGAAAAGAAGTTAACATTGATGGCTAACTTCCAAGCGAGCCCGAACAGCCGTCATCATTGTTAACGTAAACTGAAGAACTCTCTTAATCTATTTCTCAAAGGATATCTGGAGGTAGATGAAGATTCTTCAGGATCAGGTGCCAATGATGATTCTGCCAGTTCAAGTGAAGAGCTTACTGACGATTGTATCGGAACAGGTACCTCCTTTTCTTTGGAAGTCGTCTCTTCATCTGAAACGCGTATTTCTTCTTCCATGACGGACATCTCTCCTTCTGTGTTATTAGGATTCAATTTATTTCTTGAAAGTTCAGCGGATTCTTCTTCGTCAAGCAATGTGGAATTATAATTTGATGTATCATCGTGAGGTATGTTGTTCTGATCGGATATTGGAGTCTTGGTATTTTCGTCTGGTTCTTGGTCTTCTCTGTGGATCTCCTCTTCATTAGTGGGGTCACCTGGATCAGGTATATTGTTTTTCGGTTCATTGGTTGGCATCTGATTTTGGCAAACTTCTTTTGGTGCTTGCTTTGGTTCGTCGTAGATATAGTCAAAATGGTTGTTTTCATCCGATTGTGAGGGTAAACATCCTTGTACGTCATTTTCAAAGTTCTGCCTTGTCGAAATTGTTGCTGCTGGATTTTGTTGGATGTTCCTTGCTGGCCTGATAAAAATGCGATTTCTTAAGTATACGCGATTTTCGTCAGTAATTATCCAATACGATCTTTCGTCTCGTCGGTACAGTATTCTTCCACTTGTCCATTTGCTTTTGTTTGGATATATTTTCACAAAACCTGGTTCATCATTTTGAAGATCTCTCATATTTACGGTCCCCTTATTGTAATGATGTGCTGTTTTGAATCTGCGATCCGCAATTTTTGTGCTAACATTTTCTTCAATTTTTGGCTTCAATGCTGCGGTATCGTCGGAAGATTGGACCGTGTCCGTCTGGCAAATAATCTTTGAGATGGGCTACTTTCCATCACGGAGAAAAAAGATTATTAAAAACAGCCAAATTCTAGTTTACTTTAACCAAATTCTCGTATCAAAATTTGCACAAACTTAATTTGGGTTTACTTCAACAAACTGCATTGTTAAAAATCAACTAAAATTATAGGTTATTTGTTTTTTCGATTTTTACCCAATTTCAACCATTTTTTTTTAGAAACAACCATAATATTGGTTGTTGCTTTTTGACATTTGATTAATTCTAGGTAAATTCAAACAAAGCCTCCAGATTGTTATCGCCAAAAATTAGTTTTCTGCAAATCCGAAGATTTGTCGATATAAACAAAAAAATGCTAAATAAAACCAACGGTATTTCTCGAAACAATCTAAGAAATTTGTTGAAATTAAATGGGGATTTCAGGCTCCCACGCCTTCTGTTCTTTCGTTTCATAGATGCCGATAAACGCAAAACTGCCCAATGTACCAAAAACATGAGCACTAATGCGTTTACCGGCAGTATTTTTTTTAACAAATATGAAAATGTCTAACGCATATCAAAGCTCTTTTATTTATGTAATTTATACATTTTATCATACTTAAGCTACAACTTAACACTAAGTGTACAGGTCTTTGTCACACTTTGTAATAATTACATAGTCGCAAATACATAGTATTATTAACATCATGTAAATTGATTTGTTGTGACTCGCAGTTTTCTATATTATCTACTATCACTGTTGTGGTTTTCGCATTTAATTCAAACGACTGCAAATGTGTGTTAAACTTAACCACTTCAAACTGTTCACATAAAAGCAATATGGCATTATTGTTGTTAAGAAAAATTTCTAATATTTTATAAATGTTGACCGTGGCCTTCGAAACAACATTGAAAATCGATCCTCTATTATACACAGTTTCACATTTTACAAAACTTTTCAGAAATTTTACAGCTTCCATGTCGATGTTGTTTAAATTACAATTACTGTTTTTGAGATATAGAGTCCGGCATTGATTCAAGTAAATCTGTGTTTCATCGTATTGAATTTTTGGAAAAACGAAGTTTTTGTTCATACAATTATACGCAAATTTGAAGTTTGATTTAACAGCAATAGATGAGCACATGTTAATACGATTACTATTAACTTTACAGTATGCTTTAGGCTCTCGGTGCTTGGCTTCAAATCTCATGCACCAATGTTGTCTAAGAGCGCCACCTTTTAAAATCGCGGTGGGATAGTGTACTAGGTTATGATGTTTCGGTTTAAGAGAATCTTGAAACAATTTGACATATTGCGTATGATGAAACTCGATAACTGATCTCAGTTCTTTCACTAACTCATAAGGTACATCTCGCAATAATACAATATGCACGATTTTCACAAGACTACATGCCAGCTGCCAAACTTCATCATTTTCTGGTATTAGAGGGCCAATAATTAATGGAAGAAAAATGATCAACGTTTTCATTTCATTAGCGGTGCATTTTATCCTCTTCATTTTCAAATGATGATCTTGAATGTCGTGGATTATGTTATCTGAGTTTTGATTTCCATAGACAAAGTTATTTTTTCTCTCGTTGAAGTCACTTACGCTAAAGTATTTTCTAATGTAAACAAAATAGTATAGCATGTGTTGCAAATCATAGATTCCAACTCCTTCGAATATATCATGCATAATATCGAACACGAAATTATGTGTTACATGGTAGGAAGGAATTTTATTGAAAGGACTCGAAGCTTTGATGCCTGTTTCTGAAACAATACCTAGTCGAACGTCATGATCATAGCTCATGGGCGAGCGAAAAACTTCCGAGTGCTCTTTGGCATCTGTCTCCGTCTGAATCCGCCTTCTTTTACATACTCTACAAAAAAAGTTAGCTCGGAAGCTTTCTACATAATCCAGAATCCCATTCACGCCTAAATTATCACCAACAATAAATCCGAGAACAAAAAACACTCTTCGCTCTTCTCCATCAATGCTAACAGTAATGCCTTTGGTCTCCAGTTCAATTAACAATTCAATCAATCTGTGCAGAGTTTTGTCATTGTTCATTTTTTTCCTATCTTGACTTTTGATGAACCCTACGGTCAAAATATTACTCAATTTTCCTTGTAGATAAGCTGGCATACTTGGTATATTTAAATATACGGCACAAATAGAAGTGGATTTTGAATGACAAGAAGATGTATCACTAGTGGTAAAATCGTCAAAATATATGTTTATCGGGATCACGGTTCTGCAACACATTTCTCTTGTTCGTTCCTGCCAAATTGAACCATCAATAAGGGAGCGTATCAGTCCATCGTTCGACAGCTTCAGACTATTGATAACCGTATTGAATACACCCTCAGTTTGCAAGTATGTTCGCAGCATGAACTTTACGGGCATCAATACACCGTGAATTTGCTCAAAAATCTGTAAATGAGAAGAAAAGCATAAACATTCAATTCGAATCTTAACTTTAATTTGTTGTATAACTGTATTATTACCCTTTCGGAAAGTGGATCGGCGGACAATGACATTTGCTCCTCATTGACGTGGAAATACGTTGGATCTTCGTACAAACCATCTCTTTTCAGCTGCTGTATACATTTGTACTCAGATGTGCAATCGAAGCTTTCAAGCATGGTGGTGAGCATCTGTTCACACTCATTCGTCATAGCTCCCTTGAGTTGTAAATCATGAATTACTGAGCTTAGTGGGTCGACAATATTTTGCTTAATGTCTCTATTGATCTCAAAAGCAACCTTCCTGGCGAGTCCATTTTCGCTCAGCCATTTCAATGTCATGTTGGTGCTTAGTTGTTTTGCTTCAACAGCTACTAATTTCACAGTATCACTAACGACTACACATTTATTTTCGATGTTGATTTCCTCGTTATCCTTTTCTCTACTGTTAATTTCATTTTCCACATGGATTTCCGCTGGATGACAGGGTTCATGTAACTGCTCAAAGTGATTGATTGTTCTCTCTGTATTACACTCAATATTAGAATTATATTTTTCTCTACAGGACAATGTATGTTTTCGAAGACTTGTGATCGATGTAAATAAACGGCCACACTTTTCAATACACATGTATCCGTTTAAAGGCTCGTGCATCCGTTGAACGTGGCGGTAATATTGCTCGATGGAAATGCCCTTCCAAGGGCAGTCTGCTGATGGACAGTTGATCATTCTTAACTTCCGGTGTTGATCACATTAATGATCGAAAGAATTTTCGCACGACAAGAATTTTCCAGCGGGAAGTCGTAGATAACGTGGTTGATTAGGTTCCATGATCCTGCACATTCCTTCGCGAAAGGTAGGTTGTAGACTTTGTGGAGTTTATAGCACACATCCAACGCTTTCAGGAAGGTGGGAAGGCGGTAGAATGCGTCACCGAAGGATATGATGAAGGTGTTCAGCTGGGTGAGTTCTGGACCAACGACGACCACAAGCGGACATGGTAACATTCCTCTATTCTCAGAGCGCGAGATATGGTGAGCTTTAACTTTCGATTGTAGATCTGTTATGTTCTGTACCCAGAAAACAAAGCTATTCCGGTTCTCGATATAACTAGGTTTCCACTTTGATTTGTTTAAGAGAGTGAGTACAGAGCACGGCAAAATGTATGGAAGCAACATCGAGTAAGCAACATCACGGCAATCTGAAATTAAGGGAAAAAAACTTGATTAACTAAATTATTAACATGTAAGTACAACGTAAACTGAAGACTATTTTATTTGTTTACAATTGAAAATTTGTTGATTAGAATCAAAATTAATCCTGACTTCGACAATGATTTTTCATAAGGGCCTAACTGATTTGATCGATTTCTCTTCGTCGACTCTCTCTTTCGCTAATAACTTGATCAAAACAAACAAAATCATTATTCTTTTTGTTTCTATAGCAAGATGTAGTCGTCTTCTTCGCATTTCAACCAAAAAATCTTTGGAAAACTCAATATACATTTTGTAATAACACAAAGAGAGGATCGATAAAGAGAATTCAAAAATGTCAGTTAGGCCCTAATGAAAAATCAGTGTCGACTTAGTTAGGTTAAATTTCGTGTAGGATTTATCCTTGGGTAGACTCGGTCCCGCATGTTTTGTTTTTTTTTCAAATATAAAACAGATTTGTTATAGGATATTTTTTGCTCAAAACTATTTTTGTAAACGAAATCTTTAAGTGATAAAAATCAGGACATGTAGAGCCTTGTGTTAGGTTTTCTTACATATGGTCCACTGCACGAAATTGTTCTGGCCTGCTTACTCTCACAGAAAATTTGACGTTTGAGCGGTGCCGACACCTCTCAAACGTCAAATTTCGTGTGAGAGTAAGCAGGCCAGAATAAATTCGTGCAGTAATCCATTGCAAACAAAAATTACCTTCATTAAGATCACGTTCCAGTAGGCTGAGAATTGCTTTGCCGGCTTTGTCCGTCACATCAGCAACGAAAATAGGCTTGAGCGATGAGATGAGTACATTCCATTTTGCAAATAATGCGGCGCTTTTCGTTGGGAACTTTGTGTCGAAATCGATTCGGCCGAGTTGATATCCTTCGGGTTTGCGCAGTGTCGGAAATAAATCCAAAACCAGTTCACAAGTCGGTTTATCCAGTTTAGAGATTTCGTACAAGCGAATAACGCTTGTTGATGCCCATTTCTGCATAACTGCGGGCCATTCGTCTTCATGGTGCCTAATCCATGTCTTCGCTTGCTGGTACTCAACCCCTAAAAATATTGCGATTATTACAATTAATATTATGAAATTATCAATTTAAAAAAAAAATATATAAAAATATTACTTACAATCAGCATCGGAAGGCGAACATGGCGGTGTAATATTCTCACTATCGTTTGATTTCTGTTGCGACGCTTGGAGAGCAGTGTAGTTGCAGTTCCGGTCATAAAGGCAGCCCTTTGGCAAATGTCCCAGTCTCGTTTTCTTTCCGGCAACAAGTGCGAATGTTGGCTGGTACCAAGACTCCTAAAAGTAAAACATATCGTAACTCGTTAGTATTTGGAATATGGAACAATGGATCAAAGGACATAAAAGGACATTCATTAACCACGTCACGCATTTTCGATCTTCCTCCCTCAATCCCTGTTCCAAATTTAAATATCAATTGTTATAGTACATGTTAACAAAAATGCGTAAGAAATTAATGGATGGCATGATTCAAATCAATACAAATTGGCAATGATCTTTCATTAGGGCCAAAATGACTTGTTCCATTTCTTCTCGTTGATTCTCTCTTCCGCTAATAAATTGATCAGAACAAACCAAATCGTTATGCTTCCTGTTCTTTAAAGAGATGTAGTCTCCTATTGAAAACTCAATACATACACATTCTGTAATAACACGAAGGGAGGATCAATGAAGAGAAATGTCAGTTGAGCCCTAATGAAAAATTATTTCCGAAATTTAATCACCTTTGATTCAGTTGGAAAAAGATCGCCCAACTCGTCGGCTCGACTCAGAAGTTCGATATGTGTTAGTTTACCAAAAACGTCTTTAAATTCGTCGATGACGATATGCGTTATCATTCTCTTTTGTGATTTTGTGAGAATACGCGATAACTTATAGGTTTCAAGAATTTGTTTCCCTTTGGCGGATTTATTGATCAGGAATTTCGCTGAAAACATTTCCCGTTGCTTGGTCTCTGGTTGATCCTTAGGCTGAGGGAGATTTTGAACGAGTTTCAGTGGAGACGAAACGGGTTGCAGGTTCTAAAAATGCAAGATTTTAATACCTCTAAATTCTCAAATTAATCGTTCAGATATTAGGTACCTGTGATTTTCGCCACACATTCAATCCATGAATAATTTTTGTCCTATCTCCAAGGAATGGTTCACAAAGGAGCTCCTCGATTTCTCGTCGTTCGATAACTTTGAGAGATTCTACGTCATATCCGTTTGCTGTATTAGGAAATTCATTAAAACATTACTTTCAGAGGACAACCCATCATCGGTTTTCAAAAACTCTTAAGCAGTTTTCTCGCTCTCAAACTCGAACCGATGACAATTGAAATTTATCTGTATAGCAGTGAAATCATTTTGAATTACGGGTTTGTGAATCAATGCGAAAAACTGCTTTTCAAGAGTTGATTATATAATATTTTGCTGATCTTACCAAGAAACTTGTTGATCACTTCAATCGACACCTTAAATGATTCCAGCAATTGTATGAAAGCAATGGTTTCGTCATTTATTTCTTCGTATGATATATCCGCCTCTTCGTTTTCGTTGTCTTCTTGTATGACTGGATCTGGTTCCCCTTGGGACTCAGTTTCAGTCTGTTCTGCATCTTTTTCAGATTTCATGGTGACTAAAAAAGTTTCAATAAAATGATCTTCTACAAAGTCGCTCCTAAGTCGGCCCTCTTTCCAATGTACCGTAAACAGGGGTGTTGTTGATCAGTGGGGTGAACCTGACCACTCAATTACCCGCGGATATCGTCTTTCAAGGTAGCTACAATTATATTTTAGCCATTCGCAATCCAATGACGTAACATTAAAATGGAATGGTAACTTCCTTGAAAGTCAATATCCGTGGGCAATTGAGTGGTCAGGTTCACCCCACTGATCAACTACACCCCAGTTTACGGTACATCGAAAATGGACCACTCCATATATTCAAGTAAATTGAAAACCACATTTTTACAAGAAAAACCATCTACATTTCTCGGCAAAGTTGTAGATCTATAAATTTTGAGCAAATTTGCCGAATAAAGATGAATCGATGAGTGTTAACATAATTTGTTAGAAGTTTAACATTAAATTTTCATAAATAGCTGGAGAAATAGCTGCAGTCTTTCCGATCACAATTTCGCATTTTTTACTCGTAATGTGAAATTTTGTGGGCCCTCAGAAATGCGGAGGGCCCGGAGGGACAAGATAAACTATTAAAATCTCTTATTAATGACACGTATACTGTCCCCACTCGCATAACAGTCCCTGCTGGGTTTCCTATTCACATGAGACTGTTATGCGAGTGGGGCAGTATATTCATTTTTAAACAATACTCATTCTTGTTCAATATTTACTTAAGTACATATCATGATTGATTTTTGTAACCACTTGAGGGCCTATACAGTCAAAGCTGCGAAGGTGTGGATATCCAGCATGATCATGCTGGGAGTGACGGGTTCGATTCCCGGTCGGTTTCGAAAAGGAAATTTTCTAGAGTACGTTCGTGCCTGCCGTGTATATACATATGCATAATGATCATTTGTAAAGGAAGCTCTCAGCTAATAACGTGGAAGTGCTCGAAGAACCTGAGAAGCAGGCTTTGTCCCGGTGGAGATGTTACCCATGAATAAGAAGAAGAAGAAGAAGAAGCACTTGGGAGTCTAATTGCCAAAGCAGTAAACGCACGGATTTTCAACAAACTCGGCGTGGGTTCGATTTAGTACCTGCCAGGTACCTGCTGGTGTGGTAAATTGCATGATATACTTGCATATGGAGTATCTTCAATCGGCCTACGATATACGAATTAAAAATTGATCAACAATAAGGCACTGTCTATGAACTACGTAGACTCAATTTTGGCAATCTTACACCACCCCCCTTCTTCCTCGTAGGCTTTCGTCCATACAAAATTTTCGAAATGTGTATGGACCGTAGACTTTGGCCAGATCCCCTCGTCCCCCCTTCGAGTCTACGTAGTTTATGGGTAGGCCCTATTAACTGTTTTGTGGAAATATTTATAGAACACTAAGACGAGAAGTAGATACTGTCCCTAAAACGCTGCGCCAAGCAGAAAAACACTTAAAAACCGGATTTACAGTATCCTCTAAGCAAAAATTTTTTTGTGGCCTGGAAACTTCAAAACAAAAACACACTTTTTGGCCTCTTTGTTTGCAGTTGTTGAGCCTGATTTGAGCACTTTTAACCTTACCTGGATAGCAGGTGACGGTCCAGCACGACTTTTACGGTAAATTCACTGAATAAAACCACCGAATAACTTTATAAAACTTTTAAAATCGAAAGCGCAAACGAGACGACCGGCAAACAAAATACTTCGCGTTGAGCAAAACAATGCAGATGGCTATCGCGGCGATTGCGGCTGACAGTGACATAAACAAACTAATGGTTTAGTTTGTTGTGAACCGTTTTCAAGGTTGATATACACCCAATCAAAATACCTGGTTGTTTTTTCCCAACATTTTTTCTGATTCAACCTAAGATTTAGTTTGAAATTGTTAATGATGGACAATCTTCTTCAACCTCTATTTCGTTAAAGGCAAACATGTCAATGGTAAGAAATACCTATGATCTTAGTTTGAATTTGATAAATTTTGGTTTGGAAGCACCAAGCTATTCAGGTAGAAAATACTTAATTATAGCGTTTGTTTTAACTGCAGACGCAATGCGGAATCTAACAATTTTTGACTTCGAAGTAAACAAAAATTGAGGTTGCATGTCAACCAAAAGTTTAGTTGATACAAACTGGCTCCTTTTCTCTCCGTGATTTTATTTGGCGTATTCCTCCATATCAGTAGAGCTTCATAGAAATCTGTCTCACTATCTTCACATTTTTTCAAAAGATTTTTGCATATTTTGACGGCTGACTCTGCTTTTCCATTACCTTGAGGATGGTGAGGACTTGATGTTTTATGTTGGAAATTCCAATCCTGTTTAAATTTTTGAAATTCAGCTCCAGAAAAACAGGTTCCGTTGTCTGATATAACAGTTTTAGGAATACCGTGTCTGCTAAAATTTTTTCTGCATATATTGACTACTGTTTTGCATGTTAAATCTTTCATTTCGTCTACTTCAAAAAAAAATCAGAATAGTGATCAACAGTAACTAATAGTCGCAATGGCTTCGATCTCCAACGTATTTCCATGACGTCCATGCTGACCACTTCAAAAGGAATTTGAGGGACTTCAGTAGAGTTCATTGTTTGCTTCTTTTGGGATGTAGAATTTTTCAAACAAACATCACACTGCAAAACGAGTTCTTTGATTTGCTCCGATATTCCAGGCCAGTACACACATTCTCTTGATAATTTCTGGGTAGCTTCTATTCCTTGATGACTTTTGTGCAATGTATCCAGGACGAAACGGCGCATTACTTGTGGAACCAGAATTCTATCGCCTTTCAAAACAAGTCCATTGTAGATGGTCAACTGTTCACGAAATTTGAAATATCTTTTGGCCAAATTGCTAACATCGCTGTATTTTGTTGGCCATCCGTTTGAAATTAGGGAATTGAGCAGTATAATTTCTTCATCAGTTTCAGATTCGCGGACTAATTTCTCCATAGTTGGCGACGAAATTCGTAAATCTTCAGTAGGATCAGTTTTTTCAAAATCCATACAATAAACTTCAAAAGAGTGAGGATCATCTAAGGTATTCGTAGGAGCTCTTGATAGAGTATCAGCAATAATCATTTCTGTGCCTTTCTTGTATACTAGGCGGAAATTATAACGTTGTAGAACCATGAGCATTTTTTGAATTCTTCGTGGAGCAATAAAGAGAGGCTTCTTAAAAATTGTCACCAGTGGCTCATGATCCGTTTCTATAGTAATGTCACATTTTCCACAGATGTACTGATCAAACTTCGTGCAGGCATACAAAATTGCTAAACATTCCTTCTCAATTTGGGCATAATTTGCTTCAGTTGTCGAAAGTGTTCTTGAAGCATATGAAATTGGTCTTTCTTCTTGCATCAAGGTACAGCCAATAGCTTTTGATGACGAATCTGTTTGAATTTTCAATGGTTTGTTGACATCGTAATAGCCTAATAGGATGTCTGAACTTATCAATTTTTTTATGTTATCAAAGTTTTCT